>NW_006291231.1:5643421-5699171 GCF_000327345.1 Myotis davidii
TTTTACTCTGTACTCCCAGGGGTATAAGACGAGAGTAGGTTGCAGGTACCTCTTTTGATCGTGGATGGACTCAGAACACCCTAAAAGAAATCTAATATTTGGATCCATACAAGACTTTTCCACCAATTGGCTCTATCCCATGGTCCTTTGAGACCACCTAAACATTCATTGCTTTCTCCCAAAACTTGCCTTATTTGAATTTTATTCCCTCCTCTACTTCTCGAAGTGTGAATACATGGCGGGGGCAGGGGGGTTGTGTGGAGAGACATGGAAGGTAAGAAAAAGATCAGAGGCTGTTGAGACATGGGCAGCACATCTTTCAAAAGAGAAACCTGTCTGTTGAGATTTGACCCTCCTAGCTGAATCATTCTGACTGCTGGGCCACTGTGCGCTATGGTCAGTGGCAGTTCTGGCCTTAGGCAGAATTATACAAGAGTCATTTTTTGCACATCCCTTACATCAGAGGTTCTCAACCTGTGGGTCGTGATCGCTTTGGCGGTCGAACGACCCTTTCACAGGGGTCGCCTAAGACCATCCTGCATATCAGGTATTTACATTACGATTCATAACAGTAGCAACATTACAGTTATGAAGTAGCAACAAAAATAATTTTATGGTTGGGTCACAACATGAGGAACTGTACTTAAAGGGCCAGAAGGTTGAGAACCACTGACTTATTGGAAAGACTGCTCTTCCCTCACTCTGAGCAGGACCATTATTGTCACAAATCAAATGTTCTTTTGGGTATGGGCCTGCTTTCTAATTCTTTACAATGTTCTCTTGATTTTTTTCTCCTTTTCTGAATACCATATTGTTTTATTAATTGTAGATTTATGATATGCATGATATCCACTAGTGTAAATCTTTCAACTTTGTTATCTATAAAATTGTCATGAGTATTTTTGACCTTTTAACATTGCCATTTACATTTTAGTCTTCGTTAGTTTCTTGGTTTAGTCTCTGTCTCTTTTTCTCTCATACATGCAAAATAGTAACTATGTAAAGGTGATGAAAAGGTTATTTAGCTTAATTGTAGAGATCTATTCACAGTATAGACATATACCAAACATCATGCTGTATCCCTTAAATATACGTAATTTTGTGTAGCTAAGATATCTCAAAAAGCTGTTTAAAAATTTAATTTATGGCTTTAAAATATTTAGACATATGGTTTGGGGGCTTCCATTTGCATTCTTGACAGGGCCTGGAAAATGTGAGGTGGATCTGTTCTTGAAATCAAAGGCCATGTCTTATTTCCCAGCCCACCCCCAACCTTCCATAAAAGCCAAACACAAACTCTGCACAAGATAGGTACCCTCTCTCACCAAAATGTTTAATGAACAAATGTATCCTTGACGAGTACACTATGGTGATAACATGGGTACTTTAGAGCTGGTAAACCTTTTGACACCTCTAAGTTATACGTTTAGACATATTGATATTAGGCACTATCTACTCCAGCCCTGAGCAAGGTCACTGCATGCTCAGAAACTCCGAGCCAAGAAATGTACTTCTTCCTTCTTAACCACTTCCTTCCCCACGAGCTCAGGCATTCCTTCAGAACCCATCTCTTGGGGCTATCAGATTAAACTGAGCAGGAAAAACTGGTAGAAAGGTTAATACGATTGGATGCAAAACTTGGAATGGTTTAAATTCATGGGTTTTGTTGCTAATTTTAGTTCCAGGGTAGGATATTCAAAGAGGAGACTGTGCCTCTGTTTAAATAATCTTTCTTAATGATGATGTAGAGTTAAATAAATTAGTTTTAAAATGTCCTGGAGAGAGGCAAAAAAAATTTTTTTTTAACTTTTTGGTTTGTGTGTATGCCCACTCAGACCTGGTATAGATAAATACAGCCACATAAACTTGCCAGTTTAGGGGGGGAAAAGAAGACCAATACAAATTTTGGGTTTATTACAAATGTAAAAAAATATGATAGACCTCCCAGCGAGTTTCTCTGCACTAACTGATTTTGACTTAACCACTGTGGCACTTCTCTTTCTGTAACTCTTTTCATCATCCTCCCCAATCCCCCACTATCCCTCACCCAGAAATAAAAGTTTAAAAATAATGTAAGAATAATAAATTAGATTTAAAATATCTTAATTTGTTTTCATGCTTTCGCCTAAATTCTTTATTTACGTTCAACACATTATTGCCATCTGAGCACACGGAACAGCATTCACTTTGAAATTAGAATCCTTATTTAGTGAAACTCTTTCATACCCATGGATCTACATATAATCTTTTCTTTTCTGAAGTACCTAGAAATACTCTGTAGGGCTTCAGCTCTCAGAATGTCTCCATTTTGAGATTTTAATAGACATTCTGCTTTCCACCACAGCACCTTCTATTAAGCAAGATGTGCTTTATAAGCCAATAAATAAGGCCAATAATTGCCTCCATGTTTATATACAACTCAGACTCCTTCAGCCTTGTCTTCATCATGCATTTTGCCACTTAAGGCAAAGTCAAGGACTTCAGTTTGCTGATATTTATCTATTGCTTGCCAAACGATCTTCTGCTCTCAAACTCCCCAGCCCCCCACAAACCAGGAGAAGAAAAGAAGTTTAAGTTCTTCTTACTTGATGCCTTTATTTGGTTCTTTCATATTTCTGAGGCTTACTTTTCATCCACGAAATTAAAAATAGAAGTGAAAGTCATCTTTGTTTTTCTAATTAAACCCTCGTTTCACTGAATTGGCTTTCCCTGGCAGGACTTAAAGGCACAGCCTTCCGCTCATTATCACCAGCCTTTATGATTCCTGCCGTCATTACTTCTGTGGCAGATGACTGTGGTTTGTGCTTTGTTGTTGTTGTTTTTAAATCTATGTCCCTTACAGCTCTTTGGAAAGTGGCCATTGTTAACATGGAGGTTCTTCCATATTTCCAAGTTTATGTTTGCCAGATGCTCTAGAATAAATGGGTTATTCAAAACATATTGGAATCCTTTATGTGTTCTGCCATAGCTTAAGTTTTATATCCCCAGACCGATGAACTTAAATCTTTTCCTCCTTATGTATTTAAAAATCAGTCACAGGAGAGTCCCTTGTCTCCTGCGCCCCGCCGCCTCCGCCTAGGTTCCCACCCGGGTGACGCACACGGGCACCGGCTCCTGGTCTCCCCCGCCGCCCACCATGAACGCCAGCGACCTGGCTTCCCACTTGCTTCGCTCACATGGGCGACCTGCACCCCGAGGGGGCCGAGGCTATGTTCTCTGAGAAGTTCCCCCCTGCCGGGCCCTCCTTATCTATCAACGTGAACCGCGACGTGGCCCTCGATGGGCTGCGCCTACATCACCTTCCAGCATCGGCCGATGCGGCGTGGACACCGGACACTGAACTTGGAGGTTATCAAAGTCCAACTGCCCCGTGTGGTCCCAGCGAGACCCAGGACTTGGAAAGTCGGGTGTGGGCAGCATCTTCATGGAGAACCCGGAGGAGTCCCTTGACAACAAGGCCTTGGATGACACCTTCTCCACCGCTGGGAACATCCTGTCTTGCAAGGTGGTATGTGAGGATCGTGGCTCCTGAGGCTTTGACTTTGTCCATGTGGAGACCCGTGAGGCTGCGCAGCAGGCCATCAGCATTTGAATGAGATGCGGCCAAATGACCGCATAGTCTTCTTTAGCTCCTTCAAGCCTTGACAGGAGCAGGAGGCGGAGCTGGGGCTGGAGCCCTGGGGTTCATCAACATCTATGTCAGCGGTTCTCAACCTGTGGGTTGCGACCCCTGTGGTGGTTGAACGACCCTTTCACAGGGGTCGCCTAAGACCATCCTGCATATCAGATATTTACAGTACGATTCATAACAGTAGCAACATTACAGTTATGAAGTAGCAACGGAAATAATGTTATGGTTGGGTCACAACATGAGGAACTGTATTTAAAGGGCCAGAAGGTTGAGAACCACTGATCTATGTGAAGAACCCGCAGATGGACATAGACGAGCAGGGCCTGGAGGAGTCTTCTCCCAGTTTGGGAAGATGCTGAGTGTGAAGGCGAGGAGCGAGGACAGCGGCCACGCCCAAGGCTTTGGCTTTGTCACCTTTGAGAAGCAGAAGGCTGTCCAGAGCGGGAAGGAGGTTGGCCAGCAGCTGCTCTATGTGGGCCGTGCCCAGGAGCAGCAGAATGAGCTCAAGCGAAGGTTCCAGCAGATGGAGCAGATGGAGCAGGACCGGCTGAACCATTAGCAGTGCGTGAACTGGTGTGCGAAGAACCTGGAGGACTCCTTGGTTCTGAGAGACAGGAAAGAGTTTCCTCCCTATAGAGCGATCACCAGTGCCAGGCTGATGACAGAGGGCGGCCAGCCCAGGGCTTGGCTTTGTGTGTCTTTCCTCTCCAAGAAGAAGCAACGAAGGCGGTGACAGAGATGAACGGGTACATCCTGGGCACCAAGCCGCTGGACGTGGCGCTGGCTCAGTGCAAAGAGGAGTGGAAGGCTATCTTCACCAACCAGTTCATGCAGCAGCGCCACTCCAACGTGTGGGCCCTGGATGGGCCCCTCTTGGGCTCTTTCCAGTAGCCCGCCATCTGCTTCCTGCCCACCGTGCCCCAGTTTCATACTACACGCGCAGGGCTAGGCGGCCTGGAGGGGGTGAGAAGTGCAACTGGCGAGCACTTTGGTGAGCAGGTCTTGTTTCCGGGTCAAGAAGAGCTTCCAGCATCATAGCTCTATCATCCTCCAGTTCTCAGCACAGTTGCTGTTCTTCTGCCACACTCAGTTCTGAATCAAAAAAGTATTTTTAAATAACCATGCCTTCTCCCTGTATTACAGCAGCCCTGATACTGCTTGTTGGTACCTGTCACCAGATCTCCCAACTGTATTCATCCAGCCAATTCACAGATGTGTTTAAATAAGACACCCCCCTCAAAAAAAAAATTAGTCACATACATATGCAAAACTTTGTCTATATACAATGCTAGAGGCGTTAACTCTAAAGTCCTGTAAGGTCCCCAGACACCAAGTGTCTGAGGCCTGGAGAAGGAAGTGGGAGACGAATTGCCAAGCCACAGGAGAACACTGTGGGGGTCTCTGTGCTCTGGGGGCAAGGTTAAAGGTTAAACCTACATATTAGGACGTTGTCTGTCTACATCAATGGTCCACCAACATCCATTATCAAACAAGCGTCATGATTTTACAGTAAAAAGTTGTTGTTTACTATGAGATATTTTTGGTTACCAAAGCTCAATGTCTTTGGTAAAAATACATATAGGTTTTGGTGATACTTTTCTTCATAAACAAGTTATTTTTGTTGTTACAGATGCTTATGTTACTATGTCGCTGTCTTCTTAGCAAGTGCCAATAACTGTCATAGAAGCATAGCCAAAGAAAGAGGGCGAAATCCCTAGCCACTGGGCTCAGTAGGAGTCAGAGAAGAGCATAGGTAGTAGTAGTAGGTGCTGAGTACAGTCTGAATGTCCTGGCAAGCTCCCAGAGGATGAGGTAGCCTGTTTGTGCAGACAGGAGAGCAGCAAGGGCCCACAGGAGGTAGCATCATGGCTCATGCAGCAGGGTGGCCGCATTCAGGAACAGAGTAGGAATTAAAGGGCAAGTGGGATGCTTATACATAAGTAAATATTATAGCAGAGCTACCATTTTGGAATCGCCTACTAGAGTTTCTAAAAGCAAGTTTGGTTCCTGGGCAAGCTGAAAGAAGGGCACACAAACCAATGGAGGAGAAGGGTGGGTGGGTGTCTGTCTGTCTGTCTCTCTCTCTCTCTCTCTCTCTCTTTCCCCGCCCGAACAAGGCAGACTCCTGCCCTTTATCTTAATTCTCAAATTCCATCCATCTTAGCCCTGGAGTTGGAGAGGGTATGGGAAGTTTAAAAATACAAGCATTATTAAAAATGTTTGTAACCCAAAGTGAATTCATATGCAGTCACAAAAACTGGCTTCTGACAGGTTTAATGGCTTAGGTCTTTTGTTGTTATTGGTGTTGAAAGCCAGGGCAAGGCTGTGTCTGTTGCCCGAGGTCACATGGACCCAGTGAGAAAGAAGAGCCACTGTTTTGCATAACTAAGCACCTAAGTTTTAAAATACTCCTCTCAGAGAAGCTCTTTGCACCTTGCTTCTTCTACATGACTAAACCTATTGGTTGGCAGCAATAAAGTAAAAACCCATGGCTCTGAGTTTGCCCTAGACCCGTGGTCGGGAAACCACAGCTCGCGAGCCACATGTGGCTCTTTGCCCCCTTCAGTGTGGCTCTTCTACAAAATACCACGTGCGGGTGCGCACGTACAGTGCGACTGAAACTTCGTGGCCCATGTGCAGAAGTCGGTATTTTGTGGAAGAGCCACACTCAAGGGGCCAAAGAGCTGCATGTGCCTCACGAGCCGCAGTTTGCCGAGCCACAGTTTGCCGACCACTGCCCTAGACAGAGCACGTTGTCAAAATCGCAAACAAGAAAGGATTTTCCACAATCCCCCTGTAATTCAAAGTTGAATTGCGTAATCTTTGTTGAATCTTTCAGAGCAAGAAAAAAAGCACTGAAGAGGGCAAGAAAGCATTTTTTTCCTTATGGAAGTAATGTAAAAACAGATTTGGGATTTTATATTAGAGACTGGGAGAGAGAATTGAAGTATTTGCCTTCTTTTAAGATGAGGTAACATAGAATCTAATTTTGTTGATTTTTCAAAAAGTTAGTCCTAAATTTAAAAAAAATAGCAGCATATACAAATAAACCTGTAATTGTTTAAAGTATCTCTCTCTCTATATATAAAAGCCTAAGCAACCTTTAGGCTACCAGTTGAATGGAACTACCGGTTGCTATGACGCACACTGACCACCAGGGGGCAGATGCTCAATGCAGGAGCTGCCCCCTGGTGGTCAGTACGCTCCCACAGCCAACCTCCGGTGGCCAGCCAACCTCCCCTGGTCCCTCCCCCGGGCTGGCCTACCCCTTATGGGCCCTGATCGCTAGCCAGGCAAAGGGACCCCACCTGTGCACGAATTCATGCATGAGGCCTCTAGTATTTTCATATATTTCTAATTTTAATAAAAAGTATGCAAGTTATAATGGACTTAATTTTTTACTTACTAGATAGGAAAATGTTGTTCAAATGCTCCCTTTTCAAAGTATGGCCTATGGACTTGTAGCATTTAACTCCATCTGGGAGTGTGTGAGAAACGAAGAATGGTAGGCCTCTACATGGACATATGGATCAGAATCTGCATTTTAACAGATCCCTAGGTGATGCACATGAACATGACCACTTTTTGAGGCACTGATCTAAAGAAACCATTCACCAAAACTAGGATCAAGGAGGCTTTGGAAAGCCACCCTTTCCTTCTGCAATTACATAGAAAGTTGCAAGCAAAGTAAAAATTTGTTGTTTGCTATGCTATCTAATAAAAGAGTAATATGCAAATTGACCATCACTCCAAAACACAAGATGGCTGCTCCCATGTGTTCAAAGATGGCTGCAACAAAATGGCCAGCACGGGAGGGCAGTTGTGGGCAATCAGGCCAGCAGGGGAGAGCAGTTGGGAGGGACCAGGCCTGAAAGGGAGGGCAGTTGGGGGCGATCAGGCCTGCAGGGGAGGACAGTTGTGGGGAACCCAGGCTTTTAGGGGAGGGCAGTTGGGGGCAAGCAGGCCTTCAGGGGACGGCAGGGGTGACCAGGGCAGCAGGGGAGGGCAGTTAGGGACAATCAGGCCAGCAAGGGAGCAGTTAGGCATAGATCAGGCTGGCAGGGGAGTGGTTAGTGGCAATCAGGTAGGCAGGCAGGCGAGCAGTTTGGAGTCAGCAGTCCTGGATGTGAAAGGGATCCTAGACGGGCATTCTGACATCTCTCAAGGGGTCCCAGATTGGAGAGGGTACAGGCTGGGCTGAGGGGCACACACACACACACCCCCCTGCACAAGTTTCATGCACCAGGCCTCTAGTGTAAATATAACATCAAAATGAGTCCCCTAATGCAGCCTTCAAACATGTGGAGCCACCTTCTATTTCTTTACTTCTGCACTTTTTTCTCTGAAACACTTCCTAGGGTAACAGTTCAGTTTTTGCATGGTTTCTTGGGTCTGTGACTTTGGATGCTTGAATAACTATGGAAATATAACAGAAAGAGGTAATACTGAGAGGTTTATAGGAAACAAAAATAAATAAGCAAAAGATAAGGCAGAAACACAAAAGAGTGAACATAGCATGAACTAGAGAAATAAATATCTGTCTATATGATTTGTATTGAAAATAGATGTATTTTTAAAATATAAATATGATGCAAGCTAATAGTTTTTCATATTTTTGGCTAATTAAAAATGGTAAATTCTCAAATAGCACATAAAAGTAGGAAACAAAAAATTAATATGTCCAGAAACATCATAATGAATAGACAAACTTCTTTTGTTCTTTTAGTAGCGAAGCATCCACTTACCCTCTTCAGGTAATAATAATACCACCTTTTTTCCTTTCAGGAGATTCCTCCTCTCTCTCCCTGCCCAATCCAAATCTCAGGCTACAAGCTGTAGGTATTATCCTGCGTTACCTGTGGGCATGATGGTTATATGGTGGACCATGTGATACACAGGCCTAAGCCAATAGCAATCTTACATTCTCTAGAGCACAGAGTTGATTTTAGTATGGGCACAAGTCCCAAGTCAAGTCAACCAGGCCCAATGAACCCAGAGCTTTAAACTGCGTAATCAGAAAAAAGACTTTGTTTCATGCTAGTGCTGAAATGGGAGGAGATGCAAAAACTGTGGCAGTCATCTTGCCACCATGAGGGGAGATACTGTTCTGAAAATAGAGCCACCACAGAAAAAGCAGAGCAGAAACTGGGAACAGAGAAAACCTGACTCTTCCTGATGACCCTGGTTGAAGCCTGGGGAAGAGAGGTGCCTGAAAGCAAACCAAAACTCTATACTTTTCATCCATCTGAACTAAAAAGTTCCCCTTTTGCCTAAATCAGTGGTTGGCAAACTGTGGCCCTTTGAGTGTGGCTCTTCCACAAAATACCACATGCGGGCACGCATGTACAGTGCGATTGAAACTTTGTGGCTACACTCAAGGGGCAAAGAGCCGCAGTTTGCCGACCATTGGCTTAAAGCAGTTTGGATTAGTTTTTTGTTACTTGTATTCAAGGGAAATATAAGTAATATAGGGTGGTAAAAGTTTGTATATTTCTATGTGTACATCTACATAGATGGTCTTATCTTATATAATAAAAGCCTAATATGCTAAGTGTCCAGTCGTCCATTGACTATTCAAACAATCAAAGCACAATATGCTAATAATATGATAAGGCCGCTCAACCGCTCGTTATGACATGCACTGACTACCAGGGGGCAGACGCTCCGACAGATAGGTTAGCTTGCTGCTGGGGTCCGGCAGATCAGGACTGAGCGAGACGGGCTGGAGCCCTTCTGAGATCCCTCCCTGGCTGGCCAATCTCCCGCATTCCTCCCCAGCCCCAATCATGCACTGGTGAGGTCCCTCAGCCTGGCCTGCACCCTCTTGCAATTCAGGAGAGCCAGTTTCAGCCCAATCCTACAGGCCAGGCAGAGGGACCCACTGGTGCATGAATTCGTGCACGAGGCCTCTAGTTACATATACTTTTACACTCAGTTTATTCTTTACCTACTAATTTTTAAACTTCTCAACCAAAAAATATGTCATGAGCATCTTTCTGGGTAATTATATTGAGATCTATATTGGTATTTTATTGGATATATAGTGGTTCTACAATTTTCACCATAATTAATTGAATCAGATTAATATTGAGGGACATTTATAGATTATTTATATACATTAAGGAGAATTCTCATACATATATATTAATTTAACCCACACAATGATCTCCTTGGGATAAATTTTGGAAATTGTTAGGCCAAAGGTACCTAATTTAAGATATAATACACACTCCCACACTGCCTTCCAGAAATCTATAGAGTTATATTCACACCGGTAGGACTTGGACACTTCAGTGTTCCCTATACAATCACATAAACATCTACTAGTTTCATGTGTGAAAAATAATATAGCTGATTTCTTTTCCATTTCTCTATTAGTGAGAGTGACTAATTTTCCACATGTTTATCAGTCCTTGTATTTTCTCCTTGTTTGAACTGCCTGTTATTTATTTTACCCATATTTCTGTTGTAGTGGTTCAGTTTCATTGATTTGCTAGAGTTTTTCATATGTTAAGCATAGTAATTTTTTCTCCTATATTTGCCAGTTTGTACTTTGTGTTTAGATTTACTTTAAGTGTATTTCATGGTACAGAAAGTTTACATTATTATATAACCAAACTTATCAAAATTTAATTATGGATCCTGAATTACTTACATTGCTTAGGAAGATTTTTCCATTCTAAGATTATAAAATTATTCACCCATGTTTTCTGGTTTCTTTTTAAATATATTTTGCTTGATTTTAGAGAGGAAGGGAGAAGGGGAGAAAGAAACATCAATGATGAGAGAGAATCAGTGAACCGCTGCCTCCTGCATGCCCCCTACTGGGGATCAAGCCCTCAACTCTGGGTATGTGCCCTTGACCAGAATCAAACCCAGGACCCCCAAGTCCGCAGGCCCACACTCTATCCACTGAATCCACTGAGCCAAAACAGCTAGGGCCTGGTTTCTTTCTCCCCTTTTCTTATCTTTTCAAAAATATACATTTAAATCTTTGATCCATTTGGAAGTTATTTTCCTTTAAGGGATTCAGCTTTCTTTTTTCCCAAATGTCTAGCCAGTAACATATGATTTATTGGAAATTCTTTTCTTTTCACCAATTTAAAATGCCATCTTATTTATCATATAATTAACTACCACATATTCCTAGGTCTATTTCTGACTACTTTATTATGTTTCAATTCAGACTGTTTCTGTGCCTCCTATAGACGTTCTGTTTTAAATACAGTAATTTATAAATTTTAATATGTAGTAGGATAAGTATCCTTATCGTTATTTCTTTTTAGTCCTTCCAAATTTTCTAGGTTTTTTCATTTATCCACTTTAAAAATTAATTTTAAGATAATTTATAAGTTCTCAAGAAAATATTGCTTCAATATTAAATAAAAATACATGGGTAGTATAGATTATTTTGAAGAAAGTGACTAGATTAATAAGCTTAAAGTATTGAGTTTTTTTAACCTAAAACGGGACATATTTTCATTTGCTAAATTATCTTTAATGTCCTTTAGTAGAATATTTTTAATCAGTTAGCTATACTGCCTCTTTAATAAATGTAATAATACTGATGACAAAATATTAATTAGGAGATCACATTTGTACATTTAAAGAGAATTTATAATCATTTAATTATTTAAATTTTAGTTTAAAATTTTTCAAATTTAAAACAATTTAATATCTCTTAATCAGTTTATTCATATATATTTTTATTTACTATTTTGAATATAATTTTTCTTCCAGTATCTTTTTTGTCAAATTTATATTATTATTACAAGAATATCTTCTTATTTATAATTTTTGGGAGTTTTAACTTTTTTTTTTAAGTCAAGAACAAGTCCTAAATTTAATCAAATACCTTTTAGCATCAATGAGATTTATCTGATTGAAAGAAATCAATGTATTTCCAAGGAAATCAATGTATCCAATATTGAATTGGATACATTCTTGAATTAATCCCACTTGGTTATATAGTGGTACTCTTTTCATGTATACCTAAATTCTCCCTGCTAATATATCAATCAGAATTATTCTGAGGAAAGAAAGAGGGAGAGGGAGAGAGAGAGAGAAAATGTGTTCTATGTTACTATCACACATATGCTGGTGTCACAAAATAATTTGAAAGGAATTTCTTGTTTTATGTTGCTCTGGAACAAATTTAAATCATATTGGAATAATCTGTTTCTCAGAAAAAAAATAAAAAATTATCAAAGACACCTCTGTGACAGAAGCTTTTTGGAAAAGTTGACAACATTCACAATTTGCAATCTGTTTCTTCCTGAAAACACACACACACACACACACACACACACACACACACACACACGTTTTAAAGGCTTTTAGTATAGCCCTGGCTGATGAGGCTCAGTTGGTTGAATCATCATCCCATACACCGAAAAGTCACAGGTTCGATTCCCAGTAGGGGTGTGTATGGAAGGCAATTGATCAACGTTTCTCTCTCACATCGATGTTTTTTTTTCTCTCTCTCCCCCTTCCTCTTTCTCTAAAATCAATAAAAACAGATTCTTATAAAGCTTACAAAGGATTTTCTTATGATGATTTCCTTTATCAGTAGACATTTCCCTTTTTATTTGTTATTTATTTTTTTAATGTTTTATCCATTTTTAGAGAGAGAGAGGAAGGTAGGTAGAGGGGGAGAGAGATAAAAACATCAATTAGCTGCCTCCTGCACACCCCCCTCCAGGGGATCGAGTGCACAGTCCTGGTATGTGCCCTGACCTGGAATCAGAGAAAGGAGATTGGGCCCTCCTGTTGCATGGGAGAATGCTCAACACACTGGCCAGGGCTTCACTGTGTATTTTATAAATTTGTGTTACTTCTCGCTTTTGTTCTCTCTCATATTTAGTAAATGATTTATTTGTTTGATTATTTTCTCCCACAAAACCAAGTCTTGAATTTACTTATAATTTCTATCATTTGTTTCTTTATGGACACTTGCTTATTTTTAAAAATTTCTTCCTTCTGTTTTTTCTAAAGTTTATTTTGTATTTGTTTTTCTAGCTAAACAAGTGACACCTTACTTATTTCCATTGTTTCTTCTTTAGTAATATAAACTATATGATTTAAGTTATTTTCTCACTTATATTTTAGACATTCTGTAATTGTGATTATATTATCTCTTTAACCTAGGAATTATTTAATAAAGATGTTTTGTTTTGTTTCAAATTTCCTTATTTGTTTCTAGCATTGAATGTATTTGGGTTAGAGAACATTGTCTATAGTATTTCTACTTTTTAGAACTTAGTAGTTTTATTCTTTCAAAAGGATGATAAATTCGCTGAATATCTATAGGTCCTTGGGGGAAAAAGCTGCATTTCTTTGTGTTTAGGGTTTGATATTTGACATATGAATATCTATTAATTACTATTACACATATTACTATTAAAATATATTATATTTAAATTTTGCCCTTTTTATCCATCAAGAATTGAAAGTGAGGTGTCACCTTCTACCATTATTATATTCTTATAAATATATCTTTTATCTTCTATAATTTTTATGTTTTATTTGTATTTTTACTAATAAGAAATAAGGAATAATTATAACTTCTCTGTAGCTTTTAACCTATATCATTAAATGAGTATGACTTTCAGCTTAAATTGACCTCTGGCTGATTTAGGATAAAATTTCTTCCATCATTTGATTTATTTACATCATTATGACATTACTTTTATCATTAAGCCAATATGTCAGGACTTTTTGTCATACTGATGTCATCTTCTGCTTTTAATATCCTGTATCTCCTTTCTTTGACATTGTCTCCTTTGACATTTGAAAAAATAGACTATTCTAAGTTCCAATAGCAATTGCAGTTATAATGTAAAATAATATGTTTTTGATGTTTCTAACTCTCTATCCCTCTCCCTTCCTCTCTGTAAAAAATCAATAAAATTAAAATAAAATAATATGTTTAAACCTGTGGTTCTCAATATATCAATTTTCATTTAAAGTAAAGCTATTTCTACTCACTTTGAGATATTAAAAACTAAATGTTAATTTTAGCAATACTACTCTCAACCCCCTTGATCCAAACCTAGAAGGGCTGACGTACAAATTGTTTTATTGTTATTTTGTGCCATGCTTGTACCTCTAAGTTGGTGGTCCGAGGAAATATATATTACGCTCCTAAAAATGGAACCAAGGACACAGCAATCCATAATAATTGCTACAGATTTTAAAACTTAAATTTTACAACTGAAATTTCTAGTAGACCACTTTATCTCATCACCTTGAATGTCAACAGACAGACTTCAAAACTGAACGTTGTTAATACAAATGGCTCACTCTTGCTTTGCTCTACGGTGACTGCAGTCGCTGTGTTTTAGTCTTCAGTCCCTCTCCTCATTAAAATGCGAAAGAGGAAAATATAGGCAGTCTGACACCTGTACAAACCACAGGAAAACAAACCCACTGGAGGGTAGTGCTCCGGGCCACTCTGACAGGGGAGACAGATCCTATATTGATTAAGAAATTAGGCAGTTTGATCCCTTTCTGACTTTTTGAATTATAATATTCCTTGTGGGCTATATTAAAAATTAACCCATGGCAGGGGAATAAGGGAGGAGAACGGGAGTGAGTCTATCTTCCCACCCACCCACATTATGGCCAACTGGCAGAAAAGACCAGACATGTCAGCATGTCCCCCTGCTCCGGCTCAGAAGGAAAGCAATAGCCTCCGAATGTTCCCATCTAGTCCCCAAGCAGCAGAGTGAATTCTGAGAATCACACCATTTTCTCTGCAAGTTTGCCTGTCTGGTTGTGTGTGTGTGTGCGTGTGTGTGTGTGTGTGTGTGTGTGAATCTACATTCATACATAGATGTCTGCTGGAAATGTATTGTTTCAATCCCTCTGTTCACATGTAATTAACATTCCCACTTTCTTCTCACGCTGAACTTTGGGAGGTGAGCCCGTGCAGTGCCCTATGCCTGCTTTAATTAGGCAAAGAATCGGAATCAGGAGAAACCAGCTCTTCTAAGGGATTTCTTAGGGTGGGATGACAAAGAAGTTTGCATAGAGATGGAATGATTTAGGAGGACTGCACTTCTTTTTGCTACTTTGGAAACTGAAAGGGTTGTTTCCTTTTCTCTTTTTTCCCTGTTCTTATTAAATTTTATTAACCATATATAAAGTATTAGAAATCTTTTGGATCTGATTATGATTTCGGTCCAGAAAATATGTAATCCCCAATGAAGAATATATTAAAAGAGCCAACTCCTTTCCAAAACTGCAGTAATCAGATATTAGTTTCTGAATAGCTGTGGCTTGGCTAGGAAGCCTGTCCCTTCACCCCATCTCTTTTTCCTTACACTATAAAATGTAGAGAGTAATTTGTTTCCTTTATCAGTCGGGGTCCTTGAAGAAAAACAGCTGGCATATTTAAATGGGATAATTTGAGGATTGTTTAAAAAGAAACCTTTACAAAGGTGTGAGCAGGGTAGAGAGAAACCTCAAGGGATGCTGTAGTTCTTGGGGAAAGTAACGCTTGGGGAACCATTCCCAACCGAGGCCTGAGACGTCAAGGGGTGGGTATTGCTACTGGACTAGGGGGGAAAATGAACTGGGCGAAAAAGGCCCCTGATAAGATCTGGGATCTTCAGTGAAGTTACGTGGCCAGCCCAAATCAACCTGCAAGGAGGGCCCTAATCTCCCTCTCCTCTTCCATAGCATCTCCTGCTGCACTCCCATTGGTCAACCCGGCCTGACAGGGTAAAGGAGCCCATGATGCTGAGTGTAAGTCAGAGTCTTGGTGTATGGTTATGGCAGAAAGGGTGAAGGGGTGACTGGAAGAGATCTAGCACATTTCTATTAAAATCAGCCAATGTCTATTGAACAACTCCATTTGAAGAATTCTTCAATTGCAATATTTCTTCATCTACATGAATTGAAATCCAAGGAGCATTTTCCTATGAAAATTGAGTCTCAGGATTGTAGGAAACAGTTATGATAAAAGCAAAGTAACTTGGCATTTCATGTCCTAAGATGTGTATTCCAATACTGACTTCATCACGTGCTAGCCATGTAATTTTGAAGGAGTCACTTCTGATTCCTGGTACTGCCTGGTATCCAGCAGAATGGTGGTGATAGACATGTCTTTTCCATTTTAGGCACAGAATTGCTGCTGGTATAAAATTATCTAGTCTATATGAAACTACTCTATGAACTAGAATAAACTTTAATTATAATTCATTTTGGAAAACTTTCTCTGAAGCCATGACATTTTCAACCTCTTTACAAATCGAATTTTTTTCCTTTGGAAAGGAGGTACTATTGTCAAAGTCATTTAGTTGTTTAACAGTTTAGACATTTGCATCTTATGGAAGTAAATGAGTGCTCAGAGTGTATACAAAGACTTTCACTAGGGAATTTCCAATTTCCTTCATCACATCCAGGAAATCTTATAAAAAATGTCATATAGAGAGAGATTGCTTTGTTCATTAATTGCATACAGTTGCTCCAGAGAGGGTCTGGCTTGCCAAGAGTACTGCTGATTTGGCTCTAGCTAGGGAAGTAAAGATATGATGCAACAGGCATTGCATTGAGGCTGCAATTTTCAACCTTTTTCATTTCATGTCACACATAAGCTAATTACTGAAATTCTGTGGCACACCAAAAAGCATACTATATTTTTTGCCCAATCTGACCAAAAAAAAAAAAAAATAGGGATAATCTTGATTCATTCACCCCGGGCAGTTATTGTGTTGTCTGTTGTCATTATTTTTATTTGAAAATCCAAGGGGAAAAACGTTAGTGCTCCTGACTAAAAATTCTTGCAGCATGAAAATTGAAATTTGCTGCATAAAGGTATTATTGTTCTTCCAGCTCTCCTCTCTCTCTCTCTCTCTCTCTCTCTCTCTCTCTCTCTCTCTCTCTCTCTCTTAGGATGTTCTCTCTCTCTCTCTCTCTCTCTCTCTCTCTCTCTCTCTCTCTCTCTGGAATTCTGAGTGCAATCCATAGGTATTTTGTCATGTATGCACTGGGACTAGTCCAGCAACATGACTGCATCCTAGTTTGGGAGACTTTAATAAACCTTTATTAGTAGACAATACAAGTAGACAAAAAATATATACGAAGTAGACCAAAAAAAAAATGCAACAAAACAAAAGAAATAAAAACTCTTTAAAAAAAGAGAAATCAGCACAGGAAAACCTATTCATTTCAAATTTAAAAATACACAAAATGATAATAATATAAATTTACCCTTAAAAGTATTTAATAAATAAAAATTAAATATAAATAAATCAAAGTCAAGATAAACTACAGAAATAACAAAAAATGCACCCAAAGAAAGTAGAAGACAATTTGATTCAAAAGATAAAAACAAAAATTAATTAATTATAAATAAGCACACAGTAGAATATATATGTAAAGGCAAATGATGTCTCTTTGAAAATGCCAATAAAATCTAATTTGTAAACCTTTGCTAACCTGGTTAAGAATAAAAAAATTAAAATGATAAAGACATCAAAACTATAAATAAAGGAAAATTTTTTAAATAAGAAAACATTTTTACCCAAAGTAATTTTTAAAATATAATTGACTTTCCTAGAAATATAAATTAATAAGAGTTCATCAAGAAATTAAAAACAAAACAGACCAGCAGCATAGACTAATTGAAAAATATAGTCAAAAGCCAAGACCAGAACATTTTATGGATGTCACAAAATTGGATTAGAATATTTTTAGAAAGAGAACATAATAGGCCTTTTTACTATAAAACTACATGCAAAACTCTAAATAAAATATTATCATTTTTATTAAGGTACTAGAGGTCCAGTACATGAAATTCATACACTTGGGGGCGGGGGGAGCAGGGGTCCCTTAGCCCGACTTGTGCCCTCTCACAGTCCAGGGTGGGGAGGGATGTCTGACTGACGGCTTAGGCCCGCTCCCACCTTGGGAATGGGTCTAAGCCAACAGTCGGACATGTGCTCACCAGCCATGAGCCTGGCATCTGGCTGAGCGGTCTTCCCCCTGTGGGAGCTCACTGACCACCAGGGGGCAGCTCCTGTGTTGAGTGTCTCCCACTGTTGGTCAGTGTGCATCATAGTGACCAGTTGTTCTGCCGTTTGGTCAATTTGCATATTAGCCTTTTATTATATAGGATAATTGACCTACAACATATATTAGTTTCAGGTATACAGCATAATGATTCAATATTTGCATATTCTGTGAAACAATCACCGCAAGACCTCTAGTTAACATCCATCACACACAGTTACAGAAAACATTGGCACTTTTAATAAAGAACTTCATTAAAAGAATAATATACATCATGATCAAAAAGGGCTTAATATGGCATTGCTAAATATTGGAAAAATAATAGACAAATAGGTCCATGGAACAGTATAGAGCAGTGGTTCTCAACCTGTGGGTCGCAACCCCTCTGGCGGTTGAACGACCCTTTCACAGGGGTCGCCTAAGACCATCCTGCATATCAGATATTTACATTATGATTCATAACAGTAGCAACATTACAGTTATGAAGTAGCAATAAAAATAATTTTATGGTTGGGTCACAACATGAGGAACTGTATTTAAAGGGCCAGAAGTTTGAGAACCACTGCTATAGAGTATAAAAAATCCATAAACTGTGAGAAATAAATTTCTTATTTATGTTGCTTACAAGCCACCCAGTCTATAATAGTATTTGGTTTTAGCCTAATTGGACTAAGGTAGAAATTGGTACCATGTCAGGTGTTGCTGTAACAAATACCTAAAAATGTGGAAGTAGCTTTGGAACTAGGTAATGAATGAAGGCTGGAAGTGTTTTGAGGTGCATGTTAGAAGAGACCTACATTGCTAAGAACAGACCTTTAAGGGCGATTCTGGTGAAGAGTTCAGGAGGAAAGTAGAAGAGCTATAGAGAACGCCCAAGTCTTCCCAGAGCATACATACCTAAGTCACCCTGAAGAGAATGCTGGTAGCAATAGGGACTATAAAGGCCATTCTGATGAGGTTTCAGACAGAGAAGAAAAACATATTATTGAATGAAGACTGAAGAAAAAGCCATCTTCCTTATAAAGTGTCAAAGAACTTGACTGAATTGCATTTCGGTCCTAGTATTTTGCGGAAGGTAGAACTTATGAGCAGTAAAATCGAATATTTAGCTGAAAGAATTTCTAAGCACCTGTTTAAGTTGTGGCTGGGCCCCTTCTCCCTGCTTATGATTAAATGTGGGGAGAGAGAAATAAAGATGAACTAGTTAAGCAAAAAAGGAAAGAGGTCTTTAAAATTTTAAAAATGTTCAGCCTGTTTATATTGCAAAAAACATCAGAAAATGTGTCTGGGAGGGTATGGCCAAGCATCCTTTAGGTAAAGAGAGGAGTGTGTGTGTGTGTGTGTGTGTGTGTGTGTGTGTGAAATGGGAAAGAAGAAGAAAGACTGTTGGATTTCTAGGATTTTATAAGACATAAAGCCAGAGAATGTGTGTTGTTCCTCAAGACAAGAAGGGAATAACCTTGAAGGTGACTCAGGGATCATGAGGGCTGCCTCCTTAGTTTCAAAAGGGAAGACCATCTCCTCACTTGCAACTGGCCATGGGAATGGGGCTTCCCAGAGCCTTGAGGTCCCACCCTGATCTGGCAAAGCTCTGGGGCAAGATGGCCACAGGGTGGGTGCTCCCCTGCAGTGTGTCTGGAAGGTGGGCCCTCTGTCCCATCAGACCTGCAGGGCAGAGCCTCACACCAAGGAGAAGTGTACTTGAGCTTCAAGATCTCATGCAATTTGCCTTATAATTTGGACTTATTTGAGACCTGTTACCTTTTTCTTTCTCTCCTATTTCTCCCTGTTGGAATGGAAGTGTCTCTTCAGTTTGGCCTTCTTGTAGTTCCTGTCAGGCAACAAATATCCTGCCTCGGGACATCTGTCCTTGCTGGACAGCCTCAAAATCTCCTCCCACTCTAGGGATAGACTCCATTCTCTTTAAATCCTATTCTCAAATATCTCACAAGACACTTCTCTGAGTCTTCTGTCTAAATAGAACTCCCAACACTCTCATCACTCTTACTCTCCGATCCTGCTGTAGTTTCTTCAGAGAAAAATATTCCCCCTCCCAGGCCTTCAATGAAAGCCCCATAGTTCAGAGATTGGGTGTTTTCCATTCACTGTTGTATTCCCAGTGTCTGGGACATGGTAGGCACTTAATGGGCACTTGTTTTCTATTAGTTTAAGATCAGCACCATTTACATTCTACAGAGACTTATGTGGTGCACTTTGAGTCTCAAATATTTGCTATCCCTTCCTCTTGGGAGATTATGTCCCCTTCCTCACGGACTTCACACAGAGCGGTGTGATTCTCCCTGCACAGGAGCTTTAAGAGCCTGCTCATGGTGCCCGTGTCTTCTCTGCCACAACACCCAGCACTGTTCTAGACAGAGGGCTTCTGTCTGCCTGAGCCCCAGAGAAAATGCTGTGGAGCAAAGCCAAGATCGACCATATGGATCTGTATCATGCGCAGTAAATAAACTTTGCTGCATGAAGCCACTGAGATTTGGGGACTGTTGGTTTCCATGGTATAACCTAATTTATCCCGACTGATACAGATATCCAGGTAACCGTGGACAAAGAGAGGGCCGAGGGTAGCTAAAATAAATTTGACAAATTACATGAATTTGCCTGGGCTGGCTCTTCCCAAACAGTCTAGTGCTTTGCCATCAAAACAGTCTCTTGGAAAAAATAAAAGCAACAAAAAAGCACTAGGGCATTTATTTTGGCGTGATCAGAAGTCATTATTTGATTTCTTCAGGTTTTCATGGAAAAGTATTATAGAAAAAAGTAGCTAAAGTATCTTATGGATTTAAAAACTGTTTCCCAAAATGGCATTTCTTAAAATTGAGTAAGAGACTTACAAATAACACTGGTTCCAAAACTTTACCTCAGAACAACTAGGAATCCTGATAATGGTGTCTTCAACTCTATTATTTTTAAAGTTCCGCAGCTGATTATGATACAACTAGTCCAAAAGGCAGTACTGGATGTAAATGTCTCCTGACTTAGAACTCTAGGAGACATATGGGGGATACACAGGCCAGCAAGAGCCTCAGTTCACCCCACTTAAAAACACATTCAAAGGTATAGCTTCTATGATTCCTCATTGAGTCACAACACTTCAATTATCAATGGGAATCAACTTTCTAAAGCAGAAAATATTTGCTTCACTTTCAATTGTTATTAAATGGAAATGTCTGACTGTTTATAAAATTCTCAAGGCAGTATCACTTAGGTCTACTCTTGCAGAAATAGATATGACTAAGGATGCCAATAAAAACCCACAACAATTGTTTTCTGTGTAGGCATTGTGAGACTGACTTGGATCCAGCAGGAGAATTTCCTTTATTAATACAATATGAGTTAGTTGCTTATGTTATTTTATAAACTGTAATTCAGATGAAGTAGCAGCAGTTACCAAGACTGGAAGAGGAGACCAGAATTCTACTGTGAGGTGCCAGAAACTTCCAGTGTTGGACGTGAAGAAAGAAATTGAACACCGTGTGGATATTTCCAAACACAGGCAATAGAATGAAGGCTTGCTTCTTACACAAAAAGGCCTTTTACCTCCACCTGTACCTCGCCCCAGGATTCCCTCCCTCACAGGGATAAGAAATGAGAGTACAGCCTTCTGAACTTCTATTTGACTTTGATGGCAGTGTTAAAGCCCTCATAAAATTAAAATGTTGAAGGGAGGAAGTGGGGAACAGGAAGAGATTAACCAAATAATTATATGCATATATGCATAACCCATGGATACAGACAATAGTGTGGTAAGCTTTGGGGGGGGGGAGGCAATATAGTGGAGGGGGGGAGGACATATGTAACACTCTGAACAATAAAGATAAAATTTTTAAAAATTAAAATGTTGAAGGGGAGGGTGTTTGTGTTACCAATAGAGTTAGAGAAAACACACTCATCTGACACATGTTCTGAAAGAAAACCAGAAATCTTATGACAATGTATGTATGTGCTTTTAAGAGCAAGGGACAAGCATACTGAACAATCTCTGTCCAAAATGAGCAGTGCTGTGTCGTGAGGGTCACCAAGCCAGAAGCAATAGCTGGGAGCCGTGTGGCTTGCTGGATAGCCAGGATCAGTTCTGCATGCTTTGGCAGAAAGCTTCAGCCTCGTCCAGATACACATGCAGCATTCGTGGAGACATCGCGATCAACATCTACCATTGCTGACAGATGAAGAGAACTGGTCTACCACATCTTGGCTTCTTGGCCTTCAGATCCAGTAATGCAAACACAAATGAGATTTTTCTTTCCCATGAAGTAACTAATTACTAGGTAAGTTATTTCAAGTCCTAGCATTACTACAAAGAAAAATAAATTCCTTTCTGGCACCACCTTAAAAGAAGAATTTCAATTGGATTAGATTCCTTCAATCTAGAGGAACATAATAATACCTTCTTTTAAAAACTATCCCTCAGCTAACTCCGCACCCCCATCCCATGCTTTCTTCACTCCCCCTTAAAGATAGCTTTATTTCTTGGATTTTATAACCAAACTTTGCCAATATGAGGCCAAGTACAGATTTCAGTAAATTATCTGCACAATTTGGAATAATTCACAAGTTAAAACACAAATGTTTGAATGATCCAGAAAACCGAGGTGATAAGTGTACACACATGCATGTGGAGAGAAACAGACACAGAAAGCCTAGTGCCCACAGGTCTATAATACCAGCTGATCCTGCTGATTAGCAATTTTTTTTTTTTTTTGCTCAAATCAACCTGTGAATTGAATAAAGCTGAGATTTGTCTAGAAAAATCTCCCCGTTTTTGCTTTTCTAAGATTTTAATTTGGAGTGTTTATAACTAATCACTGTTTTATATGTGTTCTCCTCTTCCTCATTATTTCAGCTGACTTATTTTAATACTTAACAGATTAGATGTTTATAATCACAGGCTGTAGTCATCTAAATGTAGTTATAAAACTTTGCTGGGAAAGATGAGAAAATTCTTTCAGGTCTTAAGTGTACTTTACTGATTTGAGAAGTGAAATGTGCCCCTTCTTTTCTCACACTCTCCAGGTTCTAATTCCTACATGATGGCCAACAAGTTTCAACTTCTCCTCAAAGATTATCAATGGAGCAATGTCTTCTTTGAGTAAAATTGAGAAGAACATATATATTTGAGTTCTTATTTCTTACTTACCTACAAGATCTAAGACAAAAAAAAAACCCTTCAATTATTTTAAAAGTTTTATAGTTTCGTATCATTCTTATTTGATAATATATGCATTTTTGAAATTTGAGAGAAAAAAATTCCCATTATATTCTTTATCTTGTTTCATAGTATTTATTTCATTTATAATGTTTATAATAGTATTTTCTTGTAATTATTTTTAATATTTTATTTCCCATGAACCAAGAAGTTTCATGAAGGCAGAAATGTACCTGTAGTATTCACCCCTGTGAAATATATTTTTAAGTTAATGCATAAATTGATTTGAATAAATGAATGGGTCAGAATGACTAGGCTAATCTATACAGTGGGAACAGAGAGTCCTTTTGTGTTCTCACTAAACACAAATTGTCCCAGCCATCTACAGGACCTTAATCCTTAATGCATAGATCAAACGTCAGATAACTTTTAGAAAGTAATCTGAAAGTTGAATGTGTGTGTGGGTTTTTTTTTTTTTTTTTACCAACTTTTAAAAAGGTCCCAAAATAATGCTTTGAAAAGAATAGTGATTGAGTGTAGCCACTGTTACACACATAGGATACGTTGCTGAGAGAGAAAGTAGTGGGTCATGCTGAGCTAGGAGTGGGATGCTAGTTTGGTATAGCATCACAGTGGTCCACACATTAAGAAACCTTGTCAGGGGTTTTGTGCATTAGTATATCTTGGGATCATTTTAAATTTGGAACTGTGTGTCAAGAACTGGGAAGGGTCTAAGATTTCAACTTACATACAGATTAGCTTGCCACAGTTTCAGGGAGGCTGGAAGAAGATACAAGACTCTTGGATCAGAGTCAAAGAACAGTTTATTACACACAGTTTATTACATAACATTATTATGCTTCTCACTGAGCTCAGTTCCCACAGGCACTGCAAGGAGAGCCATAGTAAATATGTACATGCAGTGGGCTAGGCACCCAAGCTCAGGGATTCTGAATCTTTTCTAAGGCACATGAGCATGCCTGCACTTTGCTCTAGAGCAGCGGTTCAAAACCTGTGGGTCGCGACCCATTCACAGGGGTCGCCTAAGACCATCCTGCATATCAGATATTTACATTACGATTCATAACAGTAGCAACATTACAGTTATGAAGTAGCAACGAAAATAATTTTATGGTTGGGTCACAACATGAGGAACTGTATTTAAAGGGCCAGAAGGTTGAGAACCACTGCTCTAGAGGGAGACACTATATATTCCATGGCTGTTCACTACATAAACATCCTTAGAAATATGGCTGAGAAGAAAGGACAGTTCGTATCTCTTTTGCAAGATGTGCAGAAACATGAGAGGCTCTTGGAGAATTGTTTCCCAGCACCATGTCTCTGGAAGGTTTTTCCTGGGGCCTTAATTAAGTTAGTAGATATACAAAGGTGTACACAAAGATAACCTCCAGTTCTGCATGGTTCACACGCATGCTAACCTCAGGAGAATGAACTAAGATGAGTGAAGAGTTAGAAAGCCAAGTGTCCAGCTAAGAAGAGAGGCAGGAGATGAACATGACTTTCATCAACTGGTTTGGGTGAATCTGATGGGAGTTACAGATTGATGCAGAAAAGCACTAAGTATGCCATTCTTCTCTCCTATTAGAATATATTGTCATTTGGGGCAAGTTAAATCACTTCTCTTTATTCCTAATTGGCGCTTCGGAAAGCCAAAATAACCCTTTCAAAATCTACTTTACCTCTGCTTAACCAGCAGCTGCTTTATTTATCCTCAAAGACCAGAGAAGATACAAGAGCAAGACTTCAGATATGTCAGAGGTTGCAACAATGAATGGAACAAAGAAAAGAAAAGCCACTTGTCACCTGTCATGCATGGACCCAGCACTGCTGACCTGGAGATCCTACAAATCTGGCTTTCTCCTGCTCTTGATGATGTACTCAATCTAAAAGCGGGCAAGATTTTGAAGTTTGGGAGTGTAAGGGAGCCTCAGTCCAGCAGGGCAATTATGCTTTTTTTTTTTTTTTAAAAAAACCGATGCTTGCCTTTGTTCTTTAGAGGGAGAGCCCTTCCCATACCACAGGCCCTCGGGGCACACAGACAGTAAGTGTAAAGGATTTTTTCAAGGATAATAAAAAGCTCTTGAGGATTTATAAACTGTTTCATCTGTCAGGAACTATTTATGCTGACTTGGCACTTAGAGTGAATTATTCTTATTAAGCAAAAGTTGAGAAAATTGCTTAAGTCTCACCAGAAGGTACCTGCAGTCTATCAGAAGCGAAGACATTCTATAAGCTATAAACTTAAGAGGAAAGAAATTACACGTCTGTATGGATGTCTGCAGTGAGATAAATGAGTCCAGAGAGAATGTCTCTTAGCTTCGCTCCTCAAGCTGCTGTGCTGGGTGATCTTTCCATTCCCTCCCCTGAGGGAGAGGAGGGAAGGCATTAGCAAGGACTGCTTCCCAAGGACACGTTCCCCTTTCATTTCTCCAGTGACATCTCCCCCATATGACATCCACTGTCATAGAGCAAGTGCAAATCTATTCAAGGTCTTTTATAAAGTGCAAGGTATTGAGCGGAGTACTCTACATGAATTATCTTATTACTTTCTAGCAACAATCCCATGGGCTACTGTACAGGTGGGGAACTGAGAGATAGAGGGATTAAGGAACCCAGCCAATGTTGAGTGATGGTGGTGATAGATCTGTGATGTAAACTCAGGCAGCCTAACTCCAGGACAGGCTCTTCGAACCACCCCATATAATGCCACAGATGCCTCTCCTCCCAGAAGGCATAGGATTGATAGCCTGATTCAGCTGGTGACTGCTGAAACTACAAGGGAATCTTTCTTACTGGTAGTGGCCACTCAGGCCAGATTCAGCTCACCTAAGTTGCCTAATAACAAGTTTCAGTTCTTTTCCAAACCCTTTGTCTCTTTTACCTTTTCCCTCTTCGTTCTAAATTCAGAAATTCTTACCAGTTCCAGTTTTTCATAAATTTGCCGAACACACTCCATGTAGTGCTTAGCATGTACAGGGGGGCTCAAGAAATGTTTGTTGAATGAACTCAGAAGGTAGATAATTCCCATCTGAATGGGCTCATTAGCATCAAAACCATTCATTGCGTATATCCTCCCCTAAGATATCCATCTTTGCTCCTTCCTTTGAATATTTAAATTCCCACATTTACATCTTACAACATCTCTTCCACCAGTCTGGGACCACAGGTATAGCATGCCAAGCTCACTGGAGCTAATAGCCCTATTATAAAAACATTTTAGAAGGAGAACCCTTTTTTCCAGAGTTCTTATTTAAATATTTAATCAGTACTTCCAGAACTGCTCCAATCAAAATAAGTTTTCCAAGACTCTATTGAAAACATGCATGTTGTTTCTGTCAAATGAGCATGATCCTAATAGCAATCAGCATCTAAGACATGATGTCCTGATATTCCCAATGTCTCTAGAGCCATCTTTAAAACTATAGAGAAGTAAAAAGAAAGTTGGGAAGAGAGAAAATCTCTAATTAATAGAGTAGAGAAAAGATCTTCAATGATACATAAGTTGTGTCTGAAACATTACCACAATCACTCAACAATATTCACTGATCATTGTTTTCCAGAGTGTCTCATATCTACTGAGCTACTCTCAGCTATCTGCCCTGGCTCCTCTTTTTCTCCTGATAGAATACTCCTATCAGCTAGTTTTCAATTCTGTGGCAAATCCTACCACTAAGACCTGACCGGTAAGAATGATGCAGCCATGATCAGTTTTCCATAGAAGGATACGTCTTCCTTTCAGTTGCTCAGACCCTCACAATCCCAATTCTATATCGTGAAAGGTTACTAATGCTGAGACTTTCTTCAAAAAATCTAGAGTTCACTGTCAACTCTGGCTACTCCTCAAACTCACCTCTGGTCAAATGATCTTATTTTCAGTGGAGCCAAGAAAGAAAGTTCACTCCCTTCTATTCATCAGACTTGTAGCTCAGACTTCAAAATAATAGACACATTTCAGGCAAATATAACGGGGTCTGGACAACAAAACTGCACTGAAGGGCTCCATTGATGTTCAGCAGAATTCTTGCAAGAGATTTTTGCCTCCATCCACCTACCCACCCCTCCCTTCCCTCCATTTCATTACTAGGCTAAATCCTTCCCTGGCTCCAATCCCCCTCCTTAAAATTCATTTGTGACATTTTTTCTTACTCCAGCAAGTCTAAGTTCTAAGCTCCTCCTGGCTTGTGTGACCCTCCATAAATTCATCTCCTCCTCACTACCTGTCGGAGAGCAGATTTTGAGATGGAGATGGGAAGCATTGGGCTTACTTTGGGAATTGATGCCTGTGGGCAAAGACAGATGTTAGGCTGTGATACAGTCACAACAAAGGCCTCTGACAATCTCATGGGGAGCTTGGAGCTGGGACAGCCCTGTAGAACTTTCTTTTCTTTTTCAATCCTCACCTGAGAAGGACATGCTTGGAGAGAGAAGAGAGGAAGGGAGAGAGAGAAAAAGATCAATGTGAAAGAGAAACGTCGATTAGTTTGCCTTCCACACGAACTCCAACTGGACACTGGAGATCAAACCCAAAACCCAGGCATATGCCCTGACCAACAACCCTTCAGTGCACAAGACAACGCTCAACCAACTGAGTCACTCTGACAGGGTCAGAGCTGTCTTTCCATTAAGGCAAGAAGCCCAATCTTTACACCTTAGCGCCAATCAATCTCTGAATATGGGTTGCCCTGAAAAGAGGATGAGACCTTGGCCCAGATGGCTCTCTTCAGCTGAAGTATATTAGGATTATATACCCCTTGAGGGCAAAGAATATATATATTGATTTTTAGAGAGAGAAAGGGAGAGGGATGCAGAGATAGAAACATTGATGACATGCCCCTCATTGGGGATCTAGCCCACAATCCAGGCATGTGCCTTGACTGGGAATCGAACTGGTGACCTCTTGGTTTCTGGATCAACACTCAATCACTGAACCACACCGGCCAGACAAAGACCATGTTTTTATGTCTTGTGTATTTACATACACAATGTATGAAGAGTGCTGTAAAAATGTACAGGACACACACACACACACACACACACACACACACACAGACACACAAATGTA
This sequence comes from Myotis davidii, assembly GCF_000327345.1. Classification (NCBI taxonomy): domain Eukaryota; kingdom Metazoa; phylum Chordata; class Mammalia; order Chiroptera; family Vespertilionidae; genus Myotis; species Myotis davidii. The sequence goes on from NW_006291231.1 coordinate 5,671,313, forward strand.
TTTAGCACTTACTATGTGCCAAGCCCTATTTTAGGTAGTGGAGTTTCAATGGTTAAATAATATAGATAAAAGCCCTCTTTTCATAAAGATTACATTCTGCTTATTAAGAACTAGAAGTTAGTCAGCTATTTATTTTATCTTAACATTTTATTAGTCATTATCTAGAATTCATAATAGTTATAAAGAAACCCTAACAGTCAAATCTTACGTCTTCCTTACACAGTGAAGCTATGCTGTGGTAATAAATTAACCTTGAAATCTCAGTGACATAACACAACAATTTATTTGTCACCCTGCTCATACCCTGATGTGGGTTGGGTGGCTCTCCTCCATTTGGCGCTGTACCATCTGGAACACATGGCCGCCAAGTTCCCTTCATCAGGGAAAGGGAGATCTCAAAGGCACATTGGCTCTTAACTGCCTCAATCCTGCTGCTCCAATTCATTGGCTATAATTAGGCACATGGCCTTAATCTGACTGCAGATTCTGAGAAATGCAACGGAACAAATAAATAAGCATTGAGCACTAATTGTCTCTGCCACAATAGCCAATGCCTATTGATTATGTCTATGTGACAATATTGTTCTAAGTGTTTAAAGGTTCTGCACCTAGTCCCGCCAGGGTAGGGTGAGGGTTCCACACAAACAGTTCTCAGACACTAGCTGAGCGTCCTACAACTGAACGCAACTCTGACACTGAACCTGAAGGTAGTGTCACATCCCACAGGTTAAGGGTCAGTCCTACAAGACTGCCCCTCGCCACCGCCCCTCCCCCCAGATAACAACCCAAAGTCCAGGTACCTGTGCTTCTGATTGACCAGTTATAGACTGGAGATTCCAACAACCCTCTCTTTAGGTTAGATTAATTTGCTACAGCATCTCAAAGAACTCAAAGGAACCTTTTACTTACCTGTCAAACGGCTTATTTTAAAAGAATGTAACTCAGGAACAGCCAGATGGAAGTGCTGCATAGGGCAGGATACGGGAAAGACGTGGAACTCCCAGGCTCCTGGTCCCAGGCACGCCATTCCCCCAGCTTCTCCACCTGCTCACCAACCCGGAAGTGCCAATACCGTCCTTTGGGTTTTTATAGTGGCTTCATTTCATAGGCATGAATCATTAAATCATTGGCCATTGGCAACAGATTTGACTTACTCCCCTCCCTAGAGGTCAGGAAGTAGGACTAAAAGGTTCAGCCTTCTAGGCACATGCTTGGTTCTCTTTGCAACCAGCCCCCATCCTTAGGTTTAGTCAAAAAGTGCCTCATTAACATAACAAATGACACCTTTGCTGGCTCTCCTCAGCTAAGAAATTCCAAGGGTTTTTAGCAGCCCTGTGCTAGAAATAGGGACTAACACCATATATATATATATTTCTTATTATAAGTCACAATATCACAGTGCTTAACATTGATTACTGACAGCCCTATGAGGCAAATCCCAATATTAACTCCATTTTACAGATAAAGAAACCGAGGCACAGAAAGGATAAATCATTTACTTGAAATCCTTTGGCTAATAATTAGTGGAGGTAAGATTTGGATTCAAGCTGCAAGATCCAAAGTCTATGTTATTTCCACCAAGTATACTTTAAAAATTAAATAAAGACCCTAAAAGAAAGCTCTGTCTTCTTTCAAGACAGATCTTTGAGAAACACCCATTAGAATAATGTCTTCTTTTCCAGGTGTGACCTAAAAATACTAATCCAACCTAGTGTAGAAGTATCCCTTTTCCAAACCCTGCCTGTAACACTCAGTTCTTTCCAGGTTCTGCATGAAAACACTCGGGGTTTAAAAGTTTTTGCTTTTTATAACAGTCATTAGTAGTTCAAGCATTGCTATGAGCTCCCTTTGAACAAATAAGCCATACCAAACAGTCTGCCAAGAGCCTATTAAGCTGAAAACTATTGATGATTAAAATTTTACTGTCCCTCCCCAGCTAAAAAATTCTATGGTAACATGCACAGAGGCTATTAAAACATATACGTTCTTTATGAATAGGAGTCCTCAGTGACTCGGGAAAGCAAAGTCCTTCTCAGGGGCTCCGATTTTATGGAGACGCTTTCATTCCTCCCACTGTTCCCTGACTTCTCCTATTCTTGTTTCCATGACAACAAGGAGACCGTAGATAATTGAAATTAGGTTTGTCTTCATGATGGTTTAGGAAGCTGGGAAACTTCAAATGCCTGCACATGGAGGGGAGAGAAGGGCCTCTATTGCCACCTGCTGGGCTCCACAGTTTTCCTCAGCCTCTCTAGCTCATCCCTGATTCCACATCGCTTGGCTTTTGGCTTCTTGAGCAGACTATACGCCCTCTGACATTTGTCAATCTTTCTGTTTCAGTTTAGATGGAACATTGTTATGAAAGAGAAATAAAAACTTAGCCCTCAGCATCAACTACTCTTTAAACTCATGCTAATTCGTAAACAAGGATCGTAAGTAACCACTTCTCCACAGCACTCAATTGCTTCCAAGTGTTTTTCATTAAATATAAGTGAAAACACTTCCCAGGATGCAATTTTAAGGGAATATTATTAATCACATGCCTTGATTAGCCTTGGACAGTGCAATAAGTGAACTGGCTGAATAGAAATGATTTTCTTCTTTCTGCATGCCCTCGTTTTACGAGTATTGCTGAAGGTGTGGGTTTCCTGAAAAGTAGAGGGAACTATGAAGGGTGCTTTCCCAACTGGATATTGATCTGCAATGATGGTTGCCATTTAATTCCATATGGCTTTGCCTTTTAACTATCTGATTACCCAGGAACTATTGATGTGGACATCTTCAGGGTCTAAGGCAAAACTTTGCAAATATTTTCTAGAGCACTTAAGATAATAAACAATTCAATTTAACAACATAGGTTTCAGAAATGAACAAGGGCTCCTAGTAGTTCAAAAATTTGTGTGAAGTTTTTACTGTCCTCAAACCCTTAATTCATATGTGTTCACTGCCCCTCAGAGTTATCTGAAAACACATCACTAGGGATAGGGAGATGCCAACAGTTCCACAAATAAGTAGAAGACATGCAAACAGACTGTTATTGGCAAAACAAATTAGCATAGATGGGTGAATGGAATTCGGGATTAAACTTATGATTTTAAACAAAAAATGCATACTGTGCTCCTGAATGGAACGCATATTGTAAAAATATTGATTTTTCCCATAAGAGTTTATCAATTTGATTCAATGCAAACCCATATCTTAACAGAATAATGTTATTTGACACACTTCATTCTAGAATTCATCTAAAAGAAGAAATAAGTAAGAACAACCAAAAAATGTTTGAGAAAGAAGTAGGCCTTTGCTGTACAATACCAAAATATACTCTAAAGATATAGCATGTAAATAGTGTGATACTGTTGCAAAGATAGGAAAATAGATCAATAGAATGCATGGAACATTAAAAATGGCACCATTTTTATAAAGGATAAACTAATTAACAGTGCTGGAGAACTTCAAAAATGTTAGATTTCTACCATGCACCAGATAATAATAAAATCTCAGATGAATTAAAGCCTACATAGAAAAAATAAAAATTATCAGAGGGAATTTAAGGGACCGACCACATAGTCTTGGTGAGGAAGAAAGCTCTTTCAGCTGGACATCACACTCAGAAAGCACACAGAAAAAGTCTAACATATTTTACCACATTCAGGTGTATGGCTCCTGATAAGACATTGCTCTTTCAGATACAGCATTGCCTACAGTGGGACTTAAGGGAAGCCCCCGAAGCTCCCTTTAATCCCGCACCACACTTTATCATGCAGTGTAGAAAGGAAAGGACTGAGCACCAAGTACCCCTAAACCTTAGTGAGGCCCCACATTTCAGCCAGAGCCACCTTTCCTGACCCACAGGTCAGTAAGTGCTCCTAGAGCACTGCCTCTCTCCAGGCTTCCCCCCACTTAATTAGAATGGTGAGCCAGCATTCCCTAGAAGACCATCAGTACTAATCTCCTTGGGAGAAATTCAAGCTTCCCAGAGCCTCATGGAGACTCTTACCACATCTGTAATTCTCTAGTCCAGTGGTCGGCAAACTCATTAGTCAACAGAGCCAAATATCAACAGTACAACGATTAAAATTTCTTTTGAGAGCCAAATTTTTTAAACTTAAACTCTATAGGTAGGTACATTGTTATTAACTTAATTAGGGTACTCCTAAGGCTTAGGAAGAGCCACACTCAAGGGGCCAAAGAGCCGCATGTGGCTCGAGAGCCGCAGTTTGCTGACCACGGCTCTAGTCTGACTTTACCCACATTTCCACATGTTCCTGGCCTCCAGCTACAGAATGTAAAGCACTAATGTAAAATGAAAATGTGGGGCCCCTTGTTAAAAAATTAATAAGACGCATAGCCGACATGGCTCAGTGGTTGAGCATTGACCTATGAATCAGGAAGTCAAGGTTCAATTCCCGGCGAGAGCACATGCCAGGGTTGCAGGCTCGATACCCAGTAGGGGGCATGCAGGAGGGAGGCAGCCCATTAATGATACTTGCCGGGAGCCGGTCCATCCTTGCTGTTTCAAGGGACCGGGCATATATGGCATACTGTTCTTAATATGTTTGCTCACCTTCTTGGCACTATGTGTTTGTTTTTGTTTTTTTTTTTAAAATATATTTTATTGATTTTTTACAGAGAGGAAGGGAGAGAGATAGAGTTAGAAACATCGATGATCGATCAGCTGCCTCCTGCACACTCCCCACTGGGGATGTACAGAACTTAGATGAAGATCCTAGGCACAGAACTTAGAAGACAGAACTTAGAACACAGAACTTAGAAGACAGAACCTATACAGAACCTAGAGACAGAAGAACTTCGCTGGAGAGAACATGGCAAAAGATCCTGGAGAGAACCTGGCTTCAGAACATGGCAAGAGAACCTAGACAGAACCTGGTGACAGAACCCGGCTATAGAACCTGGCGACCGAACCTGGCTGGAGAACCTAGCTGGAGATCCTAGACAGAACTTGGCTGGAGAACTGGCTACAGAACCTGGCTGGAGATCCTAACCAGAACTTCGTTGGAGACCCTGACAAGAGAACCCGGCTATGGTGATCACCTGAACGCTGCCTCTGTGTCATTCCTTCTTTGCCGACTCCGTCCACACCTTTGGGGACCCCTGGACCTGCTGGGGTTGGACCCCAACAGATACTAATAATTGATGTTTCTCTCTCTCTCTCTCTCTCTCTCTCTCTCTCGCTCTCTCTCCCTTCCTCTCTGAAATCAATAAAAATGTTTTAGAAATTAGTAAGAATTTCTTAATGGTTGCAGTAACCAAGCATGGGGCCCTTCTAAGTGAAGGGCTACAACACACATTATATCCTCATAAGGTTGCTCAGTCCCCTACTCTAACCCTTTTTTTATTGCCTTACAGTCTGTTGTCAGCAGAATACCCTGCATTCTTCATTTCTCCTCTAAATGGTCAAAAGAATTCTTCTTACTCTAAATAAATCTTAGCTGTCCCCAAGGACATTGTCAGGTTCCCTTATCCTGCATCTCACAGGGCCTAGGGATAGGGCCTCTCTATTTCCCATTTCTTTCTTTTTTTAGAACTTGTCTTTTTCAAAAACCCAGTGTCTTTCAAGCTCAAGTCATCCATTTATACCACCCAGTATTTCTTTTATTGAGGTCATCTCTGAACCTCCCCCTTGTTCAGCCAGTTCATGACACCCTATAAGTGCTTGGGAAATATTTGTTGAGAAAGTTAATAAATGACCTGTATAATCATTTTCAAAACAAAAAACTGGGTAGCAATCAAATGTAACTTGCCAACTGCATAGTAAGAGCAGTCATACGTGTGTTGTTGTTTTTAATCCTCACCCAAGGATATGTTTAGAGAGGGGAAGGGAGAAAGGGAGAGAGAGAGAGAGAGATCGCTTGGTTGCCTCCCATATATGCCTGTACCGGAAATCAACCCTCCAACCAAGCCACCCAGCCAGGGCAGAGCAGTATACTTCAAGCAAAGCATTCCTTCTGCCTGAATCACTCACAATATCTAGATATTTGCATTCTGTATTCTATGTAACTTTTATCAAACAAACTAGCCAAAGCATGGCCTGGTAATGAAGCCAAGTTGATATCTATGCCCCGAATATTTATGATTGTTCCTTTAAAAAGCTGAGAGGAGGGGCAGATGAAGTCACTTGATAAGACTTCAGGAATAGGAATATATTCATATCCCTTTTATAGTTTGTTAACAAAGTTAACAGAAAATGACAAACCGGTCTCTGGCCTGGTGATGCCTGTGCCTGCCCTGTGAGAATTTCTAGCCTCGTTGCTTCGGAATACTGCCCTCTTCTGGCTAGAGCGCGCTTATTGCGAGAGCTGTGTGAAATGAGCCTGCCTGAGCAGAGAAATGAAATTGGGGACAGACAGAGATTGCGAGACCGTGAAAATTAGGAAAAGGCAAGTGTGGGAAGAAGATGGCAGAAGCAGACTTGGAACCCTCCTCACCTTGAGGTTCACTCACCACATTTTCCTGCAGAGGTTCTCTTACCCAATGCCCTCCCGAACAAAAACAGACAGGTCACCCGACGTGTCCCATTTGCTTTGGCACAGCTGAGGGCTTGGAAGGATGAAGCCAGGACTGTTCTGATCTCTTCACTGTCACCGCCCCTCACCTTCCTAGCACACGAATCCTGCACGCACCCTTCCTTCTTGCCCCAGCCGGTCCTCTGACTTGCTGTCCACGTCGCTCTCCGGGAAACTGCACACAACATGCCCACGTTTGAGCGCCGATGGGAGCCTTGCCGGTTGCCCCGCTGTACACAGGTTTCCCCTCTAGCTCTCAGTGCCTAAAGGTATATGTAATTGCTTCACCACCTTCTGGATCTGAGTTCTTAACCTCTCTGGGAAACAGCACATTGAGAATAGGAGTTGGGCAGGAAGTATGTCACAGAGAGAGAAAAAAAGGCAATTTTAGGCAGAGCAAGTAACTACAACATGAACCTTGGTAACTTTTTTAATAAGCGGATCCAACCGTCTAAAGTCTCTAAAGACGAATAGTCTTCCCTGTGACCAATGCCACTTGTCAATGTAAAGAACGTACAACTTTTCACTGTGTTTCACTTTACAGCAAATGCTGATATGGGGACCGCACACTAGCGTTAGCCAGCGGGGCTGCTTACAGCCAGAGGCCACCCCCACGGGCCCTGGCAGACGGAACTGGAGGGCCGAGGGGATTCACGTGTTAGCACATCAATGCCGGGCACACTAGTGAGGAAGCTGTGGTCTAGAAAACGTGCCAGATTCAGGCCAAGTAACATGCTTTATCAAAGTATCAGGAAATCCTGTGAACAAACCCCAGGGAGTAATAGAGAAAAACAAGCCAATTAGAGTGGAAACAAAACATACCATCGGCAGTTCTTGGAATAGAACACAATTTCTGTGGCCCTCCTCCTGGGGTGTCCTTCAGGGCCCCGTCTGCCTCTACCAGTCCATCCTGTCAGGGCCAGCTCCAGCCTCCCTCTGCCAGCAGGTCTTCCTAGCAATGTCAGTGCTCTCAGATGCACTGGCTGCAGGAGTGAGGGGCTCTGCAGCACCACTTGCCACAGTTACACAGTCTCAGGTTGTTCGCTGATGTTTAATTGGAGCTTGCTTACCCATATGCCCAGGTTCTCTGGCCTTCTGGGGTTGCAGACCTCTTTGCCAACCAAATAATCGAGATCTAAGCTCCCATTAGACCCTGTCAGAAATCCCAGTCCTCTACTGAGATGATTCTGAGGATGACCGGAGAGTACACACCGGCCTCAGCTGTTGCTGGCCATCCCTTGCTCCTAAATGCTGCTTGGTATGGTCCGGGCAGCTCCAAGTGCTTTTTCTGTTTTTCCATGTATAGACATGGACTCCCCTCATACTTCACAACTCCATCCCACACCCCAGCCCAGCTAACGGGTGAAGGCTTGAAGATAATACACAGAATTAGAATGCAGGAAAGGAACGTTTAAGACTTGGTATCAGCTCCACTGCTATAAAGGCAGCCATTCACATTATTTTGCAAAATTCTCTCTCTCCTCTGTTGCAACTAAACCCAGGACTAAACGTCGCTTATTTAAAATGCCTTTTAGAGTATTTCCTCAAACAGTTTAAAAAAAACCCCTTCCTTCAAAAAGTGATACTGCTATTTCTGACATAGGAAAATGGCTGCAATTTTTAGTTTCACTTTTTTGTCTTAATTTATCCATCTTGTCTGCCGTGATGGTAAAAACAGTGTCCTGTCCTCCTGGGTTTGTATCCAAATATTGCCAAGTTCCTTCAAGAGGGAAAGTGGTGCCCTAACAAAAAGCCAGGGATAGATTTACCTTTGAGGTGCACGGCAAGGCTACTACCTGTTCCTCCACATCCCACTCGCCTCTGCCTCCTGCTGCTGCAGGGAGAACACAACATCCAGCCCCCTGTGCACTTAGGAACGCCACGTGGCTGACATTTAGCCAATGCGTGTGAGTGGAATGGTGAGCATTTCTTCCAGGTCTGGCCATATAAACCTGCAAAATGTGCTATTTTCTCTTGCAAGGAAGGGAGCTCCCAGGGCAATTTTTGGGTGCCACATGTTGAAAATGGCAGAGAAGCAGCTTAGGGCCCTGAATGATTTCATGGAGTTATATACACTGAGTGGCCAGATTATTATGACCACCTGACATTTGTAGGCAAATTAGCTATAATTTCCCGCTGAAGTTGCTAGAAGGCCAGATCATTATAAACGTCTGAATAGCACAACATACCTAAGTATCGTTGCTGATCAGGTGCATCCTATCATGTTGATGGCGTATCCCAATGGAGATGGCGTCTTCCAACAAGACAATGCGCCATGCCACGGTGCTCATATTGTGCAGGAGTGGTTTCAAGAACATGAGGGAGACTTTACCTTGCTTAGGTGGCCCCCACAATCACCAGATCTCAATCCAATTGAGCATTTGTGGGATGAAGTTAAAAGAGCTATCAGGCAGCTGGTTCCACAACCATGAAATCTCACAGAACGGGACAGTGCTATTCATCAGGCAGGTGTCAGGCTCCTCGCATCACCTTTCAGCATCTCGTGGAGTCAATGCCAAGAAGAATTGCCGCAGTATCGAAGGCAAAAGGTGGCCCAACGAAGTACTGATGGGGTGGTCATGATAATCTGGCCGGTAATACTAATCTGGCCACTCAGTGTATATACCATTAAACTGTTTGCTTGCTCCAGGCTCTTTTTCAAGCAAGAAATAAATGTCCATATTATTTAAGCCATTATACTGTTTGGGTCTGTTTGTTACAGCAGCTGGCCCACCTTAACACAAGCTGCAAATGGATATGCTCTTAGAGATGCCCTGGCTCAGACATGGAGTTAGCAGAGGTCTTTGTGTTGTGATAAAGGACACTAATGGTCAAGAAGAGGCCCACTCCCCATGCCTTCTTGACTTCCATTTCACCATGTGGGTTTCATTATTTTGGATAAAGATATACTACTTCTAAGAAACTTCTTTTAAAACAACTGTATCATCTGAAAAGATTAAGCCACTGCCATCCATAAACCCCCTTAACATACATGACTTTCTTACATTTATTTCTCAAGAAATACCTAATGAAGAGCAGAGAAAGAGACCCAGGCAGTGAAATGTTGAAGGGCAGGTTGGGAGAGATGGAGAAATATCTGGAGGATGGAAATATCTGTTTCCAAAAGAAACAGAAGTCTGGGCAGTAGTCAGTGGAAGGTGGGGCCCTGGAGAAACCTTGATGAGTGAAGGGGAAGGGCAAAAGGTTCAAAGAGGGGGGACGAAGGCATTGAAAGCAAACCTTTCTTGATAATTTGCTGAATGCTGGTCCTCAGATCAGGTGCTTTGGCCCACCCTTTCCTTACACTTTAAGCAAGTCGTCTGGATGGTCCAGTATACGTACAGATGTGCACACGGCCCCTCGGGAAAGCGCTGGTGAAAATCATGACGCTGGGGTTTGTTCACACCCTACCTGCCCTTTCAGAAATTGGGTATTTTGACTATTTTCAGTCAATACCTTATTTAGAGATTCCTCTAACAATAATCACTACTATTTTAGCTTATGCCCCTATTTTCCTTCCATAGCTCCTGGAAAGGACAGACAGATGGGCAGGGCAAGGCCACAGAGTCATTGGCACCAAAAGTCAATCATCAAATAATTCAACTGCATTTGTCCATTCATTATTTTTAAAACAACTATGTACATATTACAGAATCCATTTTATGGTTAAAAATATTAACAGAACATGAAAATTACAATAATTAAACATAACATTAAATATCTGCATCCAAATTTGTACACGCTGGGAGATAGCTGTGTATTCAGGGTTAGCAAATCTTGGGCTCACTGCCCCTACTGAATGTTGGCTATGATGCCCCCTCACTAATGCCAGCAGTGGAGTGGCCAGTGTCCCTCATGGAGTTGAGGACTCTACTTTCCTGATCAATAGAAAATTTTATTGGTCCTACCCTATGCCACATAGATGCTTCTTCTATTAGTTGTCTGTTGCTGCCATAACAAGTTACTACAAACTTAGTAACTTAAACAACAAACATTTACTTCGTTACAGGTCTGAAGGTCAGAAGTTCGACTCTGGATTCAACATATAAAAACAAGTTGTTGGCAGGGCTGCATTTCTTCCCGCAGGCTGCAGGCTCCGGGGGAGAATCTGTTTCCTTACTCATTGAGGTTGTTGGCAGAATCCAGTTCCTTGTGGTTATAGGACTGAGGTTCCAGTCTCCTTGCTGGTAATCTGCTGGGGCTGCCCTTAACTCCTGGAGGCTTCTCTCAGGTCCTTGCACTTAGTTCCCTACATTTCAGAACCAACAACAGGGTTTTGAACCTTTTTTATGCTGCCATCTCTCTCACCCCTATTTTTCCTTCTTATTCTTCTTGTAAGGACTCATTATATTACATTGGGCCCATCCAGGTAATCCCAGGTTCTCTTCCCATTATAAGGCCCAGCACCTTAACCACAGAAGCAGACAAGTACAGGAAGACCAAGGGGGTACTGGACTGGGCACATCTGCCCTCAGTTTCTCCCCTGCTCACAAATGGAGCAGCTTCTTTTTCCATGGAAGACTTGGGCCGGTATTCCCCAGACTGAGGCAATGTCATCTGGAGCCATTCTTGAAAATACTAGGACCCCGTTTGGAAACGCTTCAAAGGCTGCTTGATTAGACTGCTGGGAAACCTCCCGTAGGGAGCTCAAACAGATTCCCCTGCTGCTCACAGAAGTCTTTCTTTTCGCTCCCATTTCTGGGACATGCTTGTTCTGTCCCCAGTGGTCCCTTCTGATAGGACAGGCCCTCATCTTTGCTGAAGTTGATGTGCAAAAGGAGCATCAAAAAGTCCTGAAATTCTTCCCATAACCTCAGCTAGAGGGGAATTCAAGATTGTGCAGCACCAGTTAACAGAGCAGTGAGGGAAAGGCGTTGTTTGGTGCCTGGTAACATTATGGCCCAGATCAGTAACTGCCTGGGTGAGAGTAAGAACTCCAATACCTTCATCTAGCACCCGCTCTTCATCCTTTAGGAGAGTATCTATGGGAACCATCAAAAGGTTCAAAGTCATGGCTCATGGAGGTGCCAACCATTGTTAAGAAAATTATTTCTCTGCACAGGTGTGAGCTGACTGTGGCGAGGGCACTTGGCAGAGAGCGGTGAGCTCTGTCCTATTGGTGGGACTTTGCTGACTTGCCTTGATAATGGCGGGAACTCTTAGATTGATGGCCTTACCACTGAGCTCGCTCTAGATTTACTTATCTTGTATTATTATTTTTTAGGGCTTCCAGGAAAGGCAGTATGTGTGCAAATATCAGTCCCTGTGAGTGCCAGAGCCCCACAGGCAGAGATGCTGATGGGGCCTGTGGTGCTGTCCGCCGCCACGTCCAGGCCGAACTGGGAAACACCACTGATTGTGTCTCCCTCGGGGGGCAGCGGCCAGCATAGCCCCTGGATTTAGAACAATCCAGGACAGAAACTCTATGTAATTCTTATGCTTAAAACGTCATCAACCTCACTGGACTGCCCATAAGCTCCCTGTGGCTGGAACATCCTTCCTCCTGTCATCACTGCTTCCACAGCACACAGCTAGGGCCATCCCACCCTGAACGTCCCTGGTCTCGGACGCTCAGCAGGATCAGCCTGGATAGGACTTGGGAGGGAGCTTGCTTTAGATTTAACTCCAAGGAACATTTGCTAAAAGCTGGGGTGGCCCTCACGCTGGCTCACGGGTTCCTGTGGTCATCACAGTTCCTACAAGAGCTCATCTTTTCCCACCACTTCAAGAACTCACAGCCTTGATGTTCCTACAGATGAAGTCCTTTCGTTTTATTTATTTATTTTTGGTCATGCTGTGAAAGCAAAGTGCCCCAGAGTCTCTTTATCAAACCCTGAGTGGCAACTCATTCCCAAGTGGAGGCCAGAACTTTTCCTTTCTTTCCCTGATCCTTGACTTTGAACGTTATCACAACGCAGAAGTGTCTTTTGAAACACCACACTGTTCAAATGTTTGTCTTTACCTCAGTGTAGGATAAATCCAGACTGGCAGGCACACTGTAGGTGTGCTAACATTCCCATTTGCCTGAGTTACTAAACATTGCACAAAACTTTTCACCTTTGTCAGCTCATTTGTGTGAGTCTAGTTAATATAATTAATGATGGTATCTAGCCTATAAGTGGAAACGGATGAGCTTATGGGTTTGGAATACTAACAGTTCTGAGTTTGCTTTCCTGCTCCATCCCTGAACTCAAGCTCAGGGTGATCTGGAAAGACTGTTTAGTCTAAGTATCAGTTTCCTCATGTGTAAACTAAGGATAATGATACTTACATGCAGGGCTGATGTGAGATATACGTAATCTGATGCATAGGAAGCACTAACCCACAGTACAATGACTATGTATTAAATGTTGTCACTTTTGTTAGCAAGACTAAACCATCCACTGTGAGTCGTTAAATGCTATGTCTTGCACAAGATGATAATGTTATTGGAGGGTATATAAAGACTTTTTTTAAAAAAATATCTCTTGTTTCTTTTGGAACAGAAAAAAACAAAACAACAACAACAAACCATGAATGACTAGCACCATTCTCTTAACCTAATCTTTTATAAAGCAGAGGTATATGACCAAAACAACAGGTTGAACATTGCTTGTATGGTCGGGGGCTAACTGTGCTATGTACGGTCATGAATGCAAGCTTGTAGGAACCCAGCAAATCCAGAATGGCCTTGAAATTCAGCCACTAAATGAACAAAGATCTCAAGCAAAGCTGCTGGGAGTCCAGACGAAGCAGTGCTGCCTGGGGGAGCAGAATTTCCTGGGCAGAGCAGCGCCCTGGCCCCGGCCTCCTCCCGGGAGAGCCCTGCCTCTATGAATACACATTCAAAGACTTGAAAACACAGAGCAGCCTCACAACCCACTTACTGTGCACGGACTGGGGTGGGGAGGCACAGCACTTCCTGGCAGGCATTTAAGCCTCAACAATAAAACACCTATAAGCCCCTCTGAGGGAACGAGAACTCGCGCTGGACTTCTCCTATAGAAGGAAGGGGCCTCCACCCATTTGATGAATCGCACTTGAGCAATCTCCTGACATCTGAGGCTGGCACTGGTTCTGAAATTTCCCCGTTGCATTTCTCACTTTCAGTAAGAGAATATGCGTTAGATATGGTTCCAGTATTAGAAGTGCTCAGCCCTTTTTTGAATGTCTCTCCTGTTGAATGATCTCCTAGAGAAAAGAAGATTCCAAATCAACAGCTCAATTAAAAACACTTCCCTGGATCCGAGGGAGCGGGGAGTGGCATGTTATTTCAGTCGGCACAGGACTGGGGAGGAGTCCAGTTTTTCTTGGGACTAAGGAGTTGCCTGAAATCGCCACCCAAAGCCTCTGTTCGCTGAATAATAGTCCTGATTGCAAGGTTCCAACTCTCACTCAGGGAAATAGAGTAGGGGAGAGATGGCAACAGTTGGCTCCGAAATTTCCTTGAGACAAAAGTGCCAGGTCTGAGGAAGGGCAGCCCGCTTGTATTCTGCCTGACACAAGTGTGACATGCGCACGCATTTGCCCACCACACAGTGGGTACACGTGTGCCACCAAAGCAGTGGGCTTCCTGTGCTAGGACTTAGATTCGTTCCAATTTCCACTGTTCCTCTCCTCGCCAACTTTTTCTCCTCCTCGCCACACCCAGATCTCTTTCCAAAGGATTCATTCCGGTAACACTTTCACAGAGAGAACGGGCTTTACTTGGTGACTTTTGGTTTACAGGATCGTTGGTGAACAATCAGTCTGTCTGGCAGGAAGGTACGCCCACAAATATTGCAGGGAACCAACTGGCTCTGGGCACTTCTCCAAGCAGCTTCATTTAAGGCCTCGAGATCATAGAAACCTTTGGCTGGGAAGTTAAAGAAAAAAAAGAAAGAAAGAAAAGGAAAAGAAAATGGTAAAATGGATCCGTTTTCATTGTGGAGAACCATATTCTACTTTTTATGGAAAATATTTTCAGGAAATACCTGTTGACTGAGGCTTTGAAACAAGTATATTACTTTGGCCAAAAAAAAAAAAAAAAAGAAAGTGCTGTTCACTCAAGGGTTGAGGAAAGTTTGCTATGAACCAGAGGCGTTTTGCTCCCTGGGTTTTAAAAAGGGAAAGACATTGTTTTATGTGCTACGATATGCATTCTGTACTAATTATTAACATCTTTGCTTACACACTATTATGTTGCAAACATAACTCTTGGCCTTCTTTCAGTTGACTCTAAATATAAACTTACAAAGGAAAGAGAACATGTATTTGTATTTTCCTCTTCCGTAATCCTTCAGTGGAATGTTTTTAGAGGCCCACACTGACAGTCACGAGTGAATTTAAGATAAATTATATCATAAAAATTTATCATCTCTTTAAGGCCATAAACTCGGAGATTCTTTAAGTAATTAAAGTGAAGAATGCAAACAGAATAGTTAATCTGACGAAAAGAAGTGCCCTTAGGAAAACAAAGAAGACAGCTGAAAGATGTATAATCTTCATTGGCAGAGCAGAGGAAAAAGGCATATGGCTTTATTTTAGAGAAACAGTGTGGGATTTAGCTTTAATGAACCTTATTTAAATAGAACTACTTTAGTACATTAAATTGACTATGTCTTAGAATCTCCCAAAATAGGCCCCCAAAGTACAGCCGGGTCCTCAAAAATATATAACATAGTTTTTCTCATTTTCATAGCATATATTTCCTCGTGAAAGCCCAGGCAATTCTCAGATGATTTCTGTCTAATGGTTCACACCACCATAGTAAACTTCAGATTCCTTAACATGCCTACTTCAATTATTGGTTTCTTTTCTTCATGGAAAATGAATTAAAATCCAGCAAATCTAGTATTTCTCCTTTGGATAAAGCAAGTATCAATTTCTACATAGGATATGAAAGTGTTTTTCAGTGCTTTGAAAACGGTTGCAAAAATAATGGCACTGACTTTCTTCTTACTCATAAGGTTTAAAATGGACTAAAAATTCCAGACTATTCATTGTCAGATGATTCATCACATCTCTCATGGTGTTTGCATAGGGCTCTGACTTCGGATCTGTAGGAAAGGTTATTTGAACTCTTTGGCTACAGTAACTCCATGGGGTGGAAGTGGTCATGGGAATTCTCTTGGTCTAGAGAGGAAAGACCCCTTCAGAAATAAAAATAACCCAAGTTCAACAGGAAAATCACAGGGGGTGTAGTTAAAGGGTCTAATTTTTCCAACAATAATAGATGAAGGAACCCACTAGGGCTTTCAAAATGATCATTTCTTACACCTCTTCTAGACTTGTAATAATTATGTTCAAGCAGAGAAAGTGATAAAGATCAGAAGTGAACAAAACACATTTGTGATATCAAATGAGAATTGCTGGGAGAGAGCTTCAACGAGGCAAACAATCTTTTTGTATGCAAATGCTCTAATTTTCATCTTGAGTTTTTTCCCCCATCTCTACTCAGAGTCCTTCTCTTAGCAAGAACTGTGAAAAGTTGAATTATAGAAGCATCTAGAACAACAGTTCTCAACCTGTGGGTCGCGACCCTTTGGGGGTCGAATGACCCTTTCACAGGGGTCGCCTAAGACCATCAGAAAACACATATATAATTACATAGATAATCTAAATTCCATTCTGTGGGTTGTTAAAAACTCTTTTTGGCCACATCTCTAATAGGAGTGCTTTGGACTAAATGATACTAAATAACCTCCAAGGAACCTTCCAGCTCTGGAAATCTATGGCTACATAAGGAGAATGGATGAACTAAATACTCCTCCTCTTAAAACCAAGAATGATACTCTTTTGAGGGGAATTAGAGGATCGACTGAGAATATGACAATGGTAAAAATGAGAAAGTCAGAGCTTATATGACAAAAATATTCTCTGAACTACTTTATTCTTATACCCTAACAGAATATGCATAAGGTTCTGTAACAAGGCCACACATGGTAGTGTATGGAGTTCCAGGTTCATCTGGCTTGTGCACTGCTTAACAAAGTACTACTGGTAAAATTTTTAAAATGTGGCTATTTCATACAGATGTCTAGATTTCCAGTTTCTTTTGTATTTTTGAAAGGCATAGCCCTACTGGGTTAAATTTCTTAATGATAACACCAGCTGAAACTGGGCAGCAGCTGTCTACTTTAGAGGGAGCTAGTACTTTCCAGCTCCCATAGTCTTCACTGCCCCGCTTTTCATACCTGGACCAATTTATTCCATTTTGGAACCTGACTAGTGGACCCTGTAAGCACTTGAGTTTGCTACTCCTGTTCTACAAACTCTAAGATGCATTCATATTTGCAAACATGTCACCGGATGGCCCCAAAGGTGTGTTTTCTTAAGCTTCATTGTTTTTAAATATTATGTTTGATAACATAGGAAAGTAACTTTTGAGAAAGATGTGAATTCCAGCGGGTCCCTCTCCTTGTGCAGTTTTGCCAAGACACTGTGTCTTTATGTCTCAGCATCTGTGGGCAACACTTTGGGCAGGCATTCCAGGACTATTTTTTTCCTATTCAGCTGTAGCCAGGACAGTAAATATTGTTTTTAGTTGTGTGAACAAGAGAGAAAAGAATATTTCTACTCTTACAGTTATAAAGAGAAATGTCTCCCCTTATGCACTCAAGTCTTTTCATCCAAAAACTTACCACTAATGGCCCTGACTTCAGGTTTCTTAGGTTCTGGTCTCCTTAACTCTTTAGGCAGCAAGTTGTTTTCATTATGCCACTTTTTCAGACATTGTGGCTCATGGATGGCAATCGATTTTGTTCCATATTCACGACCACAAATGTAGCAAATGATTGTTGGTGGACGCCTAATCATTGCTGCCTACAAACAACAGAAAATGTCTATTAGATAATGTTTAGGAAATTATACTTCAAAGTTATAGAGTGTGGAAATTACATTTATTACACATTCAAATTAGCAAGGAAATCAATGTTTTTTAAAAATTCCAATCGGCCTGTTGAAGTTCACCTTCTTGGAAATTAAGAGAACCAAGTTATTTATCTGAGTGATTAGGGTTGGGTGAGGTTGTGGGTTTGGGAGGAGGATAGAAAATAAAGATGAGCTAAGCATAATTCTACATATTGGTACTTGATAAAATTTATTTTTTTATTTAATAAATATTGATCTTCTGATTATTTCCTATGATGGGATAATACAATGATAAATTAAGTATGAATCATCCTCTCAAAAACATCAGACCCTTGTACACCAATATATATGAGAAATAATGTGTCATTGGAGAGATTATAACAGTGTTATGCTGCCCACATTCTTTTGTGTAAACAACTTTGTACTACAAGTTCCTGTGATTCTCCGCCATTTTTTACCTGGAGTAGGCTCCACCCACAGGCTGAATAGCAACTCAGTTACAGGTGGAAGTTAGTGGATGTATACCCAGCTTCCTCCCTCGGGCTAATTCCAAACAGACTTCCAGAAGCCCCCACCAGGATTGCATCTCAATTGTTCATGAACACACTATCGAGGCTTCCTTCTCTTGTCTCTCCTCCCACTACTTTATTGGGGTTGCCTGGGATTACCTCCCAAACAAAGTACTTGAACTCAAATCCTTTTCTTAGCATTTGTTTCAGGGAGAATGAAATCTAAGGAAGAGTGAAGGTAAAATGCACTAGGGAAAGTAAAATGTAAAATGCTTCTATGGAAAGTTACAAGAATAAGGATAACCAATGGACACAGACACGGGGATGGAGGGGTGGGGGGGCGTGTTAGGGCATGTGCTAGGGGGTAGGGGAGGCCAGAGGGAGTTCAATGGGGGAAAAGGGAGACATATGTACTACTATTTGTAATACTTTAAACAATAAAATAAAATAAGAAACGTTGCTTCCAAACAAACCAGATAACCTGCAGAATCATAATTTTTGAGGCCATGGAGACTCTGAGTTGCAAGATAAATTAATGAACTAAAGGGATTGCCTAAGTTTGATGGTGGATCAGCAGAACCAAGAGAAAACCTCCCACACTCCAACTTTACATGAGTATGGACAGCAGTTGTCTGCTTCATAAAGGGGCAGGATAGATGACCAGAACCCCTCTCCCCCACCCAGGAGGTCTTACATCCAATAACAGGAGGTGACCGGCTAATGCTGAAGAGAGGCAGGAACATTGAGAAAAACCATCACTAAGACTAGAACTCAGGGCCTGCCTAACTCTGAGGGAAGAGCTAGAGAATTAGGCCTTGTACTGAGTACTGGATAAGAGCAGTTTACTGCTGGGAGATGGGGTGACAATAAGAGGACTCTCTTTCTGTTGCAGGCATGTAGGGTCCACCAGGGCCTAAGAGTGCAGCAGGAGAACGGGGAGAAGCCCTTTGGCTCCAGGCCTTACACCAGTGGTTCTCAACCTTCCTAATGCCGCAACCCTTTAATACAGTTCCTCATGTTGTGGTGACCCCAACCATAAAATTATTTTCATTGCTACTTCATAACTGTAATTTTGCTACTGTTATGAATCATAATGTAAATATCTGATATGCAGGATGTATTTAGGCAACCCCTGTGAAAGGCTTGTTCAACCCCCAAAGGGGTCGCGACCCACCGGTTGAGAACCTGTGCCTTACACTAAGTGCAAGACAGAGGCAGTTTACCACGAGGGGAATTTAAAGGCTGCAGTGCATAGAACATAACTAAAGCAAAGACAAGGTCCAAGCCCTGCTAAACTACAGACTCCATTGACAACCACTTATACTCACAGCCTGCCAGAAGAGGCATACTCATTTCTGGACATAAGTATAATTTACCTCAGAATATTACAATGTCCAGCATTCAATCAAAATTATAAAGCATGTGCCCATGCACACACACACACACACACAGAAATTAGGGTCCATGAGATCTTAAATGTAACCAGATCAAGGTATAGCCTACATGTTGTGATTATCAGGGTTTTTAAATACTTATTTAAAAAATAATTATTTTAATTAATACTTAAAATAATTATTTAAAATAATTCTATGTTAAAGAATCTAGAGGTGGGCAGCATGCGTAAATATGTGGGAAATTAAAACTGAGAGACAGAAAGCAGGTAAAAATTACCCAAGAAAACCAAAATGATAGGAAACTGTTAAGCAGGGGAGTAACCCATAACTGCACTTAGAGAAAGTTAGTCTGGTTGTAATGTATCTAAACCGGCCATCAGGGCAGCACATGTATGAGAGCTTGAACTCTCGTGGCATTGGGGATAAGGAAATCATGGTCCAAGAGAACGCCAACGTTTTATCCTAGGTAACAAGGAAGATGGTGGTGTAACTTCCTGAAAGGGGGAAATCAAGAAAGGCAGTTTGGGGGAGAAGAAAAAAATAGAACCTGTTCTGGACCTGTTGCATTCGACATAGCGATAGAATTTAAATGTGAATAAATCCAGCCTAAACTGGAAATAGAGGCTTGTAATTCAGGACTAGTGAGCTTCAGCGCTGTTCACACAGAAAAGACATCTAATACCATGAAAATTCCAGAAAAGGAGTATATAGAGTTTGGAGAAAAATTCTTGGGCGAATATCTACAATAAGGAGATTGAGCAAGAGAAAGACATAAAGGTTCAAGTTTGCAGTTCAAGTAACAGGGAATGAAGATACAAGACTCCATTCAGAATTCTGGAAATACTTTTGGTTTCCAGAAAGATGCTGTCAAATACTACAGAGAGGAACGGTGGTTGAAAAAGATAGTTAGATTTGGTTACCGATAGATTACAAATCAGTGACTTTCGAGAGTTCAGTTCCAATGGATATAAGAATAAAAACTAATTTTTTAGGAGGTAAACAGCAGGTCGAGGAGAAGAGGAATATACCAGTATGTGCAAAAAGTTTGCAGAGAAGAAATTTGAGAATTAAGTACCATTGAGGAAGGATTTGTGTTGTTGTTGTTTTTAGGATAGGAGTGTGTTTGGCAGAAAGAGAGAATGCAGGCCTAAGAGGAAAAGGATAATTAATTTTTAAAAGGCCTCAGAGGAGGAGATGTAATCAAAGGTGTAATGGAAAATGGCAGCCTCCGAGGGTGGGGAGGAAATAGATGAAGTTAGAGGAAGGTTGTTGTAGAGAAGGGAGGTGCTCATGGAGCTCACATAAGATGGACTTAGTTTTCTAAGGATGAGGCAGAGCAATCTTCAGAGAATAAAGCGATTCAAATTTTGGAAAATTGAGTAGTGAAAACTACTGGGATTAGGCACTGCAAAGAATGTAATATGATTTAATTAGAGAAGAATACTCACCCAGTAATGGAAAAGACCCAGTAATGTTGAGCTGCAAGAAATGTTAGTGGAATTAAAGGACCTTTTCCAGTATGTTCTTAAGTAGCACTGGATGGCATGAAAGCAGAAACTAAGTTGGTGGTGTGGTCTTCCTGGGGAAATAAAACATGGTAGTGTGTGTGTGTGTGTGTGTGTGTGTGTGTCTTAGAATTAGCCTGCTTTACACTAAGATTGTTGGAGGTTACACCTACAGCGCAGAAAGCACAGAGGAAGATTAAAATCAGAAGAAGCACATACATGATGTGTGCATAGCCAAGCAGAAACAACAAGATTATGGGTGAGTAGATCCACAATTAATTTAGACCAAGCAAAATGGAACATGGTGTTACTCACTGAGGATTTAATTTTTTTTTTTAAAAAAAGCACTTTAATTTGAGGCAGAAAAATTTTACTTTATTATTCTGTATTGCATTATGGTAATAAGTTGCATTTGTCAAAATAACTAAATAGTTGTCAATCCTTCCTTGTTATTAGCCATGTAGCATCTAACATTTAAAAAGTGACTTAAACATATTAGTGGAATTCAAGACTTAAGAGGAAGAATAAAGCAGAAGTAATAATTTTAGAAATACCCCAAAGTTCCTTACTATGTTTTACATATTTATTTACTTGAAACATTAATTAAATGCAGGCTTTTTAGCTTAAAAAGGAAAAGTTATTCTTTTTGCTTTGAGGATAATGAATTTATTAAAGTTCCCAATGGAAAGTACCGTATGAGCCAAATCCAGCATTTAACCAAGCGTATAAGCAAAATAAACGGCATGGGTCATAAATGAAGGCACTCATGTCACATTGTCAGAAGGTTTCTTTTAGGAGGAAAAGTTAGAAGAAAAAGAGGCAGGCACAGAGGCCAGAAGACACACAGAAAATTAATGCCATAAAAAGGCTGAGATGTTCCATATTCTATTTTCCAAAGCATCCCGCGTGCTCTGTATTTGTGGTTGAACTGCAGTTGAACCTGCAACATATTCCATATCCTTAGGTTTTGGACATCTCGCTCCTAAACCATGCTCTGGGGAAGTGCAAGCAACCCAGACACAGCCCAAGAGAAAAATGCATCCCTGTGGGTCTGAATGGAGATGAGAGACCCTCTTCTGTTGTCCGTTAATTTCATAATCGTCAGCCTGAAATTTCCAGGGAAAACGGAACAAGCTCCAACCTGTGGTTGTTGCCAGTACCCCAACTGCCAAGTTCTACCCTTCAGTCTCTTTGTCCAGCTTTCGGATGGAGGCGGATGTGTGGGGGTGGGGAGGACAGGAAGAGGAGACCCTAAGCCTGGTGGAAGGGACAGAGGCCTTTCTTGGCCCCGGAGCTAATGTGACCGGGCCTCGCAGAGCAAGGCCGGGCCATGGAAGGTTTGCCCAAGGACCAGTAACACGGAGCTTTGCCAGGGCCTGCCAACTCCAGGAAAGTGTAATCACAGGAAGGCAGAGGGGAAGCCGATAAGTCCGAAGTTCCTGCGCAGCCAAAGACTCCATCCACGGCTTTCCTGTCAACATTTCAGACACTGGAGGGGAGAGGCACTACTTTTAAAACACTGAAGGAAAAGATTTTTCAAAAAGTGAACCTCTGAATCTCCCTAAGAGCTATTTCAGGTGGAAAGTGTTTTATGGGAGGAGGGAGACCACGTGCGGCTGTTCCTGCGGTTTCCTGGGAAGGCCTGTTTAGGCTGGAGACAGACAGGGGCACTTGAACACGTCAGGGAAAGCTTTCATGTGTGCATTTCTTTTAACGTGAATCCACTAACCCTCGTATGTTTTCAATCATTTTGCTGGCCACTATTGGAATTATCGTTTCATTTTCTATGCACACTTTTTTTTTTCTTTTTGTTAATGTCTTCTCTCTGTCAGGAACCCCGCATGTTCAATCTTTTAGGCCAGGACTGAACAATGCAAAGGGAAGTGAACATTTAACAACTTTTCTCCTACTTGGTGTCATTCATCCATTCATTTTTACAATTTAAAACAAACAGCGATAGTACCGCCATTAAAGCAAGGGGGAAAGAAAAAGGACCAAGAAAAGAGGGGGATGTGGTGAACAACCTTAAAAGAGGTATTCCTGGGAGAAGAATGGTCATAGTGCCATAAAACTAGACCAGGATGTCTATTTCAAATAGCTTCAATCCGCTCTCGCTGACCTCCCTGATAGCTCAGGCTGAGAGGTACCCACTGAACTACACAACTCAATAGCAAATAGAGCTTACAGAGGAAGTGTAACAGTTGGTTAGAAGGGGAAAAATATTTCTAACCTTAACTATTATTGCATGAGTCTTAACAAAAGAGATATTGAAACTAAAATGGAAGTCATGCCCTGGCCGGTTTTGCTCAGTGGATAGAGCATCTACCTGCACACTGAAGGATCCCGGGTTTGATTCCAGTCAAGGGCACGTACCTTGGTTGCAGGCTTGGACCCTGGTCCTGGTTGGGGAGTGTGCAGGAAGCAATCAATCTATGTGTCTCTCTGTCTCTCCCCCCCTCCCTTCTACTCTCTCTAAAAATCAATGGAAAAATATCTTGGGGTGAGAATTAATAAAAACAATAAAAAATGTTTTTAAAAAATGGAAGTCACTACTAGCAGTTTTACAAAAGATCAGAAACACACTGCATTTGGTCATTTCTTATATTAATCCCACAATACATACTAAGTACTAATAGTGTGAAATTATAGTTGTGCAATATTATTTACAGGAGAGTTAGGAGAATATGATTGAAGGACTTAGCTTTTTGAAAATGTGATGTGAAATACATATTAGTAAGTGATAATTCTGGGCAATAGGCCCCTTTGAAATTCTAATGATGGCTATGATCATCTCCTCAGAAAAATACACATGTATGTAGAATTATGGATAAAATTTTGAATGATTGGTAGACTCTGTAAAACTCATCCATTAACCCCAGGAAGTGAGCTGTTGGGCATTAGTCAGAGACAATTTTTTTTTTCCAAATAGATGCTCCTTTATATAAGGAGCCATTTGGGACTATTTAAATGCCTCAAGAACTTATGAAATACACCACTTCTGGCTTTAGGGTTATCTTAAGTCTTGCTTTGTTTAAAACAGCCCCTTATCATACCCATTGTCATTTATTCTCTAAACTGTTCCTGTTTAGTCAATAAATTATATAATCACTCTACTTCCAATCCTTTTTATAAAAATATCAATTAATAAAATATAAGCAATCAAGAGATTTATACAACAAAAAAGCTCAGAAATATTGAAGCTGTGGACTATAAGACTGCCAATGAATTCATTTAAATATATAACAAGGCAAGATTACTATAATTTCTATAGTCATCCAGAAATTATGGTTAGAGAAGAGAATATAAAAGAAACACAGCTTGACCAATAAAAATGCTTATAAAAAATGACAAGGGAAGGAGAGGTGCAAAGATTCTAATGATACTAAGTTCTTTAGACCTCTCATAGCCATCAGTCAATTAAAACAATATAAAATTAAAGCATGGAGTTAAATGTTTTCAAATACTTTAATAATTTATTTTTTTTAACTTTAGTGGGTCCTTTAAAAACTAATATTTTTAGTAAAGAAATATTTTTCTGAGGTTCTGCAATATCATCAATTATACTGGTTTCTTTTTGTCAAATTCAAGTAAGATGAAATATGATCTCTGTTAATAATAACTTAGATACAATGAGCTCACTTCTATGAAAATATCTGTCTATTATTTATATACTAGAGGCCTGATGCTCGAAATCTGTGCAAGAGTAGGCCTTCCTTCCCCCGGCTGCTGACACCGGCTTCCTTCTGGTACCCGGGACCCAGGCTTCCCTCACAGCACTGGCTTCATCTGGAAGGTCATCTGGAAGGATGTCCGGCCTAATTAGCATATTACACTTGACTTATTACAGATGTTTGTCTACACAGAGCTGTGTTTGGAATGATATTCAAACTAATTTGGGGGTAATTTTATGCAAATTTTTATACTTTCCTAATGGCTTAAGTTTTTGTAATGAATTTGTGTCATTTTTATAAGAATAACTTTTTAAAGTGAACTCGAGTCAAAACTGAAGGAACGCTTAACAGAAAAATCAGGTGGAGACCAAGTAACTTTCTGAAAATTCCTTGAATAACTGATAAAAGATGATAGTCAAGGCTTTGTATAATAATACAGTTTAGTATCAAATTAGTAATTGAAATGAGAAATAAAATTAGGGGTGAATACAGCTTTGCATAGCATAAAATAACAGTACAATGCAAAATGAAAATATTTATAGTATCTTAAATTATATTACCAGTATTCCAGTACACTGTTTTATTATGTCAACCAACTGTGCACAGCTGAATATGCATCAGTTAAATGCTTGCATGATGCAACTCACCTGAAGTCCTAGAATTCTGCTCCATTACTTTAAAAAGCAGTAACAAGGGCCTGGAAAAATAATCTGAGGACAGGACTGTTTCTACCATAAGATAATCTAAATATAGTCCTTCTAGATATTTTAATTTTGTTCAGGCTTGTTTTCTTGGCTTGGTTGCATTAGTCAAAAATAAATTCACAAATAACTAAATGGGACCATATGGTATTAGCCAGCATGTGTTGAAAGTGACAGCCAAAAATAATTTGAGGGAACGGCTGGATTGAACCATCCCTTGGGTCCTGTGCTGCCCATTGTGGCTGGACTGACAAATCACCAGAAACTTTCAGCCTCCCACCTGCCCCCCTCCCCTCTGCACTTGACTATGTTTTCCGCAAACTTTGTCTGTCTGATGTGACACCAGGAATTTCTGTGGTTCCCCATGGCTACAGAATAAAGGACAAATATTTTATACTGAGTTCATTCATGCCCAACATTAGCCCCATGAAACAGGTCTGCTAGCCACACCGAACTCAGCTCCATTCCGCAAGTGAGAGACCACAGTCCTCAACTTTGCTGTCTCCATGATTTTACTCATCTGTTTCTTATAGCAACAACCATTTAAATTGAATATAGCACCTGCATTATGCTGGAGGTTATGGGGGAACCCAATCCTTAGCTTTCCTTAATAATAAATGCAAACAAATAAACTACTAACTCAGAAGGCAACATTTGTAAGTGCCCTGATAGGGTGACAGAGTGCTATGGGAGGCAGAAGCGAAAAGGGGCAAGAGTTTTGACCAGAAGACAGTGAAGAGGGTGATATTCGAAGTGGCTGTGTTGAGTCGGTAGAACTGTATTGATGTGGCGAGTACTCCCTCAAGCAAACATCATGATCTATTCAGCAACTGTTCAATAGTACTCCAGTATGCTAAAATGAAAGTTATATAGTTCATAGTGAAAAAACTGGTTAGAGGAAGGGTGGAAGCAAGAATCAGTCTGTTCAATATAGGACTGAACCAGGAGTGGTCAGACCTTGAGAGCGTAGTCAGCGTTGTCATCTTTCCTGTGTCCTCCAACCTTCCCACCTTGGTGCTGGTCCATCCTCATGTCATGAGAAGCTAGCCATGGCTCAGGGGCTGGGTAGGGATTTGTGCTAGAAGCAAGTACTTTCTATGACAAGATAGCAGCAGGACCACGCTGGGGTATTGTGCTGTTGTGGGAGTCAGGCAGAGAGAGGGCAATGAAAAAAGTAATACAAAGTGTCTTGATCTTGTTGAGACCTGAGTTCAAGGATGAGGGCTTAATACCCATGAGATGGAATCAGATCAAGAAAGAAGCTTGGGGCAATTTATAATTTTCATATACTAAAACGTCTTCATTCTCCCATATTGAGGAAATACAACCTTATTCCGCCTGCACTGAAAGAGACTGAAGAACTCTCAAGTGATAATAATAATAATAATAATGATGATGCAACGTGAAACATTGTGAATAAACAAAGCGTAATACCACCATCCAATGGGCCATTACTCAGCAGTAAAGAAAAAACTGCTGTCATTTGCACCAACATGGACGAAACTCAGAACCATCATGCTGAACAAAGCAGGACACAAAGCGCACATTACTGCCGGACTCCATTGAGATAAAATCCGGACTAAGCTATGATGATTAAAAGTCAAATCGGGTGCCTGGAAGCTGGAGGTGGAAGGAGGAACAAAGAGGATAAGGAAGCTTTGTGGGTGATGAAATGTTCTATATCTTGATTATGGTGGTGATATAACAGGTATATAAAGCTGTCAAAACCTATTGAATTGCCTGTGTTTAACAGATGCAGTTTGGTGTTTGTAATATTAATCCTCAATAAAGCAGATTAACCACCGCCCCTTCAGACCTGGCTTAGTGAAGTACTTTTGCATTGCCATGTTCCTACAGTGCAGTCAAAGTCAGCAGCACACATTGTCAGGTGAAATTCCATTGTCAGATGAATTTGAGTGGCTTTTGCCAGAAACTGGAGTTTAAGTGGTCTAAATTCTAAACCTTTAATTTGTCTCTCAAAAAAATTTTCCAGTTGAAAAGATAAAAAAAAAGGCGGGGGGGAGGGGACTAAAGAAAATGAGAAAATGTTTTATTTGATTGAGAATTTTCCCCCCAGGACATTAGCATTTTTTTGTCAGAGAAAGTACATGAGGCCACAATGCCATCCACACACAGTCCCATCCCGCAGAGATGGATCTGTTGGAGAAGCAGGCCTGTTCCTCTGTGCCCGGGTGCGTGGCATCTGGTCTGCTGGAGACATAACCAACACCAGCTTCTCATCTTTCAGGAGGAGGAACTTCATGGCCCTTTAGTTTATGAGTGAGTGTGTGTGTGTGTGTGTGTGTGTGTGTGTGTGTGTGTATGTACTAAAGACATAAAAGGTTAGTCACTTCCTTCAGTCAATTCCAGACATATCGAAAGGCCCCCTTTGCCTCAAACTCGTCATTCCTTTATAGCATTTTCTTCCGTTTTGTATTTGACCTCCCTCCAGCCCCAAGTGATCATCTTAGGCTCATTCCCCTCAGGAAGAGAGCACTGAGAGCTTTGGCTGGAGAAGGTCCTAAGTACAATCACATATCTGCTCCCCCACATTCGCTCACTGGGAGGCAGTGATTGGCTGCGTTTATTTGCTGTCAGTGATGCAGTCCGCCTGTTCTTTTTGAGGAGGTCATTTTAGTGGGCTGTGCCCAAACAGCCATATCAAAATGTAAAAGGTGCCTTTTTTATTACAGATTTGAAGTTCTTAATCTCTTCATCATTTTTA
>NW_006291231.1:5699193-5716697 GCF_000327345.1 Myotis davidii
CTCTTTCCCCTAACATGTTTCACACATTACTTGGAAAGGAACAAACAAAAATGCAGAAAGTTTAATGGTCTCTCTTTCTCCTTTTCAGTTTTCATCATAACAATTCCTGCATAAAAATCACCATATGCCCCTTGTTCATTTGGGGACATTCATTAACCTAGAGTCAAAGAGAAATCAATGAACCCAGAGGTGAGAAAGCATCTTGAAAGGGAACAGTCCGATTTGCTTTAACCATGGCTTTGAGTAAATTAAAGGTGCTCCACCTTAACACAGCTTTCAAACCCTCCGGTTGTGATCATTCATCTGCATGGTACAAGTCACAAGATGCAAAGCTTGAAAATGGTGCCCATGGGAGAGATCCTCATGGTAGTCTATACCCCCCCCCCCGGACTCCACCTTGATCCCACCCTGTGTGTTAGTGGCACTTTGCTCCTCAGATGGAGCATGACTGGGAACGAGTGCAGTATGGCCAGTCTGTAAATATCTGGACTTAATCAGATATTTTTCAACTGCACAGAAGCCAATAAAGCAATGGGATTCTAAGGGCTGATACTCAAGTTGCACTGGGAGCAGAAAGAACTCAGAGGCATCTGCTGAAACACAGCTGAGTGTGATTCGGGGGTTTGAGACCTGCCCTGAATGGAAATGCATCTACAGGAAAGGCCGTCCCGAGGGACAATGGCGGCCCAGCTGCTGTGGCTCAGAAGGAATTATCTGGTTGCGGGCAATGGTCCAGGCGCTGTGCTAGGTTCAGAACCAAGAACTGGCCCTCACAGTGGGAATAACCACACTTAACTCACCACCTTTACTCAGGAACTATTTACTTTTCCCTCAGCTCTTTCTCTGGGACAGTAAGTCAGGTAGACGGGTGCCTGTGTGGCAGCCACAGAGCCCGTTCCACCTGAAATCAGTCAAGGCGCAGGGCAGGGTGAGAAAGGGACCCACTAAGTGGAGGAAGCATTTTCTTGACTTCTCTGCCCATGGTATGTTTGAACTCAGATGGATTAGTTCTGAAAACTACCCTCCAAATGTGGAACCTCTCTAGGCTCCTGGATTTTTTTGTGGGCTTTTTGTGGTCCTGTAAAATTCTTAGGTTTGGCTTCCAGATGTCTGACCCACAAGAATGGCCTCACTGCTTTTGGAGACTCCCACAGGTGATCCAAATGAGGGCTCGCAGCTGGGGTGAGTTACCCTATGCTCAGGTATGAAGTGTGTGTGTGCCAGTGGTCCCTGCACATGACTATCACATAACAGTGTGGGTCCCTTCATGGGTCCCTTATGACCCTGCTTGTCCTATTTAGAGCATCTCACCCATGTCACCCACCAGAGCTATCTCCCTTCGGCCTTTTACTCTGGGATCTCAATTGTAAATTAATGGACCAAAAGCCTTTTTAGCCAACAGACAGGCATGTTTTCCTTGACCAGCACAATGTTCTTAACATTTTTATATGTGAATATCTTTAGGTGGGACTTCCTCTCAAGGATACTACAGGGTCCACCATTCTCTATTGCCTAACATGTAGCCTGCCTACTCCGGAAAGCATTTGAGCTTGTGACTTTGAGCAGCCAGTTTTCCCACACTCTCTTCCTACTCATTTCCCCAATAAAAGCGTTTACCTTATATCTCATTTGTAAGAAATGACCCAAACTTATGGTTAATTTTGAATGTGTCAATGGCTAAAGATGGAGTATTACCTATCTAGGGAATTTGTAGCTGCTATCTCCTATAGAGTCAGTGATATGCATAAAAAAAAAAAAAAAAACCAAAAACCACACACACAAAAAAAAACAACCAAAAAAAAAAAAACACCCCAAAACAGAATCTCTGACTGTGGAATTAAAACAGTTTGCCAGATAGTAGGTGAGGTTTTATAGGAAAAAAGTATGCAGTAGGACATTAGAGACAGTCACACTGAAAATTCCCCTCTTTCTTTGAATTTCAGCACTTGGACAATTACAACAGAGCTTGACAGGAGTCTTGGTGCCTATCCTTAGGCAACAGAAGTGCCTACTTTAAGGGTTAAGACTGATTTCCAAAGCCATGTGCATACAGTAACCATTGATTCCTCCAGTTTTTTACTTGCTGGTGGGTTTTTTGCTCCCATGACTCCTAGCTGGACCCCAGGCTGTCAAAAGCAGGGTCCTTCCTGCTAGGGCCTGAGGGACATATGTGACTGTGCAGCTGTAGGAATGGATGTCATTGCATATACTGTGTTCTTCTCTCCGTGTGACAATATTAACCATAAAGAATTTGGGCGTGGGCCTGGCCAGTGTGGCTCAGTTGGTTGGAGCATTATTGTCCCATACACCAAAAGGTTGTGGAATCTATTCCCATTCAGGTTGTGGGTTCCATTCCCTGTCGGTTGGGGTGCATGCAGACCAAATGATCTCTCTCTCTCTCTCTCCTTCCCCTCTCTCTAAAATCAGTAAACAAATCCTCTGGTGAGAATTGAAAAAGGTCCCATACACCAAAAGGTTGTGGAATCTATTCCCATTCAGGTTGTGGGTTCCATTCCCTGTCGGTTGGGGTGCATGCAGACCAAATGATCTCTCTCTCTCTCTCCTTCCCCTCTCTCTAAAATCAGTAAACAAATCCTCTGGTGAGAATTGAAAAAAAAGAATTTTGGCCTGAGCTGCTGTTTTAGATTTTCCACACTGTTGATCTCTTCCATTAAGCCAAATAATTGAAATGTCTGTGGTAAGTGCACAGGGCATACCATAGAATGCAGAAAGTTTGGATGAGGAACTAAGAGGAAAAGTGTTCCTCCCCATATTTGAGGCAAACGAGTAAAACCTCTTTTAGAAATCTTTGTGAATACTCCAATATTGAAAATGTCTGACCAAATAGCAACTAACAATTAGCCAGTGCTCTCTAAGTGCCGGGCACTGTACTAAGCACTTACCATGCTTTATCTCTATAATTCTCATAATCCTTTGGGCAAGACTCAGTGCCCCTGTTTTACAAACCAGGAAAGTGAGGCACAGAGGTTAGCAAGTGGTGAGACTGGTTTTCATTCAGACAGGGGGTCTTTGGTCACTGCCACTGTGAGCAGGGCAGGAAGGAGCTGACGAATGATGACATCCCAGGTGCCATCTCAGGCCCTTTCTTTCATTTTAACCTCTCACAGTGGGGAAACTGAGGCTGGGGAAGTTATATAATTTGCTCAAAGATATGTGGTTTCATTTGGGCATCTATTACCTGAATCCAGGTGTGTCTGATTCCAGCTGCTTCTAGGAACAGGGGGGAAGGCCATCAATGGTCAGCAGAGTATCATGCTCTAGGTCTTATGTGTCCACACAGTCAGCCATTGGGTGGGATTTGAGAGAAACCAGCAAAATCCCCATGTTGCTCTCTCTCCATTACCTCAAAAGTTCATTCCACTGGGTTCAACACATCCCTCTCTTTATCCTCTTTCAAAATGCAAATATTCCTATGAGATTTTTCTATGAAGGAGTTTATCAGATTTTCCCAGGCTGTTTCCAACCATAAAAAGGATGAGGTTGGTGCGTGTGTATGTGTGTGTGTGGGGGGGGCGGGGGGAGGGAAGAGAGGGTACAGAGGTGCTGAAAGAAAAAGGAGATCAGAATACCAGGGCAGGCCATGGAAGACTCACTCCCAAAGTCAGAATTTTGCCTGCGGCCATTGAAAGCTCAATTTCAACAAACTTGACTGAGAATGAATGTATAAATTTCCATTCCCCCAGGCACGTCCTACACATGCAGACAAAGTATAAACAGCATTTGAATATATAGGAGTAAGCAGCATAGCTCAATCTCAAACCTCAACAATTGCAGAGCTTGATTGTCTAGAAACCACTGGTATTTCACATTTACTTCTGGGGTTTTCAAACAATCATACTCAAATGTCACATCTGGAAGGATCATTGTTTGAAATGAAATTGTGTTTGGAAATCACTGGATGCCACGTAAAAGAATTTTTCCAATCTAACCTATTGGCCAACTATTAGAGAGTCCGTTACCTATGATGGGGAGTCTTGTTTTGCTTCTTTAACAAGAAAGATTTGGTCATTCATTTGGAAATGCTATTAATATTCAAGAACCTTCATGTACCTGATTTTTAAAAACAAATTGTTGATATTTTGAATATATGCTTGCATTTTAGTTCTTTAATTGCTCAGCCTGAGATACAAAGCTGGAAAATCTAAGTCAAAGAACAAATTCCAAATAAGATTCTCTGTGTCTGAAGGAAATATGGTTTCTTAGCTGAAGTTTTTTTTTTTCTTTTGTTATCTGAGGGGGGGAAAAAACTGCTTTTTTTGTGATCACTTAGAATGATATTGATTGGAAGATAGGGTATTTAAATAAATCTCTCTGCAAAATTCTTGGAAGAATCACTTTTCTTGAAAAACATGGACAGAGGATGGACCTGATGTTTGGTTTCTCTGTGTGGGACCAGGCCTGACCCTCCTGGGCAGATGGCTTCCAGGTCACAGGGTAAAATGAAGTAACAAAGGAGCAACAGGGGCAACACCAGAAAACCCCACGCTGAGATGACCACTCAGGTTTTCCAGCTGCTATAGCTACACCGGGAAAAAGGAGGTGGGGATTTCAAATGCCTGATTTGTTTACAACTTATATGCCAAAGGGTCCCCAGCTCAGGGGACAGGCAGAGGAAAGAAATTTTCGAATCAAAGAAGGAAAGCAAGCACAGACCAAAAGAATTCTAACACCAGGAGATAGTTTTTTTCCTTATCAGAATTGTTGACCCCAGTTCTTCCCCCTCCTCTCCCTGTCCCTCTGCCTCCGATTCCCTGAATCTTTAGTGGTATTTCTGTGTTTTCAACTTATCTGCTTAAACAAAGGTAGCTTGGGATGTGAGAGCTTCTTGGGGAACTTAAGTGACAGGATCAAAGCATATGAGCTGGTGCCTGGAGCAGGGGCATTGGAAACTTACAGAGTTCCTGGATTTATTAGGCCTGCCTTCAATTTGTAAGACATTTCTTACAGAGAAGACAGCATCATAGAGGTAACATTTGAGACAGTGGATGTAAGGAGGAGGTGAATCACATAATGTAAAGGGGAAACAAGAGATGGCATCCTAAGTCAAATCCTCTCAATGCTCCACCTGGTTGTGAAACTGAACTTGAGCTCCACATTATCTGTGAGAGGCTAGTCACAGGAACAGCCACCTCAGTTTCAATAGGAATTTCTTCAAGGTTGTGTCGCACTACTTTTGGAGAAGTTCTAAGAATTTTGGGTGAGATTTTAGCTGTTGACCTTGAAATTCGGATTTCTAAAAATGATATATATCCACTCAGTCATGAGAGAAAGATGTGCTAGACATCCATCACTAGACAGTTTGGGCATCTATGTATGTGGGGCTGAAAGCAGGGAGATACAGGTGGCAGGGAAACGTATTATCCTTCAAATTTTTATATTAAGAAGCTATATAGCCCTAGCCGGTTTGGCTCAGTGGATAGAGCATAGGCCTGTGGACTGAAGGGTCCCAGGTTCGATTTCAGTCAAGGGCACGTGCCTGGGTTGCCAGCTTGATCCCCAGTGGGGGGTGTGCAGGAGGCAGCCAATCAATGATTCTCTCTCATCATTGATCTCTCTCTCTCTCCCTCTCTGAAATCAATAAAAAAAATATATTTTTTAAAAGAGAAGCTATACAACAATTTTGCAAAGGATGCTGTTGCTCTAAAATTTGTAACCTCCCCACCCCCCAACACACACATATTCCACACACAATATACAAGATGGGGCAAAAGTAGGCTCATAGTTATTCATATGGAAAATAATACAGTTAATAAATAGTAATGTAAGAATAAACTATGTTTTGTATACTCACAACTGTAAACCTACTGTTGCCTCACCCTATATATACAGTACACGGATTCCTTTGGGTTGGTTTTGAGAAACAACAGTGCAGAAGAGAACTTGTCTTATTACCTTAAAGTGGTTCTTAGTACACCCGAGAGCTGTGGGATCCTAAAATGCTGCCCTGATGTGCGGGCATGCTTGGCACCAAGGAAAGATGACGTGGCACATGGGATTGGATATTAGTGGTCCAGCTGCCAGCATCATCAGGGCAGTTTGTGAGGTCGAGGCTGGCTTTTATGACATCAGCAGCGCTGGGGAGGTGAACTAGGGTGACTGAAGATAATGATAAGGGAGGAAACCCCTAGAAGAATCCCACTGAATGTTCTAACATCTTCAAAGAGTTCCAACTCACTCTTGTATTTGGGAATCATAGAGGCAAATGGTACTATGAACCTCAGCCTTGATTTCAGGAACTCAGTGTAACTGGAAGTATGAAGAGACAAAGGACTAAGTAGCTTCTTAAAATGAACTTTTCTCTCTCGTTATACCTCTTTCTCTCTCATGTGATAGGCTTGATCAGCTTGCCTGGTATTCCACTGAGAAGATAAAAGCTAACAGACTATCGCTCCTTCATCTTTCCATTAGCACCTCCAAACTTACCTCCATTTGCAGCCAACCTCACCCTGAAATGAAAAAGTGCCCACTTTGAACTGTGATCCCACCCCCGGGGACCATTTCTCCTTCAGGTTTTCCACTTACCCTTATCATCCTGCTTCTTCAACCTTCCTCCCTCCACTGGATCACACTCCTCAACATTCAAATATAGTCTGGAAGCTCCTATCTTTTAAAGTAACTTCTCTTAACCCCATTATCTATTTCTAGCCTACCCATTATTTCTCTCCTAATCACCAAAGCCAAACTTCTAAAACCACATCCTGTCTTTATCAACCATGCACTCGGCAACCCCCACCACTGCACTCGGACGAAATCCGCATTGCCAAATCAGAGAGCTATTCTGGCCCTCATCCTGTTCAACCATCTCTGATCTCAGTTTCTGCGGCACCACGTTCTAGCCCAGGGGTGGGCAAACTTTTTGACCCGAGGGCCACAATGGGTTCTTAAACTGGACCGGAGGGCCAGAACAAAAGCATGGATGGAGTGTTTGTGTGAACTAATATAAATTCAAGTAAACATCATTACATAAAAGGGTACGGTCTTTTTTTTTCAATAGTTTTATTCATTTCGGCCGGGCCGTAGTTTGCCCACGGCTGCTCTAGACTTTGCTCTAGTGTCTCCAGGCACTCATCCTCCAGCTCCTTTCCTTCAGATCCCCAAATATGGTAATGCCACTGAGCTCAGCCCTGGGTCTATTTTCATAACCCTATCCTCATTCTGATGAGTTTAAATATACGTTAATACTACACAAATCTATACCCTAGCCTAGTCTTTTCTTTTGAGACGCAGACATATATTCAGCTCGACTTACCCACTTAGATATCTCATAAGCATTATGAATGTGATATGCCCAGAATAGAACTATTTATCTTAACCCTCAAGAGCTACCCTTTCTCAAGTCTTTCTCACCTTAGAAAATGGCACAACTAGTACAGTTGCTCAAATTAGCCATGTGGGAGTCATCTTTGACCCCCTTCCTCACCCTTCCACGTCCTAACTATACCATGTCCTAACGCATTCTCATTATACCTTGTCTCCATCTCTGCTACCAATACCCTAGGCTAAGCATCATCAGCCCTCACCTGGACTCCTGGAGTATCCAAACTGATGCCACTATGTCCACATAGCAGCTGGAGAGAACTATGCTGTTTCTACAGCTTTATCTCGTGTTCCATTAGGCTCTGGCCACCTGTGGACTTCTTAGTTCCATTTAAAGATCTTTCTTACCTCAAGGTCTTCACACATGTTTCCTTTGGCCAGAATGTCTTGGCTAATGCATCCACACCTTTTGTATCTCAGCTGAAATGTCACTTCCTCCCAGAGGTTTCTTGACCCAAGAATATCCACTCCCACCAAGAAACACTGTCATATCACAATTTGAAATTTTATATTTCATATTTCCTCCACACGTCTCCATGAGATCAAGAACTGTGTCTATCTTGTTTATGACTCTATATTAAGTATTTAGCCAATGTCAAACAGTAAGTATTTGTTGACTGAACAAACTTCTGTCCTCTTTGTCCTACTTAACACTCACAGCCTGGCAAGATAACCATGCCCTTTTTGTATCACACATAATCCTCTCTCTTAGTGACATGCAAAGGTAATGAGCCTTTGAATCTGGCTCCGACACCCACTACCTCACCCACTGTGTGACTTTGGTCAAGTTGCTTAACCTCAGTTGCTTCACCTAGAAAGTGAGAAAAATATTATCTGTCTTTTAGTAACAGTATAAAGATTAAAGTGAGATCATGTATATAAAGTGTTGATCATGAAAGTACTCAGAAAAGTTTCCTTTCTTCCATGTCTCCCAATAAACAAATACTTCTTACCTAATAGCACATATGCATACACAAAACCATCCATCCTGCCCTTCTGAGTCTTCATGATGGTGACCTTCCTATTGAGATTTTTGCCTTTAGAGGATGAGACAGTAAGCCATGAAACAGAATTTATAACATTAAACCAAATATGTAACTGCAGCCCTAAATAACGAAAGTTTGTATTATAAGGGTACCTTCTCAAATATATTTGGAGGTAACACAAAGAGAAAAGGAATAATATTTTTGATAGTGTAGAAGACATTGCTTTAAAAGAAAACACCAGATGGCAGCACCAGACACTAAAGAGGTATCTGAAGGGACTTTTAGCTCAACCCTGAGCATAAAACTACATTGAGAGAGATGATCATTTATAGAAAAGATAGTTGCCCTACAG
This sequence comes from Myotis davidii, assembly GCF_000327345.1. Taxonomy (NCBI): domain Eukaryota; kingdom Metazoa; phylum Chordata; class Mammalia; order Chiroptera; family Vespertilionidae; genus Myotis; species Myotis davidii. The sequence goes on from NW_006291231.1 coordinate 5,707,870, forward strand.
AAAACTAATGCCTACTTTATAATGTAATAAAGGATTTTTAGAAAAGGGGTTTCACATGTGACCAGCATAATCCTCAGGAAATAACCCCAAGCATTATCTAACCAATAAACAGAACAGATTGCAAAGTGTCCATTGAGGTCTTGGAAGAGAACTGGCCTTAGTGGCGTTTGTTTATGTTTAGAAATGATTGAAAGGTGACAGAAGCATCTGTGTCCTAAGAGAACTGAGCCAATCTATGTTGGAAGAACATTCTGAGCAGAAGGTAATTCACTCTGCCAGCGAAACAGTCATGTTGCCCAACTGGAGTGAATTGTTTTCCAAGCACTGTGATCATGGTTCTGAAAAGATTTTCCTCACTTGAATTCACTGCAAGACTGAGCCCCCTGAGAACATCAGGCAAGATCATTGATTCTAATCAGAAGTCAGATCAAGGATTCTAGAGGGAAATTGTTATAATTGACAAGAGAAGAAATGAAGGAAACATTTGAACTCTAAAAAGAATGCATGTGGCCTGGCCGGTGTCGTTGAGCATCAACCTATGAAACAGGAGGTCACGGTTTGATTCCAGGTCAGGGCACATGCCCAGGTTGTGGGTTTGATCCTGGTGAGGGGCATGCAGGAGGCAGCTGACCAATGATTCTCTCTCTCATCATTGATGTTTCTATCTCTTTCTCCATCTCTCTTCCTTTCTGAAATAAATAAAAATCTACACTAATAAAAGAGCAAAATGGTAATTGGCGTACGACACTACCCTTTTCATTGGCTAATCAGGGCTATATGCAAATTAAATGCCAACTAAGGCCTAAGGAGATTTCTCCATTGTCATTAAACCAAGCTTGCTTTAAATCTGGCAACTAAAGGGCCCCTATGTTAGATGACCTTTCTCTGACCTCCACTGAAGCCTGCACGGTCCCCAAACAGGCCAGCACACATCTGACAGCTGTGGGCGCCAGTTTCTCACTGACACATGCCTTTTCACGTCTGGGAGCAGAGCTGGCTGTCCTCTCACACAGCCATGCCCTCTAGATGCCCTTGCTCTGATGAACTCCCCCCTATGCTAAACGCACGAGTCATCGGGCCCTCGCTGGCCTCTCCTTCTGACATTCTCTCCTCCAGACGACTGCGTGAGTCAGGAGGTGTCCTCTTATGAAGCCGTGGTTCCAGGCCAGCCTCTTTTAGCAGTCGTGACTGAGTGAGAACATGCTGTGCTCAGCCTGTTGGCTCCACTCTTGGGAGCACAAAGTATGTGTTATAACAACAAGCCCAAGAATCCTGACCACACGCTTCCCTATCTCCAGATCTGTAATGAGAACATTTGAAGTGAATGCATACAATCAGGAAACAGGGCTGAAAGTCACACAGGAACAGAGTTGCTGATTGTGACCCCGAGACACAAGCCTTTTGCTCTTTGAATCCAGACCTCACATGTTTTGAAAGAAAAACAACAGCCAGAAGATGGGAAAAACAGATCATGTTTATGAGACCAGCCTGCAGTCCTTGCCACACTTAAGAGTTTGGGTTTTCATCCGGCAAAGAAACCAGCCATCCTTTCTTCAATGTTCATCGGAACACTTACCCAGCTTCTGTCAGTGTGACTCTTCAGCTTTAGGATCATTATCTTGAAATCTTCTAAGCCAGCAAGTCCGTATAATGTCATTTTAAACATGGTAGTTAGAGAAAAGTACTAGATATTTGCCCAAATAATGCAATGAAAAAGTAAGGAAGAAACACTGAATTGAACATAAAAGATCCCCCACCCCCTTTTGGTTTAATACTTTGCAATACCTTGAGTAACCTTAGTTTCCCCAAAACAGTCCATTTATTTATTTTTTATTTTTTGAAAACAGTCCATTTAAAGAATCATGCAGGTGGGTGTTTCAAGTAGCAAATCGAAGGAGAAGGAGGAGGAGGAGGAGAAGGAGAAGGAGGAGACTGACCACATTCTATTTTTCATGATTTGACATCTGTAAGCTGTGACAAGGACAGCACATCCATCCCCCTGGCTTAAATGTAGGACAGAGTCCATGACCGTGCCCTGTTTTGCAGGTAGCCACCCTCATGAGCATCCTTCCCCAATCCTGGCTGATGAAGAAACTTCAGGTGAAAACCCAACAACACTGCACCCTATGACAGGGAACCCCTGGGTCACGCTTATTTACAATTGCCCAAGTGGTGAGTCAGAGCGTGGTGTCCAACCCAGATAAAAGGTACAGAGCAGCAGCGGGAATTCAGCACGTCCCAGAACCAGGAACACACGCCTCCCTGCTAGGGTGTCTACACTGGGTTAATTCCCCACATACTATAATCATGTAAGCGTTAACAGAAAACATGCTGTATTCACAGAGCACGTCTATTCCTGCGAGTGCGCCAGTGTTTAATTATTGCTAAAGTCATTTGGGGTTTTTGACACAGATTCTATTTTAGTAAGATAAACTCAGCATAACCCAGTGTTGCCAAAAATGAATTCCTAAGGTAGATGACTAAAATAAACTGGTAATAAATATTGGCTTTTGGAACGGGGAGTATAGCTCTGTAATGTAGACATAGCATTAATGACTCATTTTCAAATAACAGTCTCTCCCAAGGATTATTGGTCGGAGAGGTCAGGGAAAAAAGAAGTTCCCTCTCTGTCCTTTCTCTCTCTCTCTCTCTCTCTCTCTCTCTCTCTCTCTCTCTCTCTCTCTCTCTCTCAACAAAATGGAAGAGAACTATGAATCTGCCAGGCAAGGATGTTCTTATGTCTACACTGCCATCAGAGATACAGCCCCTGGAGTGGGACAGGGGTCAACTTGGACAGGCTGCAATGAGTCAGAAATAACCATCGAAAGAAACCACTCTAGGGGTTGAGGCAGGTGATTCAGGGTCTGTTTTCTCTCATTCCCCTGCCGGGTCCAACCAGGGCATCTCATGTGGCAGGAATTACCTTATCAGTCACAGGGAGCGCGGCCACGTGCCTTTGCTGCTTGAAATTAGTGGACTCTTTCAGGCCACCTTTACTCTCTAAAGTCAAATTCTGAACACGTGGCCCACTCGGTTGAGCCTTACAGCTTCGCAGATGCACCAGAAGGCGCTGGGGAGCAAAGGTCCGGCTACAGTTTGGGCAGGGCTCAAGCTGAGCTTCACTTGGCCCCTCGCCAGGTACCAGGGGCTGAGGCTTCTTCTGCGGGAATGGCCGGCGGAGCTCCCTGGGGAGCCGGTCATTTTCTGTTTTCCACTTTTCCAGGCATTTGGGCTCATGAATAGGAAGGGAGAGGGAGCCAAATTCCCTGCCACAAATGTAGCAGATGAGAGTCCTTGGTCGAGCTGGGACGCCACCAGAAGTTTTCCTAAGACCAGGCAGGTCATTAGAATTGTTGCTGTTTGGTTCTCTGGGCCCACCACCCTTGGGCTTGCAGCTTCTCTGGTGAACAAGAAGACGGTCTGGCAAGAACGTGCGGCCACAGGCCTCGCAGGGCAGCAGCTGGGCCTGAGAACTCTGGAACGCTGCCTCGTTCGTTGCCTGAAGAATGTCGGACCCACTGCCGCCGCCCAGGGGCTGTGGTTTGGAGGGCTCTGGCCTCCGCTGGTGCTTGGGCAACTTGCTGTTTTCAATTCGCCACTTCTCCAAGCACTGGGGCTCATGAATGGCGAGTGATTGGGACCCAAATTCTCGGCCACAGATATAGCATATGCGGAATCCGGGCCTGCGGGACGGGATCACGGGTGGGCTAGGCTGGCTTTCCGACATAATTCTCTTACCGGACCGTTTTGAGAGGATCACAGTTCCAGGCCTAGTTTTCTGAGGGTTTGTCTTTATGTTTTCAGCAAGATTGACTTGCTTTGTTTCTGGCAAAAGGCTAGAAGAGGAGTCACGAGATAGAACAGCGTGGTTGATAAGGAAGGTAGGTTCTTTAGAGCGATGGAAAGTTTGTTGCAAGTTTTTGGAAACCCTTTTCTCCTTTCCTCTTTCCATTAACGAATAAATCTTTCTCTAGTCCTTGCTCTGATTTCAGCCCAGTTTCATTTGGGGCTTCTTCTTAGAGCAAAGGGTAGTCAGGTTGGCTCTCCTGGGGTTCCACATTGTAGCCAGTACCTTAGCCCTTCAGGCCAGGACTCAGAGCTTCATTGAGGGGCAGCAGCCTGGAGCACTGCAAAGTCCCCATTGAACGCCCCGTGCCTCCGAGATCTGTGGGAGAAACAAATCCAGAGTTATCACACACACACACACACACACACACACACACCTGTTAGATTAAAGGTTCATAAAGAGCAGACTTTTTTTGTTTTGCTTAGTATCCTCTCTCTGACTAGCACAGCAACTAGCACATAGGGTTTTTCAGTGTTCAAATAAAGTTTAAGAAAATTTCCATTGTGAATTGCACTGTCACTGTATTGAAACTAGTATTCTCCTCAAAGAAAGATCGACATTTACTGCACCTCATAGACACACCTGACACAAACCATCAGAGGCACCGTGCTGAGGTTTTAAGAGAGAGAACCAAGAACTGTGAACATCAGATAATGAAACCGCAGGTCACCTGAGGAGACCTCCTCCCACTGCCTGAGGGAGTCTGGACGTTTCAGTGCCAGGATCCCTTTGACAGGGCTTGAAGCCTATGGACTTCTTTTGAGAATAATGATTTTAAAAGCAAAAAATAATATTCTTACGATGACAAGTAAAACTAATTTTATGGAAATAATTTATCAGATATTTTTACTTGTTACATATATTTTATTTGAAATATAGTAGTGTGCCAGACTTCCTGAGTGTCTGAGGGTCTGAAGTTAAAAACTCCTACAGAAGAAGTAATTTAACAGTGAATATCATGAGAATATTATGAAATATGAAAACTTTCAGAGGGAGTGTAAATGTCTTTCAACAGTGAATATCATGAGAATATTATGAAATATTATGAAAACTTTCAGAGGGAGTGTAAATGTCTTATAATCTACCAGGTATCCACTATTCTTTATTATGGGAATGGAGTATGAATAAATTGTGGCCATTACTGTCAAACCAAGAATGCAACTCAGGCCTGTCCTCTTCCTGGTGGGATATGTACAGATCTTCCCTGGGGTGAAGAAGCTCAGACTGTGTGATGGCCTTTTATAGCCATTATGCTCGCTACCCTATTTTCTATCTATCTATCTATCTATCTATCTTCCAAATATTTTTTATAAAAACACAGCCAATGGTTTTCCCCCAGCAAAGCAGAAGACAGAGCTGATATCTCATTATGGGCAGAGCCTAGGAGTTGTTACCTTGGGGAAAGGGATGAGACAGTATTACCCAGGGTTTACAATCTAGCCCCTAGAAAGATTATTTTCCAGAAGTCTTAGGATCATCTTCACTTCCTGAATGATGACTTGGACCTGAATTAGAAGCTTTGTAGCATCCGTTCCCAATCACAGACACTGACCATGGCAGACGTGAGTTCAGGCAGAGCGATGATGGCAGTGCTATCAATATCAGAATTCTGCTTGGGCTTTGTGCTCGATAAAGGACCAAAGGAGCTGTGAGATCTGTGCCCAGTTCCTGTATTTTGGTGCCAAGAAAGGTCTGAATATTTGCAGTTAAAACTATCAAATTAGGTCTGGCACAGAAAAGGGAACTATTTTTCATTTTGACAGATCCTAAGACAGTGATATTAACACATGTGACAAAAGAATGTGTTGGCCCCCGAGTGATCAGCACAGAAAGTGAAGCTTAGAGAAACAAAATGTGTCACTTGATCAGCACCATCCAAAGGAGAATGTGAATCTAGAGAACATAAGGAATCCGGTAAAATTGTTTTATCAGCAAATGGGTGAAATAATACCCCAAACCACTCTGCTTTGTTGCTTTTGTTTCTTTTTAAAAAAAATATATATTGAATTTTTACAGAGAGGAAGGGAGAGGGATAGAGAGCTAGAAACATCATGAGGGAGAAACATCAATCAGCCACCTCTTGCACACTCCCCACTGGGGCTGTGCCCGCAACCAAGGTACATGCCCCTGACTGGAATCGAACCTGGGACCCTTGAGTCCACAGGCCGACACTCTATCCACTGAGCCAAACCAGTTAGGGCTGCTTTTGTTTCTTGTTCACCGAGATCTCCTCTTTTAGTTTCCCATTTCCCTTGGTACCAGAAATTTTCATACACCAAATGTAATTAAGAAGGCTCTGGCTGGGTAGCTGAGTTGGTTAAATCATTGTCCCGATAAGCCAAGGTTGCAGGTTCAATCCCCAGTCAGGGCACATACAAGAGTCAACCAAGGAATGCATAAATAAGTGAAGCAACAAATTAGTGCAGCAACAAATCAGTGCAGCAACAAATTAGTTCTCTCTCTCTCTCTCTTTCTCTCTCTCTCTCACAGTTCCCAGCAGATTAGAATACTGAGAAAGCCCCATGACTTGCCCCAACAACTCCTCCATTCCCCTTATGATAAGAGAACTAATATTTATTGAATGCCAACTATGCATCAAATATTGTGCTAATTTTTATATATATAATTTAATTCTCAAATGATTATGAGGCAGGTATTATTATTTCAATTTTATAAACAAAGAAACTGTGACTCAGATAAGATGAATAACTTGCCCAAGACAGTCAGTTTCTAAATGACAGAGCAGGGAATCCATTCCAGCTCTCCTTGGCTCCAGCACTCAGCTCTTTCCATTATTCATTCTGCCTAAAATTCTGCCGGCAAAGCTTCTTCTCTTTCATTTCTGTCCCTGTTTTAATGGATGATTCATAGGCCCCGTGGAAAGGTACCTAAGCCCCCACCAGCCTTTAGGAGAAGGAAGAGGCAAAAGGGAGGAGGGGAAGAAGGCATGGAGGCAGAGAAACCTGTGATGGAAAAAGCAGGAGAGACTGACTGGGGCTACGGAAGACAGGTTTTTCCCTTAAGGGACAGGGATCATTTATTTTGCTGTAAGTGGTTTTCTGGATGAAGCTTTCCCCTGCAAGGTGGGCAATGCACATCCTTTTCCTGATCTCATCAACATCCTTCAGAGGAATGACCTACTGACCAGGGCAGGGATGGATGAGGGGGAACTGGGTGCTATAACGGGTGCAGGGGGAAAGCGAAGGCCGCCTGAAAGGGCCAGATGGTATTCAGTTTGCAGCCACCTCAGCACTTTGATGAGGAACGGATCTTTATTTTTGCAGGTGTGTGTGCACTGCAAATATTTTCTCTGAAGCAATCATCAGCATCATAAAATTCCCAACCGAATCTTCGCCTCTTCTTTTTGCATCATCTCTTTCTCCCTCCAATGGCCTCCTGAAATTTGCTTTATTGTCATTAAAGGCAACAAATTATTAAAGATGAGGTAGCTGGAAGCGAGTGAAATTCTTGGAAACTGAAAACTTTATGAAGTTGCTGCCAATGATTCTGACAAGGCACGGCCTGGTCAGCTGCTCTGCTCTATAAGTTTGTTCTAAAAGCAAAAACGCTGGAAGTACTAAATGCATATACTTATATTACTTAAGAAATTGGCCTGTCACCAGACATATTGTAAATAAATGTTGCTAGTTTATAAAGAGAACCACTTTGCAAAGCCAGCTAGTTTCACCCCGAGTGTCCATGGAGAAAAGTTCACTCCAATTGGCCTGACCATATTTGCACATAGGAGATTTAAAGACTGTTTTGGAAGGCCATGTTTTATCAATATGATGCCATTTGGGGGGTTCATCAGAAGGAAGAGGCAAACTCACAAGGATAAATACAATAACCTTGGAAATGCAAAACCCATCTTGGCATTAAAAGGTGCTCCTCTATAAAAGAGGGAAAAGAACACAACCAAAGTGATTAAATCTCTTTTAAAAAAAATTTAGTCCTTAGGAACAAAATAAATATGTGATACATGAGCCCTTCCCTGTTTAGTATAGAATCCAAATTCTTTAAATGGACAAACGAATAAATAAGAAACATGGAGTTGGGGCTAATGCTTACTTGTAGCAAAATTGAAAAATAGAGGCGGCTTGTCCTTAATATCCTCTGTCCACCCAGTTCCCCAGCTTCTACTCTCCCCTGCCCAGTTCCCTCACATACTATTTGGTCTCCCTTACCTATGAAATATCACTTTCAGGAAGGAGCTGACAGACTTATTCACATCAAGGTTTATGATTGATGAGGTAATATCCCTCCCAGAGCCTGGCAGAAACAGCTAGTTCCTTACCAGTAGTTATTCTGCCCAACTCACTCAAATTAAGAGAGCGCCAATTTTTAGCTGTACACACAAATTCCCAGCTATAATTCTAGAGGCTCCTTTGTAGCTAGTGAAGTATTGTGTGTGGCTTGTAAGAACTCTTCTTAGAATGCAGGGGTATAACTTGTTCCTCTTCCCTATGTTCATACTATGCTTAGAACATGGATGTGATGGCTGGCATCTAGCAGCCATATAGGACCAGGTTATATTCATGTGACCTCCACAAGGCAGAACAGAGACCTGGATGGACTTGAATATCTGATAATGTTGGAGCCACCATACAAGTAACTCCCTTGGGCTTTGTGTGCATAAAGAAATAAATGTTTATTGTATTTTAGCCATTTTTTAAGCATCTCATACATGAAAACCTAAGTCAATTGAGATATAGTTATATTTTAAATAGTTGTCATTGATTTCACATAATATGAATTCTAATAGTAATATTTCAAATTTTAGGATCTTTTTTGATGAGATAAATTTTTTTGAGAAAGTGTATGTTTGGGGGCAAAATTGACTTACTGACTGACCGCGGTAGGGGTTTGTGCAGAAATAAAAAACTTGTTTCCGCCCTCTGTGAGCTCACTTCTGAAATCTGTAATCGTTATCGCCCGCATGGTCTAAGGTGGACGCACTGGGAGGCCCCGGCCGGGAGGGGGC
>NW_006291231.1:5718087-5737229 GCF_000327345.1 Myotis davidii
AACTGAGACTCCCAGAGCCTGGCAGAAACAGCTAGTTCCTTACCAGTAGTTATTCTGCCCAACTCACTCAAATTAAGAGAGCGCCAATTTTTAGCTGTACACACAAATTCCCAGCTATAATTCTAGAGGCTCCTTTGTAGCTAGTGAAGTATTGTGTGTGGCTTGTAAGAACTCTTCTTAGAATGCAGGGGTATAACTTGTTCCTCTTCCCTATGTTCATACTATGCTTAGAACATGGATGTGATGGCTGGCATCTAGCAGCCATATAGGACCAGGTTATATTCATGTGACCTCCACAAGGCAGAACAGAGACCTGGATGGACTTGAATATCTGATAATGTTGGAGCCACCATACAAGTAACTCCCTTGGGCTTTGTGTGCATAAAGAAATAAATGTTTATTGTATTTTAGCCATTTTTTAAGCATCTCATACATGAAAACCTAAGTCAATTGAGATATAGTTATATTTTAAATAGTTGTCATTGATTTCACATAATATGAATTCTAATAGTAATATTTCAAATTTTAGGATCTTTTTTGATGAGATAAATTTTTTTGAGAAAGTGTATGTTTGGGGGCAAAATTGACTTATTAAATATATACTTTTTTCTGAAAATCAGAAATAAAAAACTTGAAACTGGAAATACTGAACCAATGATTCTTTAAAAATTGCAAGCCATCCTTTCCTAGATTTTTTTGTTGGAACAAATTTGAATGGCATATTTTACTTCTGGACAATGAAAACCTAGTTTTTCCCATGATGAGCTTTTGAAAGAGCAACGAGGCATCGTTGTTGGGCCAGTTATTAACTCACTGCCTCTATACTCAAAATGCCGTTTTCTGTGTTCAGCTCTGTGATGCTGTCACTGGGACGCTGCATACCCCATTTCTGCTTTGTCAGCTGACCCTGAGTTATGTTCTGCCAACAGTGGAAATGAGGGGAGAATGCAAAGTTGGGGGACGAAGAGAGGACTTGCTCCTTTCTAAAGGCTCCCTGTCTGCTTGTGCTTCCTGTGACATCACCCCACCAACACTGCATCTCAGAAGAAGCAGTTCTTTCCTGCAGTTTACAGTTTTGCAATCCTTGCAAACCAGACTCACTCCTCTCCTTGACCAGATAACATCACCAGTCAGTCTGTGCCTCTCCTTGAAGACCTGACTTACAGCTCCATAAGGCACTTCTTCTAAGTTTCTGTAATTCAAACCTTTTCCCTTTGATTCTTCACCCTAGGAATGGTGGTTGTCACCTCCCTTATATAGCGGTGTTCTCTTTTATCCTGCTAGTTACTAGGTAACAACTTCATTCCTGGTTAACAAATCTTTATGTTAAATTCTCTTTAAATAAGTGCATGAATTCTGTCTCCTGGCTAACATAACTACCCTGAGACTATAAATAATAAAAATATGTGATATGCATGCTGTGCATTACCTTCCTATTGCAATAAATATAAACTCAAATAAATGATTTCATAGAATCTTAGAAAATAATATGGAGCATATCTTAACATTCAACCCTCAACCTATTCAGACACTGAAAGCATATTTTTGTAATTTTTATGCCATCATCATGCTTCAGAGCTAGAAAATGCTGCTCTCCCACTTGTGACTGAACTAAATCTTAAGAGGAAACCTGCCATTTGGGGCATATTCACATTTTCCTTAATTTCATATGACACTTCTGCTGCTGACTGCCCAGTCATAAGGCCACCACTGCCACAGGGGATGTCAGCATAAAGGGATCACATTCATAGGTTGAGTGACCCGGACGTGTTGAGGGGAGCTGGCTCAGCTCACTCTAGCTGGTTCTCTGCACTCCCACGTGGGCAATGGCATGAGCAGTCCTCAGTGATTCTGATGTGAATGGGCAAAAGGCCAGGTGAGAGCAACTGGGAATTGGAGATGATATGGCTTTAAAAAGACAGGAGCGGCATCTGAAAGGTAAATAATGGAAACACTTTAGCCTGAAGCTTATGGCTTCCAGGGAATGTGGCTGTCCATACCGGCATTTCTGTGCTAATCATGAACAATGAGAAATTTCCCTTTTCTTGTCTCTCTGTCATTGCAAAGAATTTTAAATCAACAAATAAGTTCCTTCACTTTCATTCAACCTAACTGTCAGGTATAGACATAAGAGTCTATGGTGCTAGGAAAGCTATGGAAATGGAAAATAGGAGAAGGGCACACTTTACCCTTCAAAGTAGAGCCTTTTGCAAGGACATTGTAAGATGCTGAGGCTCAAAATACCACTCCATGACAGCAATTGTTAGATTAAGCCTGTAATTTTCACTCTATATTGAGTATCCAAATCACAGACTACTCAAAAATCATGAATGCCACACAGGTGTGACCATGTAATTGTAACACAGACATTTGGCGTGGAAGAGAACTAGTTACTGAAAGCATCTGAATCATCAGAGGAGAGGCCTGTAATGTACAGAAATTCAAAGAATAGACAGAAAAAGTGAGGGAGTCTGGCCATTAAACAATAAACAAGTCTACATATCATATTTTCTGATATTTTGGATAGTTCTATTCCAATAACAGAGCTCTATTCCAAATAACTCTCAAGACTTTAAGGTAGTGGTTCATAGGCCAAATCTGGCCCATCGCTATGTTCTTTTTGGCCTGCATAGAGTTTAAAATGTTTGGATTAACTTCCATTATATTAAAATTGGGAGATGTCATACAAAATCTAGATTTTTGGTTTCCTTTGAAGAAGTGGAAAGTCTGGCCATCCAGAGCCCACATTCCAATGTGGCAACATCCAACATAAGCCGATACTGAGTAAAGGACTGTGCCTATAGGTCAAGTGGCCAAACTTCACTCTTCCAAAGTTTCTCATCAGCCCCTTGATCCATGGCTTTATAGTTCATGCTTGATTCTCAAAGATATATGAGTTTGTGACCATTTGCAATATTTGCTTTAAAATGTCCCTTCCCCCCATTTTTCTCCTCAATTCAATATTTGAAAATCACTTTAAGGAGCACGTGTCCTCAGGAAACTGGGAATCTAATTGAAGTCTTTTCTATGGAAGATAGAACGAAATACGTGTTGGTAAAAATTCAGAAAGGAAACTTCCTGATAAAGTATAATGAGGCTGAAATACTTGATTCTAGGAGGGAGGGCAGTATCTAAGGGGAAAAGAAGGAACCAGTGTCCTGAGAAGGAATTTTCATACATTATTGGAGGGTCATAGGAAATGACACATTTAATTTCAGAGTAAAAAAAAAAATTAAGCAGCCAATGTTTAGATCAGCCACAGGAGAGATGGTGGGGAAAAGAAAAGTAAAACCTACAGGCAAGAAATGTGTTTGGAGACCATCTGAACTTGTTGGAGACATCCCCATAATTACTTAGTTATCCATTAATATAGTAAGAACAACTCTTCTGGTTAAGACAATGGTCCTTGATTTACCATTAAGTGAATCTCCAGATGAAGAATGTTGGATTTATTTGTCTAAAGAAAGGATCTGTCGATAAAAAGAACCATAACTAGGCTATTAACAATATACTGTTGACTTTCCAAGAATTGGGCTATAAATACTTCATAAGAGAATTATGCTTTCTTGTAGAAATTACAGAATTTGGTGCATTTTTTCTTTTGCCAAACTGACCATTTTGTTAGATACCACTGATAAGTTCAAACTGCGAATGTGTAAGAAGAGCACAATAGTTCCTTCTCAACCTCAAATGTGATATCTGCTATCCACCAACTGTCTAAAATTGATGCATTATGATGAAAAAATAGTGGAGGAAAACGACAGATACCCTGTTTTAGTATTAAATTTTTAAAAGTTGCAAATAGATCTGTGTTTACTAGCCCCCATCATGTGATCTTGCTTGCTCAAAGCTCCCATGTCTTCACGCTCATGATTTATTGTCTCAGAGTGCTAACTCGGTGCAATGTCTTTGGCACGGACTTCCAAGCCACAGAGTGATAGTATCGGGAGTGTAGTCATCGGACTAGTGTGTCCAGGTGGAAATAAACAATGAAGAATACAGCTGCCTTTGAAGAGAGCGTTTTGGCCAGGATACTTGGCACACGGTCGATGGGTTTCGCTGTATCCTGGAGGAACCTTTTATTAACCACATCACCCACTTACCCCACAACAGCCTCAAAATTGTACCTTAGCGCTCTCCACCTCCAGGAGGTCGGTACCTCCCAGAGCCTGGCTAGCACTTAAATGGATCGTCATTACAGTTCATTACAGACATCAACACCCTTTGTTAATAACGCTTTCTCCACCCAAAGCTGTTTCTGAGGCAAGTCCCTGGGAAGAGAGTCAAAAAACGGGGCCGAGCCCATGAGGCAGGCTGGCTTTCTGCTGTGTGTTATGAATGTGCCTCTGTTTTCTGCTATGCTCAGCATGACTCCCCTGGTACTGACCCTGGAGACTTGGAGGTTCATGGACAAGCTGAAGGCTGTTTCTAAACAGGGGCTTTTTATTGCTGTTCTCCCCACCTCTCTCATCTTCCTATATAAATGTCATCAAAAATCTATTGTCATTCCTACATCTCATGCACAAGGCCCTCTTTCACAGGCCAGATGGTTTAACCTCTCTGATGGCTCAGAATTCTCCATACTGCAACCTTTCATTGCTCAGAAGCCTTGCATGGGAAAAAGCACACATGCTGGAGAAAACCACTAAAAGGAATCTCCTGGTGCAACTCATTAATTCTCCATGTCCCCACTGCCCAAGCCAAACATGAAGTGTGGGAACAGCTCCTTATTTGCAAAGTTCATAGTTTTTTTTTTGTGGTTTAACATTTACTGAACGCCTCCTTCCACCCTATACCCAATAACTATCAAATAGCTAGGAAGTCAGTGAGAGTATCAGTGGCTTCGTTCTGTTTTTCTTTAGTAAACAGAAAAGAAGATCCCTGTGTTTTTTAAGTTATACCTAGGATCAGGAAGATTGGAATATTTGATTAGAAGAATTCAATTTAAAGTTAACTCTGTGGATGCTCATTTTTTCTCTTTCTTGTGTTTTCAACAGGCTCTTATACCACCGCTGTGTTCCCTTTCAATTTGTTTCATTGTTTCTGTTATCTGGGTCTCCATTCCCAGTCCAGAAGGACAAGGTGCCATTAGGAAGGTGTGGCATCCTGTGGTTGACTCTACTGCTTATTTGCTCCGGAGGGATAAGGCAATGCCAACCAGCTTACCTCTAAAAATGTGTGGCTTATATTTTAAGTCCATTAAATTCTGGAGAAAGAAAGCAAGATAAGAAGCGATGGGCCCATCTTTATCTTGTAATTTTATATGGCAGAAGTCCACCATGGATTCCCCCAAGGCTAAAATCAAGGTATCTCCAGGCTGTGGTATCTTGCTACAGCAGTGCTAGAAAAGGAACACACCAGCAGAAAGGGAGCAGCATTGTGAATACAGCCCTCTGCCAAAGTGTTGCTCAGCTAGTCTGCCGTGCTGTGCCCAGAATCTTTTTTTTTTAAAGATTTATTTTTTACTTTTTAAAAAATATATTTTATTGTTTTTACAGAGAGGAAGGGAGAGGAATAGAGAGTTAGAAACATCAATGAGAGAGAAACATCGATCAGCTGCCTCCTGCACACTCCCCCCTGGGGATGTGCCCGCAACCAAGGTACATGCCCTTGACCAGAATCGAACCTGGGACCCGTCAGTCCCTAGGCCGACGCTCTATCCAGTGAGCCAAACTGGCTTGGGCTGTGCCCAGAATCTTAATAGTCGGCTCACAGTCACCCAGCTCTAGATTCCATTGGAAACACCATGAGGGTTGGGGGTGGGGGGCGTGCCACCCCAGGGGCCTTGCTGAGATGCCCCCGTCAGCCCTCTAGAATGAGAATTTCAATTCACTCTACAGCAACAAAAGCATAAATGTTCACCTAACATTATATAGTGGGGTCCAGTATCTCTCTCTCGCTCTGGTGGGAACCCTCACCCAGGGTAAGGAAATAATCCCCTCAGATTCTGCATTCTTTCAGTGTAGTCTAAGCATCTTTGCTGTCCACACTTCAGTATGTTTTCCCTTACCTCTCTGACTGTATTCTTTGCTGCTGCATTTGCATATTTGCATCAGGTAGAGTCTTTATTGACTAGTTTCTTCAGAAACTTGACTTGAATGTACTCCGTTCCTGGCTAACAAACTACGTTTCTTGTTAATGAGAGTGCTGTATGCACGACAACATTTTCCTTCTCTCCTTTCAGCAGTTTTCTCAGGACTGCTCCCAGTCTCCTCTAATTGGAGGTGGATAGTTAAACTCTTCCTAAGTAGAAAGGGTCACTTCCAGTTTGGATTCTGAGCTGAGAAGACATTTCCATTCCGTAGAGTCATTTCCTACTTGGAAGTGTAGGGTATCAGAACATGCCACTTTGGCATAAGGATTACTCTGAGCTGAAGGCAACTGAGAAAAAACAGACACAGAAAAGCTCTCTGCCCTCCCTCTATTTGCCTAAAAGCAGGACAAACATTTGTAAAGGTGTCTCCCTTTCCCAAACCAGGAAGGGCAGAACTCACCAGGAGACAACTCTAGATTCGTTACCGTCCACAGACAGGCACTGAGAAGAACCTATATAACAGCAATACTAAATAGTCTTTATCCTCTCTAAGTTTTGCCCATATACCCACCTTCCCAGTTTGCTGCCCCTAAAAGCCTAACTCCCTTTTTCTTTGTCTTGTCACTTCTCCACAAATTTATGGTTCTTTGTTAAGATGCTATTTAAACCCCAAATTCTTACCACCCTTTGAGTTACTCATTCCTGAGTCCCCCCATATGTATGCACAATGCCCTTGTTAATAAAACTTGCTTGTTTTTCTCTTGTTAATCTATCTTTTGTCAGTTTATTTCACAAGTCCAGTCACTGAGCCAAAGAGGGTAGAGAAATTTTTTTTCCTCCCCTACAGAATTTTAGAATAAAAAGGATCCCCTGCTCTGACTGGTTTGGCTCAGTGGATAGAGCCTGCAGACTCAAGGGTCCTGGGTTTGATTCTGGTCAAGGGCATGTACCTTGGTTGCAGGCATATCCGCAGTAGCGAGTGTGCAGGAGGCAGCTGATCGATGTTTCTCTCTCATTGATGTTTCTAACTCTCTGTCCTTCTCCATTCCTCTCTGTAAAAAATCCATAAAATGTATATTTTTTTAAAAAAGGATCCCCAACACGCCACACCATGTCACTTTCTGTATAACCCCATTAAATGGCATCAATAGTTCATGGTCATTACTGGTTAGTCATCTCATATGCACTAAATAAGCAAAAAAAAAAAAAAGAAATTTGGAATATACTATACAAAATAGCATAATATTAGGGATGTTGACTAGAAAGAAGGGATAGGCTTCATTTAATACAGGATAGACTGAGTATTGTGTCCATAATTGAGTCATATTTAGAACTTCTCTATAGGTAGAAGAGAGTCAAAGGAAAAATTATTGCATCAACATAATGTAGTCACCCAAAACATGGGACATCCCTTGCTGTTTTCCTGCCTGTGTGCCTCTTGTCAAAGAAAGATCTACTCAGTAGCCCAGCCATCATGGCTCAGTGGTTGAGCATTGACCTATGAACCAGGAAGTCATGTTTTGAACCCTGGTAGGAGCGTGCAGTGCAGGAGACAGCTAGTCACTGATTCTCTTATCATTGACTAGAGGCCCAGTGCATGAAATTCATGCACTTGACGGGGAGGAGTTCCCTCAGCCCGGCCTGCACCCTCTTGCAGTCCAGGACCCCTTGCTCCTTACTGCCCGCCTGCTCGCTGCTCTTTACTCCTTGGCTCACTGCTCCTTAGTGCTGCCGCCACTGCTCTCACCAGCCATGAGTCAGGCTTCTGGCTGAGTAGTGCTCCCCCTGTGGGAGTGCACTGACTACCAGGGGGCAGCTTCTGCACTGAGCATCTGCCCCCTGGTGGTCAGTGCGCATCATAGCGACGGGTCATTCTGATCATTCCACCAGAACGGTTGCTTATGCTTTTATTATATAGATGTTTCTATCTCTCTCTCTTTCTCTCCCTTCCTCTCTGAAATCAATAAAAATATATTTAAAAAAGAAAAAAAAGGAAAGACCTACTCAGTAATTGAGCCTCCAAGTGTGTTGCTTAAAGCTTTGGTGAATGGTTGGTCTGCCTATCACCGTGTCCCCAGACCTCAGTGGAGGTCATATAGTCTGTTGCTGAGCCAGGTCTCCCTTAGTCTGCACTGATGCAATTGACTATGTGGATCTAATTGTAGAAGTTTACATTTTCATAGGTGCATTTCTTCCCTTCTGGTTTTATCACAGCATGATCCTTTAAAATGGATCTTGATATCCAGATATTAATAATTAATCTTCATTTTTAAGTCTGATGATGACATTATAATTGAAATTTTTATTGAGATAATTATAGATTCACGTGCAGTTCAAAGAAATAATAGAGATCCCTTCTACACTTGCCAAGTTTCTCCCAATGGTAACATTTTGAAAATTATAGTATCAACCAGAATATTGATACTACCCATTTTTACCTACACTCATGAGTGTGTGTATAGTAAGCTCTGTACAATTTTGCCACCTGTGTACATGCCCACCACTATAGTCAAGGTAATGGACAGTTCCAACATCACAAGCATCTCTTGTTTTGTCATTTTATACCCACCTCCTTTCCCCACTGCAGCCTCCATGTTCCCATCTCTTACTCCCAGAAATTGCTAATCTGTCCTCCACTTCTAAATTTTTAAATTTCAAAATGACGTGGGAGGGTGGATGGTGGGAAGTGATAAGCCAAAGAACTTGTATGACTATACCTATAACCTATGGGCACAGACAATAGGGTGATGAAGGCCTGGGGTGGGGGTGGGCTAGAAGGGATTAGAAAGGGGACATATGTAATACTTTTAACAATAAAGATTTTTTTAAATGTTATGTAAATGGAATTATATAGTATGTAACCTTTTGGGACTCACTTTTTCCTCTCAGCATAATTTCTTGGAGAGTTATCCTAGTTGCATGCATTAATAATTACCTGCTTTTGCAGTAAACTCTTTGACACAGCTCTTAGCAATATATTTTTCTGATATAGCTCCTTGAGCAAGGGAAACAAAAGAAAAAAATAAACAAATGGGACTATGTCAAACTACAAAGTTTTAAACAGCAAAAGAAACC
The DNA here is from genome assembly GCF_000327345.1 of Myotis davidii. Taxonomy (NCBI): domain Eukaryota; kingdom Metazoa; phylum Chordata; class Mammalia; order Chiroptera; family Vespertilionidae; genus Myotis; species Myotis davidii. Next base: position 5,727,197 of record NW_006291231.1, read on the forward strand.
ATCAAAAAAATGAAAGTGTAACCTACTGAATGGGAGAAGATGTATGCCAATGATACATCCAATAAGTGATTAATATCCAAAACATATAAAGAACTCATACAATTAAAGGAATCAAGTTAAAACATCGGCAAAAGACCTAAATAGACATTTCTCCCAAGGGGACATACAGATGGTCAACAGACATATGAAAAGATGCTTAACATCACTGATCATCAGGGAAATGCACATTAAAACCACAATGAGATATCACCTCAGACCTATCAGAATAGCTATCATCAACAAATCAACAAACAATAAGTATTGTCAAGAATGTGGAGAAAAGGGAACCCTCTGCACTGTTGGTGAGACTGTAAATTAATACATCTGCTATGGAAAACAGTGTATGTGGATCAGTGTGAGTAGATGGTATGAGTATGTAGGGATGTGAGTGTGTAGGTGTGACTGTGTAAATGAGTTTATAGATAGATGTGAGTAGTGTATGCATACTTGTGCGTGTGCGTGTGTGTGTGTGTGTGTGTGTGTGTGTGTGTGTGTATGGATGGGTAGTTGGATGTGGTTGAATGAGAGAGAAAAAAGAATGGTGAATAATTGATATAAGTAACTGGGAAGGTAAATTGGAAACAAATTATGAAAAGCATTATAGCTAATCTCAGGAATTTTGATTACCCTACAGGAAATGAGGTATCCTTATGGATTTTCTTATAACACACATATAATTGAAAAAAGATCTTGAGTAACGAAATCTGGAGAACATCAACATTTAACCTTTAATGACTACACCAAAGAAGTGCTCTAGTTCCCTAAAAGGATCCATTGTAGAATTTCCTCTAAAAGCAAACTTTTAGTAGAAAACCAGATCACTCTGATTTGCAAAATGTAATTTGTACCTAACTTCATGAACTATGTGTACTACACAGAGCCAGGCTTGCATGTTTCTTCCAATTCTGAAATTTTGTTTAATGTTGGTAAAAACAGTTGCCTCCATGTCCCATCTTACATTACTAGTAGCTGACATGTGTCTAAATATTTTGATTAAAAATCTTGACAAATACTTCTGGACCAGAAAGTGAACCTCTGCTGTAGAAATTTGCTTCAATTAGATAAAGCTTAAAGAATGGAAAAATGTATTTCCAACAGCGTCTTCTCTTTGGATACTAAACAAATTCCCATTCCCCTTTCTGTGTGGCATGGATCAGGTTGTTTGGTTCTTAGTTTTGATACTACCACATCTGGGGAAAAAGTCCAAGTTCAAGCAAACTATGAAATGCCGTGGTAAGGTCTTATTTGCTAAGAAAAGCAGAAAAAGTGGCTTATGGCAAGGAATTAAGCATACCCCTCCTATAAACTCAGACCAAGTTCAAACCCTAACTCCCAAGTGCCATTTGGTTGTGAAATCTTGTGATATAGCATAACTTTCCTGTGCCTTAGTTTCATTTTGTGTTTATGGGATGATAATAGTTATCTTACAGGGTTATTTTAAGGATTAAACGAAAGAAAACATGCTTAGCACACTCTGTGGTAGGTAATAAGTATGATGTCATAATTGTTATATATGGCTTTACACTCCCATACTTTCATAAACAACTGGAAATGTAGTTAGGAGACTATAGAATTTTGAAATAGTTCTCATTTGCTAAAATATTCTGAGGAATCCCAAAGGTTTTATTCAACTAACTCAAGTCACATTTTATTAAAAAAAAACATTCTAACATACAATCCTAAAAAAATACTTAAAAGTTATGAGAAATATGAGAAAAATTATCAAATTTCATCAGCACAAAACATGTTACTTAATTCCCCCTCCCTAATCTGAGCTGATTGGAACAGAGCTGGGCACTGGATGGACAAAAGGCTGCCAACCCATAGACTCGCCAGCAGTCTCTGACATGTCCTTACATGAAAAGAAGAACTGGTCCAATCATCTTCCTCTCTTGAGAAGGGCAATTGTTAGCAGTGGTTGCTAAGAAGAGAGGACACTGAGAAAGAGTTGTGAAGTTGAGCAGCAGCATCAAGTATTGCGGCAAATAAATTACGCATAAGCAGAAGACAGACTAGAGGGAGAGGAAGTGACTGTGAGTGAAACAGTAGAGCCTGGTGATAGGCTAATGGGACACTCAGGTGAAAGTCCATGAGGGTGCCACTGCCACTTGGGTACAAAAGATATGTGATGTTCTTCAGTCTCCATATCTATTCATTCTGATATTCCTGTTAGAAAACAGAAGAAGCCTTTGTCACAATGTCCCAACTAGAATGAAAAATTATATTCAGGTGTTATCACTGTCAATCATATCAGGTATAAAAGAGGAAGCAGGTCACCTCACAGGTGGAAAAACAGTGACCAGGTCAGGTCCGCGGAGCTTGGCTGTGGACAGGCCGCTTTCTCCACTTCTCCTAAAAAGGGAAGCAGGGTTAGGTCTCTAGTTCTGCTCAGACTTTAGAAACAATTCAAGAAAGAGACCTGATGAGCATAGGGCTGAAAGCCAATGGGGGTGATGCCTGATTAACACTCTATTCAGTAGAAATAAAAAGAATATCATTGAGAAGCTCCTTGGACTTTTCTCTAGAATTCTGAAACTTTCACGAAAAATTACCTATTAATTAGGTTGGTGTCTGAAACAGAAAACAGAGGCTACTCAACTCTGGCTAGAAATCCCCCTGGAACATGTCGTTCTTGTGCACCCTGAGGCCTGGTTGTGAGATTCCCTTGTGTTTCCATGCACATGTATCCTTATAATAAATGTCCCACTGTCGAATAACATTGTGCCCAGTAAGAAGGCCTGCCCAGAACTCGATTTATTTATTAATCCATTAGATCCAGAATATTGCCTCTGGCAGTGGAGCCCAAAACAGATATTTTGTGACACAATTTTTGCATTCCCATCACCACCACCACATTATTCATTGGAGGTATTTCCAAATAACCCAATCCTTCGACCCATGAGTTAACAGGCTAATTATTACAATATGTTTACTTCAGTTATGCATCTGTTACAATTCTGTCACTGCAAATAAATACAATCAATCCTACTCCAGTCACTTAAAGATATAGAGACCTATTTTTTTTTATCAAGGTAAGAAGACTTTTTTAAAAAAAAATCAATCAGAGTCTCAACAGTATCAATGCTTCAATGATGGTCTTGGCCTTTCCCTCATACATGCAATTACTACACTGCTACTTCGGCATTCTTTAATTGATGGCATTCTTCCATCTTTATACAGAATGAGTGGACCAATCCTAGGGTCCCCCATCCTAGGGTCTAGTAGAGCTCTTTTCTTGTGTGGGTTTTGAGTGATGGTTTGTGGGTAGCCCAGCTCTGAGAGTTCCATCAGTTTCAGCGCATGGGATACCAACAACAGCCATCATGAGCATCCCTCTTCCTTTCATTCTCCTCCTTCACCTTTCCTGCCCTTTCAAGCCCAGAAGTCCCATCTACAAAGGCTACTCTGCTAAAAGACAAGCGTGGCAAAGATCTCCCGAGCTGACTCAGAAGGTTTTTCCTTCTTCTCTATCTTGAGAACTATTTTCATTACCACGGATGCCAGAGTGGGAAAGGTGCAGATAAAATGTGCTTAAGAAGTCCTCATTTGCTTTCAGTGGACTTTGGACATTCTTCAAGTGCTTTGCTTTTTTTATTTGCCATTCTTTCCTCACAGTTGTCTTCTCAGGCTTCCACTGAAGTATTGTGATCTGGTTTTCATTTATTTGTTCATAGTTTTTCCAGTTTTCTCATTTTTCAAATACCAGGATATTATAATACCATCATTATGTGAAAACATATATAGGATGGGTCTGAAATATCTCAAGACATTAAGGAATAAATATTTCAAAATGTATAGATTTGGGGTCTGTCCTATAAATATCATAGGGAAGAATGGCACAATTTTAGGCGACAAATCTTGATCCTTTTTAATTAACTGTTACATTCCAGTCACAATAATAACATTGAGAAATATTCAGTTACATTTAAAGATTAGTAAGTTGTTGGTGAATCACAACAGGACTTAATTTATTTAGGCAAGCAATGGATTGTGCCTATTTAAGCGATCTGATGTAGAGCAGCATTCCTGTGCTACTTATTGATGAACATTTCCTGAGAGCCTCTGTTGAAAACTTTATTTGGAAACTTTTTCTCACCCATAAATATCCCAATAGTTAAAGTAATTAAACTTCACTTGATGCATTTAACACAGGAAATAGGCTAACTAAAAAGGAAAATGTGGTTTTAATTTTTATGGATTGAATTGTCATGTGTTTCATATATAAGACAGTTCACTTGGAACTGAGTAGGTAAAGCAATCCAAGATCTATCTATTTTAATGTTGCATGATCATTTGGTATTCTTGAGAGGAAATGCCATGGACTGATTCAAGTAATAATGTAAATGCTAATTTTTATTACACATTCCTGATTTTAGAATGAGCTATAATAATATAGTTTTTCACAAAGTAAAGATATGTGTTTCCATCCTCTCAATGAATATGTATAGTTGCTTATCAAGAGGCTGGAATTTTATTAGTTATATTTATTATTACTTCATTTAACACTCTGCTTCCGATTGCTCACACACAAATACATACACATATGCGTGTGTACACACACACATACCCTTCTGTACACTGCTCTCCGTATTCCTTCTAGGTCAAGAGAACATATTGAGAGTCACTGTCATGATCTTCACTTAGCAATGAATCCATGCCAGGATGCTGGTCCATCGAACACTCACTTGGCAATGACATGCTGGATTATAACCAGATCAGATGGTACTAATAAGGACAATTGCTGGCTATAAATCTCACTGAAAATTGAATTCTGAGTCTTTCTCCAATTGCTTGTTTCTTTTATCTCCAATCCTCACTACTTCTCATTTTGTTCTTTGTTCATTTCACAGTGATTTTAATTAAAAATAAACTCTGACCATATCTTTGACTTGGGAGAAGTCACCCTGGAGGTGAGCCAGGCTGAGATATCATGAGGATGTTTTCCTTTTCCCAGCTCTCCAACCAGGTTCTTGATCTCATTGTGGGCTTGCGTGGAGAGGGGAATGAACGGGGTGAGGGCAGGGGAAAAGGTAAAAGGGATTGGTAGACACTCTAAAAAGTATTAAGCATCTTTCCCCCCTATATGTTTGCCTATAATTATTTGGCAGAAAAATCAATATCTTATCCTGTTCTAGTCATTTCTTATACTTTCTTTCTGCTCACTTTCTCATCTTTCTGCCTTTTGCATCTTAATGCATCTCCTTTCCCATATCCTTGCACTCCTGTTTTCATTCTACTCCTTTGATACTGTAGAACCTCTGTGATACTACACCAACCCACACTGAGACAGTTATCTGTCACTGACATGGCCAGTGACCCCTTCCAAATATTTTGCCTGCACTCCTAGGTTTACTGAAAGGCAGGTGAATGGCCTTGCCTTGTCATTGGCATGCTATTTCAGTCACAGTGATGAATAGCCACTCCCATCTTTGCCACCTCTAATCCTTCTTTTTTCAGAGCAGTCATACTCAACTACTTAAATTACAAAACAAATCCTAAACCTCCCTAAGTATTCCATAGTTGTCTCACTACTCTCAAAACAAAACCCAAACTCCTGATCATGACAGCCCTCTGTAATCTGGTGCCTCCTTAAGCCTCTGCCTTGATCTCCCCTTTACTCCCTCTTGTCTGCTCCCTGCTTTCTCAGATTCACATTTCAGTTCCTCAGATAAGCCAAATTCACACTCACTCTGGGGTGGGTCAGGGGAGGGAATGGAAAGGGGCTTCGTACATGCTCTTACCACTGCCTACTCTTACTCTAGTTCTTTGCATAGCTTTCTCATTTTGTCCTCCAGGCCTCTATTTGAATATCATCAACTTAAAGAGACCCTTCCTGGCTACTTTTTCTCAAATAATTTCTCTTTCTCTCTCTCTCTGTCTCTCATACACACTCATGCATGCACATGTGCACACACATGTGCAAGACACATGTGCACATGTGTAAACACGATTGCATATAATTGCACAAGATGATAAACATCATGCACACAGAAACACATATGCACACATACACATGCACACATGTACCACTGCTACTACCATCATCACAGTTAGGTCCGGTGACTGTTTTTTTTCTTTCTGTTTTTACTGATTTCAGAAAGAGAAGGGAGAGGGATAGAGAGATAGAAACATTGATGATAGAGAAATATCATTGATTGGCTGCCTCCTGCACATCACCTACTGGGGATCCAAGCCCACAATCCCTACATGTACGCTGACCTGGAACTGAACCAGTGCCCTCTTGGTTCACGGATCAATGCTCAACCACTGAGCCACACTGGCTGGGCGTGACCATTTTCTTCATAGCACTTACCGAATGTTTTTGTCTTGTTTGTTTACGCATGCAGTATTGGTCTCCTCCATTTGAGTGTAAACTCCAAGACAAGGGAGCTTGTTTACTCTCTCCATAGTTATATATGCAGCACCTAGCCCAGTGCTAAGCACATTGTAGGTGCTAAAAAAATGTGCTGAGCCTCAAATGAGCTGAGATCAGATTGATTTTATATAAAGCTGTTAAACAGAAATCAGGCTTATTATTTAAATAGAGGGAAAAAACAAATAAGGACTTTTGAAAAGGAAGAGTTAACAGCTAGTTCTGTGTTATTTTGTTCTAGTCTTTGTTCAACCCTTACAATACTAATTCAAGGGATTACTATTCTAGCTTTAGAAGTGTGACTACCGAACCCAAGAGCAATGAGAATCCAGTTAAGGACTATGTACTGGGTCAAGCCCTGTCCTTCATGGCAAAGATTGCTTAGCAAGCCCTGAGCAACCAGCATTGATGTCACAGAGCTCCCCTCCCTCAATATGCCCCACCCCCTGAGAACAGGCACACCAGAGGTGGCTGTATGACTGGGTAGACACGTGCACTGGGTGCTATCTGGCTAGGCAGAAAGCTAAAGCAGAAGCAGAGACCTCGGTTTTCCGGATCGGAGCTTATTTACATATTGCCTCTCTTGACTATGTGCATTCTGGGTGCAGATGACTTTCAAAGCTTAATTCTCCTTGGAAGTACCAGGCACTCAGAGGAAGTTTCGAGGCCACATGCTTTCAACTATTAATGTATGGTTTTGGAAAATATTTCATCAGAACTCTTTAAAGATTAGAACGAGGGTCAACAAACTATAGCTTGCTGGCTAAATGTGGCCAGCTGTCTCTTTTTGTAAATAAGGTTTTATTGAAACACATTAATTTACATATTTGTCTTTGACTGCTTTTGCCCTGCAACTGAAGAGTAGCCTCGGAGGCCTAAATTATTTACTATTTGAGTATCTATAGGAAAAGTTTCCCAACTCCTGAATTAGAGCATATAAATGAGACTCCATTTTATTTTAACAGTGAAACTGATACCATTGTAGGTAACTAGTAATTAATAACAGGAAAAGAGAAAACGGAAGGCCAGATCTTATAGGTATGTCATTCGCCAAGAAGCTATAACTTTACATTCCCCAGGGGTTCAACAAAGGGAAGACAGACACATGTCCAGTAAAGGGGACTAACAAAGGTGTTTGCTGTCAATCACCCCTGAGGACAGAAATGATTGGCCAGAAATAATTCTGAGGCCAGAATGCAAGCCTGAAGATATTTGGAATATTTAATTCCCTGAACAAAGGAATTTACATTTTTGTGCTTTGAGGACTTTTGGGACTCTTATTACTTGGTGAACGCTCTTCTGCACTTGTACACAATGGACTACTGGGCTACAACTAGCCTGATGCTGTACTGGACCTGGCTCCAGCATGGAAAGGAAACTCTGGACACTAGCTTTGATTTTAGCTTTACTGAAACCCCAGCTATATTGTTTTATGACTGGACAAAGGGAAATGAGACCTTGAAAACACAGGGATGTAATCCCACATTAAAACAAAAAAATCCCTCATTCTACCATGTGAGTCACAGAAAATACTTTTTCTCAAGATAACATAAAAACTCCACCTCCAGCACCCAGTGGGGATAAGGACCTCCCACTTCATCTGATAACAAAATATCAATTATTAATCAATGTGAATTTACAAAATAGCACTCAATGCAAACAGAATGCTATCAAGTTTTGCTTACATAAAATTCTATCAGCCTCCTGTTAGTCTTCTCTAAAAAAAAAAAAATGCTTGCCTGCATATTACACTCTGGTCATTCTACTTACAGTCTGTCGTCACTATTAAACTATTGACAACTTGTTTATATCTCCCACTCCGCTGCTCCCAGCATAGTGTATGCCATTGCCATAGTTGTATGCTGTGATATTTTAAAAATGCTTCTGTTTTTAAGACTCCACAGGAATTACCACTGCTCCCTCAGGAAAGTTGTTTTGGAATTGTTCACATCCTTTACCATTTACATCTTTTTTAGAATTGTACATATTCTTGAAAATGTTTCAGTCACCAGAGACTTTGGGGAAATTTTTAAAAAATATTAATATTAAACATTCATTTAAATGATATGTACACAGAGAAGAAAAAATCCCTAATAAGGTACAATTTACAAACAAATTTTTCTTAAAAATAATATATAAAATTCTAAAGTAAATTGAAAAATACAACGGAAACAAATAATACTTTACATTCTTGGGCTCAAAAGAAATGGATATTTTGTGACAATGATGGCAAACTTGGAAAGCTAAGGAAATGTTTCTCTGTAGTAAACATTTGAGTATTAATAATTTTCTCTCAATTCATAGGAATGCATGAAGCATTTTATCAGATGCTTATTTTACCAGGCATAGATTTTTTTTCTCTGTAATTTTGAAAAACACATTGTTAAATAGGCAATAGAATAGAGATAATAAACAATGTTTCCATGCAGAAATTATGAGCCAAGAAATTTTATCTTTTCTTCCTTCCTTGTCTAGAACAATGTCTGGCATAGAGCAGACAGTAAAGGAATGAATGAATGAATGAATGAATGAATGAATGAAAATTAAGTTCAAATCACATCCTATGTAATAACAGCCTAATATGCAAATCGACCAAATGGTGGAACAATTAGTAGAACAACCAGTCACTATGATGCCCACTGACCATCAGGGGACAGATGCTCAATGGAGGAGCTGCCCCCAGCCTGCAAGCTCCAGGCCAGCCAAGGCGGGTGCCAGCAGGGGCTCATCGATTGCCCCACCAGTCACTCCACAGAAGGTGACTGGAGGCGGGGGTGCAGAGGGGCAGGGCTGGCCAGTGAGCAGGTGGTGGCAAGGGGTGGGGCTGGTGAACGGGCGGCGCCAGGCCAGCCAAGGCAGGTGTCAGTGGAGGCCCCTGATTGTCCTGCTGGTCGCCCCACAGATTGGCCCTGATCACTGGCTAGGCCAAACCCTACCTGTGCATGAATTTTGTGCACCAGGCCTCTAGTTCTACATAAACGGGTTTAAAAAACACATCTCTTTTTCTGGAATTATCATTCTTGAATAAATTTATCACTTTATATTTCTGGGTTTTGCTGAGTATAGAATCACTTAAAATCAAATTATAGTAGTCTCCCCTTATCTTAGGTTTTGCTTTCTGTGGTTTCAGTTACTGCCATCAGTTGTGTTCTGAAAATATGAAATGGAAAATTCCAGAAATAAACAATTCATAAGTTTTAAATATGTGCCACTCTGAGCAGCATTCTCACACCATTCCTCTGTCCCACCCCAGATGTGATTTATGCCTTTGTCCAGAATATCTATGCTGTTTCCACTCCCCACCCATTAGTCATTTAGTAGCTCTACTGTCATGGTATCACAGTGCTTGTGTTCATGTAACCCCTATTTTACTTAATGCCTAAAAGTGCAAGAGTACTGATGCTGGCAATTCAGATATGACAAAAGAGAAGCCATAAAATGCTTCATTTAAGTGAAAAGAGGAGTACAATAAGATATTTTGAGAGTAAGACCACATTCACATAACTTTTATTGCAGTATTTTATTATAATTGCTCTATTTTATTATTAGTTATTATTGTTAATCTCTTACTGTGATTAATCTCTTACTGTGACTAATCTATAAAATGAAGTTTATCATAGT
>NW_006291231.1:5737290-5738458 GCF_000327345.1 Myotis davidii
ATAGATAAATTTTGGTACCATTCTTGATTTCAGGCATCCAATGGAGGCCGGGGATACTTTGAATGTATTCTCCTTGGAGGGGGGAAACTACTGTATGGCCTAGAGAAAATTTGGACAATGTGCAAGAAAAAACTGCCCAGCCCTCGCCAGCTTTGCTCTGTGGATAGAGTATCAGCCCACAAACTAAAGGGTCGCAGGTTTGATTCTAGTCAAGAGCACATACCTCGGTTGCAGGCTCAGTCCCTGGCCCCTGTAGGAGCATGTGCGGGAGGCAACCAATCGGTGTGTCTCTCTCACATTGATGTTTCTCTCTCTGTGTCTCACCCCTGCCCTTCCACTCTCTCTAAAAATCAGTGGAAAAATATCCTTGGGTGAAGACTAACAAACAAAGAAACAAACAGCAACAAAAAACTTGCCCAACCTTATTCAAACTCTTGTGTATGGTTCCACTGGGAAGCAGTCATGGAAGCAGTCTCTTTGTTTTTAATAATTGCTTCACTACTTATAAGCCAAGATAAGCTGGTTTTTAAAAATTTAATGATGCCAATAAAGATAGATAAGTGGATTCATGTAACAGAATAGAGTCCAGAAATATATGGTCAAGTAACGTATGTGGTCAGTTTATTTTTGACAAAGATGCCAAGGCAATTCAATGGAGAGAGGAAAACATTTTTAAAAAACAATGGTGAAACAACTGGATACATGTAAGGGAAAAATTAATATCAACTCTCTACTTTGACCACACACAAATATTGACTCAACATGGATCCTGGAACTAAATATATAAGCTATTTAAATATATAAATAAATATAAAAACTACACAGCTTCTAGAAGAAAGCATAGGAGAATATCTTTATGACCTTAATATTTGTAAAGATTTCTTAGGCAAACTATGAAAATCACTAAACTTAAAAGAAAAAGAATTAAAAATTTTCCTTCATACAAATTAGAAACTTATGCTCTTTAAAAAACACCACTAAGAATTAAAAGGCAGGAGACCATTATAAACTTTTGAACAATAATAGATACAGAGGCAGAGCTGCCTCAGATTGTCAAACTGCAGCGGGAAGGCCGGGGAGGGTTGCGGGGCAGGAGGTAGGGGGGTAAGAGATCAACCAAAGGACTTGTATGCATGCATATAAGCATAACCAATGGACATAAGACACT
>NW_006291231.1:5738656-5744574 GCF_000327345.1 Myotis davidii
CTGGCCTGGTTGCCCCTAACTCCCCACACACACACACACCAGCCTGGTCGCCTGCAACTGCCCACCCCACAAGCCTGTTCACCCCTCACTTCACCTGCTGCTGGCCTGGTTGCCTCCAACTGACCCCTGCCGGCCTGTTCACCCCTAACTCCCCCCACCCACCAGCCTGGTCACCCTTCACTGCCCCCCTCTGCTGGCCTGGTCACCCCTAACTGCCCCTTCGCCAGCCTCGTTGCCCCACGCAGCCTGCTGTTCAGTCGTTTGGTTGCCCCTCACTAACCCCTCTGCTGGCCTGGTTGCCCCACACAGCCTGTTCGGTCATCCTGGTTGCAATGGTCACTTAGGCATATATATATATATTCATATATCAAGCAACCTAGTTTATTTTTAATGGGCAAAAGCTCTGAATAAATTACTCACAATAGAAAGTGTATGAATAGTCAATAAACTCATGAATTAAAACTCAATATCATTAGTTGTTAGTCATTAAAAAATGCAAATTAAAACCACAGATATACCACTATACATACACTAGAATGGCTAAAATTAAAAAGATTGCCAATACCAAGTATTAGTGAGGATGTGGAAAAACTGGGACTCCCTTACATGCCTGGTGGGAGTATGAAATACTACAACCACTCGGAGAAATGCTTGTCAGTTTCTCAAAAGTTAAATCTACACCTGCCTGATAACATAGGTATTCTATCTCTAAAAAATTAAGTGAAAATATAAGTTCACAAAAAGACATAAATAAATGTTTATATTAGCTTTTACTCTTAGTGGAAAACTGAAAACAACATAAGTATACATCAACAGGTAGAGGAATAAACAAGTGATGACATATTCATGCAATAGAATATTACTCCACAATAAAAATGAACAAACTACTGATACACACAAGGACATGGACCCTTCTCAAAAATATTATGCTGAATTAAAGAAATCAGATACAAAAGAGTATATACTGAATTATTTCACATATGAAACCAATAAAACAAGCAGAGCTAAAAAGGTGAATCACAGAAAGATTCGTGATTGCTTGTTGGGTAGATGAGTGAGTGAGGAATGGACTACACAGGTTATTGGACATGTTCTTATACTGATATTATTAGTGGTTACATAAATGTAATCATTTGTCAAAACTCATCAAATTGTGTACTTAAAATGGGTGCATTTTATTGTATGTGAATTATACATCAGTAAAGATGATATAAAAAGAGAAAATATAAATAGTCTAAAATGTGAACAGAAACTTAATAATAAAAGAGACAGACAAATCTCCAATGGCTCATGTAAAAATGCTCAACTTCATCAGTCACCAGGGAAATACAAATGAAACTACAGTGACATATAATTTCATACCCATTATAAAGTTAAACATACACCTGCCTTGTCATCCATCAATTTCAATCCAAGGTCTAAACCCAAGATAAATGAAAACATATGTCCACCAAAAGATTTGTGCAAGAATATTTATAGCAACTTTACTTATAGGAGACCCAAACTGGAAACAAACCAAATACCAATCAATAGAATAGATAAACAAATGTGGGGAAATCCTGTAATACGATAATACTCATCTCTAAAAAGAATTGAACTAGTGATGTACACAGCAACTTGGAAAATTATAAACAAAGAGGGGTTGGAGAATATATACTGTATTATTTACATAAAGTTCATCAACAGCCAAATTATCCAAATTATTCTCTAGTGATAGAAATAGGAACAGTGGTTGCTATGGAGGGAAGATTGACTGGAAGGGATGTGATGAAACTTTCTGGGTAATAGAAATGTCCTTTATCTTGATTAAAGTGGTAGGTTACACAGTGTATATATTTATCAAACTCATTGAGTTTAGGAACTTGAATTTAAGTTCCTAAGATCAGTTCAATTTCAAACAATGTAAATTTTATTTCAATTAATTAAAAAAATCCACCATGTCAATTGAGTATCTATAAACTTTATCACCCTTTTCTTTCAACAATAATTTGGCTAATAAACATATATTCTTGGATTAATATTCAAAACATATTTTATCTACTTTTCTTTGAAAAAATATTTTAAAAATCATCCCTTCAAAAGAAATTTGATTCTTTTAGCTAGTAGAACATTTAATCCATATTGCCAGCATCATGCAATGAAATAAAATATTTGCTATTTTGTTTGGTAGTACCTGAAGATTTTTTTTACAATATACTGGTAAGAAAGAAGTGGAAAAGATCAAGATTATCTAAAATAAGTATCCCTTATTAGTTCAAAGGTAAGATTTGAGCCTGACTAGACAATAGAGAAAGAGCATACCTTCTGAGAGCCTTGCCTTGTAACATTTGTTCTTTGTCTTTCTGTTTTGGCTATTATGGTGGGCTGCTGGTGGAAAAGGAGCAAAATAGCTGAGAGCTCCCGGGTTCACATGCCCTCTTGCAGGAGTCCCTGCAGTATGCGAGGCTGCAGGAACAGGAACCCTAGCCTTTGTCGCCTGGATGTATCCTGGCAACCTGTCAACAAAAGGGACAGGACTGAGTTCTCTAGTAACAGATTGGAAAAATCCAAAACAAGAGGTGAAGAAACTCAGAAAGAGAGAGCAAAATGGCCTCAGCTTTCTTTGAAGTGGACTCCATGAACTTTACCAATGGAGTGAACATCGAACAAAGTCTGGTGAATTGATGTCACAAGGATCATCTTGGCGTGGCAACAACTTTTTTCTTTTCTAAGGAAGAAAAAGAAGCAAAAAATACTAAATGTCTTATTGGTCTTTTCTCGAGTCTTCAGAAAAGATTGTCTATTTAGGAGAGCTGGGCCTCTTCTAAAAGAGAGAGATGGATATTCTCCATGACTCCCAGTGGATGTCTGTGCTTTGGTCTAAAGTGTAAGAAAATAAAAGATGTAGAAGCTATGGTTAGTTTATTTTCTAATGTGCCCCAAGAGAGGAAACATTTTTTAAAAATAAGGCCAACTTTTTAAAATGTATCTAAAATAATTTTTTGAACCTCATGTTTAAAAATATTCTGAGACATTACGCTAATTGTGGTGAATGAAATACGAAATACTCTGCAAGCATTAAAGCTCATAAATAAAAAACAGTCATTTCCATGGCAAAAAGTCCACAATACTGTGTGTTTCTAAAAAGAGAAGCTACAAAACAGAATAAACAGTATGATATCATTAAATTCTCTCTCTCTCTCTCTCTCTCTCTCTCTCTGTGTGTGTGTGTGTGTGTGTGTGTGCGCGTGCGCTCAAGCCTATGTGTGTGATCTTAACTCAAAAAACATTCACCAAAATGTTAACAGTAGTAATTGATGGATGATGATATTAAAACATCTTATTGAATGCTTCTTAGAGTTAGGAGTTGGGGAGGGGAAGACCCTAATCTTGAGGATTGCAAAACTGTACCTCATCCCCAGATAAATGAATTGGGATACAGGTGATTCACAGAACTGTTAGCTGTTGAAGTGATTTCGGACCACACTCTAAAGTCCCCGTTGGATAATGAAGTTCCACAACTTAACACTCTATACTGCTCAAACTATGGATAGATACATCCTCTACAGAGCTTTACAGATACCTCAATTATACTATCGCAATAATAGTTCCAGTTTGAATCCCTCTTCTGTAACCTTTCATAATATGCCATATATAAATGCTGAGGCATGTCTACAATGACCTAATTGCTGCTGTAAGAGTGACTATCTATTGAGAGGGGGCAAGAAAACTTAGTTTTATATTTGGCTTTTTACCAACTTATGGGTCCCTGGCAATATATTTCTTACTTTATACAGTATGCTTTCTCAGCCCGATTGTGAGCTAAAAGAGATACTTCTCTAAACAAATCGCCTAATAAATAAACACTATCCCAAATGCATACACAGTATCCAGGCCAGCGGCTGGCTATTTGGGTCAGATGGCAGAACAGATAGGAACTGCTCGCCTAGAAGAGGACAACCCCAGGAAAACATGGAGAGGGCAGGTATTTCCAGGCTAAAGTAGGTCAAAGAGTTCTTCATCTGGACTGCTCTGGGATGCCTGGGAAACAGCCCCTGGAGCAGTGGGCACGTGTGCTGGCCGGGTAGTAAAGTGTCTTTGCAGGCTGGTGGGGTTGCAAGCTGCCAGCTGCCTTCCTCCAGTCACAGGAGCTGCTTCTGAAACTGGCTGCAGGGGAGCCTTTGTTTTCTCTGTAATTTTGGGCTCATTTGAAATTCATGGGTTTGTAGTTTCATCTTAAATTGAACACCCTGCTGTTCAAATTTATTTCATCCTGGCAAAACAGGCCTTCCTGGGTGCCTGCCCCTCTGTCTCTAACTGGTCTCTCTCTCTCTCTCTCTCCCTCTCTCCCTCCCTCCCTCCCTTCCTCCCTCCTTCCCTCCCTCTCTCTCCACTTCTCTCCCTTTTTCTCTGCCTTTTAATAGGACCAACACTTTTAAGTGGCTTTTTTTTAAAAATCAAATTCCAAAGGCATCTTGGACATTAAATAGCTCTTACAACACAACCTTTTGATGATTTAAGTGTAAATGAAGCAGAAACATATGGATTTCATTTCCCATAAATCACACAGTCCCTAAAAAAAAAAAAAAATCAAGGGAGAATGTGCTCAGCACAATGTATTCTGTTTGGTTGAACCCAAAACGTCTGAAAAATACTTGGAGGCTGATGAATCCAAAATATTTACCCACCCCTATTTATAACATGGTGGGGGAAAGCCCTTGATTCTTGGTGACAGCCAAACTGCTCACATCTGCCCAGTGGTCAACCAGCAACCAGCAAGAGCTTCAAGATAACTGTGTTCCTTCTTCTGTTCCCACTCCAGACACTTCACTCAGTCTCAGATCAAAGACGCTGAAGCCCTTCCTTACACAGAGCTGGCCTGGTGTGGCATTGCTTGGGCTTCTCTCATCTAAAACAACTGCGAGTTGTTTCATGCTATTTGATGTCCGGTCATGTTTGTGTCACTGTGGGATGATGCCAGCCTCACCAATAATCCAGATCTGACCCCTTGTGACAACAGCCCCACCACAAGGAATTCTGGCTCATTTCCCCTTCGTAAAACCACAGCTGTTGTGCCTGCACACCCCCTGACTTTTTCATTAAAGGCATAAATCATGGTTTTTATGTAGCAGAAAAGAATGCTGCTCCCTGCCAGTATCACTGACGGTCCTGCTGTCTGTCTCTTCATTGATGCAAAGCCCAACTCTTACTCTGAAAACTACTGATAAGTTTATTTAAACTGGGCAGGGACTATGTGTGCAAGAATTTTTCTTTCTTATTTTTTTTAACAGCAGCAGCAGGAACTCAAACAGGATGTTTGTGAAGTTTGGGAAAATAGGTCCACTGGGCGTCTTGTTCCCTTCTACCCAGTTGTTTACTTGGCCTTAACACTTAGCTCAGACACAGAGAGTGCCAGCCACCTGACATCCCTTATCTCAAATCCTTGAGCAACCCTACAAGGAGAAGCCTCAGTGCCCTTATTTTATGGATGATAAAATTAGGAGTGGAGGCTTTCAAAGACTTGCCCCAATTGCAAAGTTAAATCTAGGTTTGAAATGTATGCCTTTCTGGTGCCCAGCGACTCCCCTTCCACTGCCTCCAGTGACCCCTTGTTGTCAGACCGCCACACAGAATAGTCTGATCTCAAAGGAGACTCATTTGTTAAGATATGCCTTTTGTCACAAGAAAAGTCAGACACAGACTGAGTTTAATATACTACATTGAACATTGCAAAATGTGTCCTGCGGGAGATTCGAAATAAAAGGGGAAGATAAACTTTAAATACAGACTTTTAAAACTCAAAAAAAAAAAGTACATTTGATGTATCAGAGTCCTGACCAACACATCTTAAATCCCTGAGGACTCCTTTCAAGGGCATGTTTCTCAGCCTTTTTTTCATTATTGCTTCCCTTTCCAAATATATATATATTTTTAGAATA
>NW_006291231.1:5745895-5755563 GCF_000327345.1 Myotis davidii
ATATATTAAAGATATATATATCTTTTCTAATCCCCCTTAACCAACTTTTAATAACACAGATATATCTTATATTAGCTTATGTATTATGGCCCTTTGGTGGGCCACAAACCAATGTATTATCTAAAATTATGTCACCTCCAAGGCCAGTTTTTACTGCCTCTGTGGGAATGCAGGCCTAACAGATACACATCCAAAGAGCTGACAATGTTGGCCTCAGGTAATCTTATGGTCAAGCTGACATACAGAAAAAATGACCAAGAGGCCACAGAAGCCATGGAAACCCTTCCTAAATTGTCAAAACAAAAAAGCACAGCATTAGTTTAAGAAGGGCAGTAAGTGTATCATATTTTCTATGCACTCCAGTGGTTTTTATCATAAAAATGGAACTTTTGGAGCTGAAGTATACTTTAAAATAGCCTCTAGTCCAGCTAACTGTTTTCAGACAAAAAGCAGTACTGGCCTAACAATTTTAAATTGATGAGGCATCTAAGCAGAGGACATTGTTATTTGTTTATGTGCCACAGATTTAAACTCAAACTCCAAAAATTTTTTTTCAAAACACTCTCTTGCTTTATCTTTGGTATAAATGCAAACATTGCAAGAGCAGATAGAAGGATTTCTTTCTTTTGATCCCCCTTCCTATGGACAGGGAATATTTCTTCAGTATTCTATCTTACACTCTATGGATAAAAAAATATTTTGTCTATACTGTGCTATAAAACCTCCTGTCCCAAGGGCCTGAGATTTTAAGTATCTGTTGAGTCTAGATGATACATCACACGTTCTGGCTTGCCAAACTGTCCATGCACAGCTCTCCACCCTGCTGTCCCACTTCTTGTTCAACACCCACTAAACCAGTGGTCGGCAAACTGCAGCTCACGAGCCACATGCGGCTCTTTGGCCCCTTGAGTGTGGCTCTTCCACAAAATACCATGTGTGGGCCTGCACGTACAGTGCGATTGAAACTTCATGGCCCATGCGCAGAAGTTGGTATTTTGTGGAAGAGCCACACTCAAGGGGTCAAAGAGCCACAAGTGGCTTGCGAGCCGCAGTTTGCCGACCACTGGTTTGGACATACAGAGAGGATGAACGAAAGGAGATAGACAAAACAAGTATATAAGACGAGTGTGGATGGGAGATTTGGAAGGGGTCGACTTCAGCGAATGTACCTCAAGCAGTTTGAGAACGTTTTTAGCAAAGGCCAGCTTAGGAGTACCCTAATTAAGTTAATAACAATGTACCTACCTATATAGTTTAAGTTTAAAAAATTTGGCTCTCAAAAGAAATTTCAGTTGTTGTACTGTTGATATGTGGCTCTGTTGACTAATGAATTTGCCGACCACTGCACTAAACCAAAGCAGGCACAGTACTTGTACATAGTAGGTGCTCAGTAAATATTTGCCTACTAAGCTGGGTACACAATTTGTTAAAAGTGATAGTAATAGTGACCAGCCTGGTTGAAGTTAACTGAAAATTACAAGATGTGAAGGCCAGATTAATACTTAAAGGTTTCTAGTAAATGTAATATAGACATTTTGAAATAATTCTGCCTTTCCGTTTAGAGAACTGGCAGAAGTCCAATGCCTTGTGGCCTGTGAACAATAAATGTTTAATAAATACTTGGTCACTAGTTTATTACCCACAGATTTCCAAAGCTGGTTTAAATTAAGTGGTTCATGACTGATAATAGTCTAATATTTACCTTTTCATGTGCATTTTATGAAAAGCATTTCAACTCTTAATTGAAAACAGTAAGATATAAGGAATTCCCTCTTAGTCTCATTTTTTCTGTAAGACTCACAGGGAGGGATGTTTCTTCTCTGGCATTTTGCTTCCCGGTTCCTCCTCCTCCCTGGCACCTTTAACTGCTGATATTCTACTGGCTTCTCCCCCTCAATCCTCATTCAGTCTCAGGTGTCCTGTCTTAAAAACTTAATCTGCATTTGCTCTGGGCACCCACCCTCTTCTTGGTAAAGAGTGTTCTGTCACTGCCTCCATCCCCCTCACAGCTTCCCTCATTTGTTCAAGCCTCTCTAGCCTATCATCTGGATTCTATTCTTTTCTCTCACTTGAAGCATCTTCTAAGAACATCATTAGTGTCATTTCAATCAACTCATACAAGAGTTTTTCCAGTTTCCATTATCCACAATAATTTTGATGGATTTTATACTGTCAACCTCGCACCTACTAGAAATCCTCTCTGCTCTTAAATACCCATTGAATAGAAAGTACAAATTCTTCACACTGACTTCAAGACCTGATGAATAGAGAAATATAATCTACCCAAGAAGTGACGAATTCAAACCCACAGTCCCAGCCTGCAGTTCCTTGTGTAGAGGCTGTTGGTCACCACCCTGAGGGAGTGGGGAGAGAGATGGCCCTGGTTAGCAAGCAGTCCTGTATTCTAAGACCTAGAAAGGAAGAAGAGAGGTTACTCCAGTCTTGTGCCAGGCAATTTGCTATTGAGTTCTCTCTTTGCTACTGTAGGATGAAGTTTTCTGTTTCTCCCCCCTCCCTGATTTCCTACAAGTTTTCGCTGAGATCAAAACATGGCTAGAGAAATAACTTGTGAAAGCTTTACCAAGGCATTGGTCAATATCAACAAGACCGAGTTTGTTTGCCTTGTAGAGGCCATCCCTGAACTCTGCAAGAAGCCTTGGGCTGCCTCTTGTGGATGCTATTTCCCCGTCATCCCAGGGAGCTGTGAAATGAAGCTAGACGGAGTACACTGGTAAGGGAAACCAGCAGAAGATAAGATTTTCCAGACACCCACCCTAGTCTGACTCTGCTTGAACCAAAATGAAACTTGATAGGAAAATCGCCCTCTGAATCAGTAATTCTCAACCAGAGGTGATTGCTCCCTGTCTAGAGTTATTTCTGGTTGTCACATATGAGGTGGAGGGAATGCTACTGTCATCTAGTGGGTGGGAATAGAGGCCTGGGATGCTGCTGAACTTCCTACAATGCACAACCCAACCCTGCACAGCAAAGGATTATCTTGTTGAAACGTCAGCAGTGCCAAGGCTGAGTCTGATGCTCTGGATTCTCCATGTGTTCATATGAGAAGGCTTTCTTTCTAGAATAGGCTGTGTCCACTGGCTCTTTCCAGACTCATGATGCATAACTAAGGGGTTGCATTACAAATGAAGCAGCAGGCCCAGAGTCTAAATAGCTTAGTCATCCTTCTGTAGCCAATAAGGGAGGACACCTTTGAAATGTGAACACAGGCCCTGCCTGCCTGACTTCAGAGCCTACGTTCTTTCCACATCACCTGCCCTGAGCAGCGAGGCGGCAGACACTCAGTTGTATGTGACTAAGGCTGAAATCACTCTGGTAATGCAAAAGACAGACAGAGAAAGTGTAAGGACAGAGAATTAAACCATCTTCCCCTGTGAAGGCTGTAATGGAATTAGAGTGGGTGGGAATAAAGCTAGAAGCTGTCTGAAGTGTGGGCCAGTACATACTCTGGGTATGAGGACAGAGCCCCGTTACAGGAAAATACTAAGACAAGGTCAGCTCAGCTGCTTAAGGGCAGCCACACCAAAGTTTGCTCCTAGATAAAGCAAAGACAGGCAGAGACTCTTGTGAAGTGATAATCCCAGTCAGGCGAGCACTGTCTTGTTTGTTATAGTCCCTGGGCCTTTAGCCACGCTGCTCTCCTGTCACCCACAGGAACTTCCACCCCAAGCAACTGCCCCCTTCCCACCTTATGACCCTAAGGTTCTTTCTCAGAATAGCCACTCAATACACAGCCATTGAATTTTGAACTTTTTGACTAGGGAGATACTGATTTTGGTTCCTATTGTTATTATTCACAATACATTATGTCTCCATCAGACTCAGAATGAAAAATGTTGTTTTCTATAATTTTGGAGTTCCTACTTTAAAAACTATTAGCTATGCCCTGGTTGGTGTGGCTCAATGATTAGAGCAATGGCCAGGGAGGGAGAGAGAGCTATTTCTGAAGTCTATATTCTATTCCACTTCATTTTAGAAAAGAGACGTCTAACATCCAGAGGGAATAAAATATCCATCCAGTTTAATGGAGAGCCAACACAAATATGGTCCTTCTCACTCTCTTGATATTACATTTATTTTCTTGAATGGAATCTACACTAATAAAAGAGAAACATGCAAATTTGTGTCACTCTGCTACTCCCACCAGCCAATCGGATGAGTATGCAAATTAACCCAACAAAGATGGTGGTTAATTTGCATATGCAGGCACGGAGTGAACACTGAAGACTGAAGCCTTTGGCTGGACTGAAGACTGAAGACTAAAGACTGGGTCCCAGGTGCCAGAGGAAAACCGGTGCCGGCAGCCAGGGGAAGGAAGGCCTATTGTGCGAATCTTCGTGCAATGGGCTTCTAGTATATATATAACTGAAAACAGGGCATAGATGAAAAAATAAATTCTTTTCCCACCCTTGACTCACTAGGTTCCCACTCTAGGACCTACCCCCTCAGTAACCTCTGTTACCAGCTTCTTATGCATCCTTCCTGGAGATCTGTGCATTTACAGATGTAAACTATGTGTGAGCATCACCTTCTGACCTGCAGGCTGCTGCACTTCCCATTCCTCTCTGTGACAACTGTGGCTTCTATTGCTCAAGATGAGCCATGACAAAACAGATGACACATTCATGCTGCTGAAGGGAAACTCAGTGACTCAGACACAAATTGTTCCATACACCTTTCATCCTCATTACCAGGTAACTCTGCCAAGGTCAAGTGGTGACATTCTGATTTACCACTGAGCAGACTGGACACAATTCACATTTGACGAGAATCTGAAATTCAAATACCAAAAAGAAAAAAAATATTTTCTTAAGGCCCCCGGTTTCGTAATTGAACTTGCTTTTTTGCTTTGTTGAAAACATTATTTTCCTTTTAGTTCAATGAACACTGTCTATCTGAAAGAATAAAAACAGGACTCTTCCTCAAGTCCCTAATTAACTACCAAACCTTTAAATTCAAGATCCAGCTTTACTACATTCCTGAAATCTCCATTTAGCATCTCAGAGAACAAGGACCAAGGAGCCTCACTGTTTTGACTAGCCAGATCAGGTTGAGCCAAATCCAGGCTTCAGGTATGAAATGCAAATTTGGCTAACTGTGGCTCTGCCATTTACAAGAACCTGCATTCAAATAAATCAGAGATACATTTCTCCTGGCTATAGAGAACTTTTTAAATAGTGACTTCAGCCCTCCTAAGGTTTTTGTCCGGGTTGCCTGAAAGTGGACAATTTTCACAAGTTTGCTTTGGCACCTGTGGCATGAATTTTTATTGAAAGTCACAGTTGTTTTAGTGGGCACCACCATCTGCCAGCAGATCTCTGTAGGGGCCTCCCAGCCAACTTCATGAGAGCTATGTGCACCTAAAACATGCCAAGCTCTGTAAGGCGTGACCTGTCCTCCAGTTCTTTGCTCCCCTGCACACGGCCACTGACTCATTTGCACTTTTGATCAGAGAGCACACTATTGAGTGTTTCTGCAGCATTTCTGAAATCAAACAGCCATCTCCCTATCGAAGACTCCTCTGCTTCTTCCCTGCAAAGATTCCTTTTTCTCTAAAGTTATACTAATTTATTCTGTCAAATCAAATAGGCGAGGCAACACAAGAGAGATAGGTTCATTGGGAACATACATTTTCCATGGAATTAAACAAAATAAAGATTTGGCTGGGAAGAGATGGGAATGTAGTTTAAAACCCCTTCTCAAAATGCCCTTTAAATAAACTGTGGGAAAGATGACGGATTTAGGAGGCTTCAAATAAATCTGCGGGGTATTTTGAGACCAGATGTATGTCGTGTCCAGGTATTTGATGATGGCAAAATAAAAGACATCTGTTATAATAATGGAGAAAATAAAATGCAGTAAGCATTGCTAAGAGAGTCCCTTGAAATAGTCGGTAGGCCACTGAGGAAGTAGGACCTATGCACTTCTTGGAACTATTGTTAAGTTGCTAAATTCAGCCCAAAGCAGAACAACAAACATTCTGGATCCATGATTGCTACGTGGACTTTATTTCCTACTCATCATGATGACCAGACCATCTGCATACTTTACATTGAAAGGAACCAATTTTGACAACTAGCATCCTCCATTTACATAACAGACCTAACCAATCCCAACTGACCTAGCTAGCATCCTTCATATACACGGAGGTTTGAGGACATAAATGAGAATATCTCCTATGACTTTGCCCTTTATTAACCCTGACTTTCTTTGTTTCCTTTGCAAAACAATTTAGATTGCTACTTGAATCTGTGCTCCACATTGCAATCCCTCCTTTGCTCAAATAAACCTTTTTATTCTTTATAACAGCCTAAACTTTTGCTGTTGTTAAGTTATTTTTATGTTTCCACACATAAATCATCACATAATCACCAGGAAGTTAAACCAAAATTGGTTTAAATTCAAGTTTACAAGGTCTTTGCCTCAAGAATGAGAATTCCCCCTTTTTTCCTTTATTTTATTTTTTTTTGTATGTTATTTTATCATTGTGTTTTGTTACTTTGTATGATTGGCAAGCTCATTAGAATTTTACTTTATAGAACACTTAAGAAGACTTAGCTTATTAATGGCTCAACCTTGAAACAACACAATTCTCATTTAAAAATCAGGCTAAAGGCTGTACAACTCCCATCCCCCAAGCAGACTGGGGACCCTGATTCTCTGTGCAAGAGACAGCACTGAGCACCAGTGACTTAACTCTTGGTGCACACATGTGGGAACTCTTTCTTATCATGAGCACATGGGATCCCTGATTCTCAGTGCACTCACACTTAGCGCCTGTGACTCCAATTCTCAGCACACACCCACACAGGGACCCTGATTCAAGGCGCGAGGCCACACCAAGTGACAGAGACTCCAACACTCGATTCTCAGCACGTACACACAGGGTCTCTGACTCCTGGTGCAAGCTAGGGGACTCCAATTTTTGGCGTACGCCCACAGGGAGTTTTTTTTTTTTTTAGTGTGGCGCATGCAGGGTCCCTGATTCTAGGTGCGTGCACGAGGCTGCACTGAACACTGGTGACTGATTCTCTGCATGCATGGCTCCCACCAACCCACAGCAGCAACACATCTTGGTGTCAGAGATCTTCAGTGACACTTGAGTGATGCAACACTCCCACTGCACATGGCTCAGGCCCTCAGCATTTGAACCTTCTGGTGACAGTTAGAATGGGGAGACAATGAAACAATCC
The DNA here is from genome assembly GCF_000327345.1 of Myotis davidii. NCBI lineage: Eukaryota > Metazoa > Chordata > Mammalia > Chiroptera > Vespertilionidae > Myotis > Myotis davidii. The sequence continues at coordinate 5,753,107 of NW_006291231.1, forward strand.
TCAGAGGTAAGAAAAAGAGAAATCGCCAACAACGGAAATAAGTGAAACTGAGTCATACAATATGACAAAAAAGAATTCAGAGTAATGGTCATACAATTCATAAACCAGATGGATGAGAAAACCAACAACCTATGCAAAAATCAAGAAGAAACCAAAAGTGACATAGCTACAATCAAAAATGCTATGGAAGGTTTCAACAGTAGACTAGAAGAAGCAGAGAACTGAATTAGTGAGTTAGAAGATAAAGTAGAGAAACAAGACCAATCTGAACACCAGCTGGAGAAAAAAATTAAAAAGCAGGAGGAGAGCCTAAGGGAGCTCTGGGACAACACAAAATGAAGTAATATATGTATAATAGGGGTGCCAGAAGGACAAGAAGAGCAGCAAGGATTAGAGAATCTATTTGAAGAAATAATGACAAAAATATTCCCTGATATGGGGAAGAAAAAAAGTCACACAAGTATAGAGGGACCCAAGCAACACGAACCCCAAAAGACCCACACTAAGATACATCATAATTACAATGGCAAACATTAACAAAAAAGAGAGAATCTTAAGTGCCACGAGAGAGAGACAGAGTTGCCTACAAAGGATCCCTCATCAGATTATCAAATGATTTCTCAACAGAAAAACATCAGGCCAGAAGAGAATGGAATGAAGTATACAAAGTGATGCAAAGTAAAGGACTGAATCCAAGAATACTCAATCCAGCAAGGCTGTCAATCAAAATTGAAGGGGAAATAAGGAGCTTCACAGACAACAAAAAGCAAAGGAAGTTTATTAAACTTGGGGAAGAAAAAAAGTCACACAAGTACAGAGAATCCCAAACAAGATGAACCTGGAAAGACCCACACCAAGACATGTCGTAATTACAATGGCAAACATTAATGACAAAGACAGAATCTTAAAGGCTGCAAGAGAAAGGCAGAGATAACCCACAAAGGATCCCCCATCAGATTATCAAATGATTTCTCAACAGAAACACACCAAGTTAGAAGGTAATGGAATGAAGTATACAAAGTGATGCAAAGCAAAGGACTGAATCCAAGAATACTCTATCTAGCAAGGCTATCAATCAAAATTGAAGGAGATATCAGGAGCTTCGCAGACAAAAAAATGCTAAGGGAGTTTATCGCTATCAAGCTAGCAATGCAAGAAATGCTAAAGGGACTGCTGTAAAAAGAAGAAATAGAAAGGGAGTAAGGAACACAGGCATAAAGCACAGAAATGGCTATGAACAAGTACCTATCAATAATAACATTAAATGGCCCTAACTGGTTTGGCTCAGTGGATAGAGTGTTGGCCCGCAGACTGAAGGGTCCCAGGTTCGATTCTGGTCAAAGGCATGTGCCTTGGTTGTGGGCACAACCCCATTGGGGTGTGCAGGAGGCAGCTGATCAATGTTTCTCTCTCATTGATGTTTCTAACTCTCTACCCTCTTCCTTCCTCTCTGTAAAATATCAATAAAATATATTTTAAAAATAATAACAATAACATTAAATGTAAATGGATTAAATGCTCCAATCAAGACATTGAGTGACTAAATGGATAAGAAAACATGACCATATATATGCTGTCTACAGATGACCCACCTCAGAACAAGGGATTCACAGCAACATAATAAAAGCCCTATATGAAAAAACCCACAGCCAACTTCATACTCAATGGGCAAAAACTAAAACCATTTAACCTAGGAACAGGAACAAGACAGGGAAGCCCACTCTCACCACTCCTGTCTGACACAGTACTGGAAGTACTAGCCATTGCAATCAGACAAGAAGAAGAAATAAAAGGCATCTAAATTGGAAAAGAAGAAGTAAAACTGTCCTTATTTGCAGATGACATGATACTGTACATAGAAAACCCCGAAGACTCCATCAAAAAACTACTAGACTTAATAAATGAATTTGGCAATGTAGCAGGATACAAAATTAACATCCAGAAGTCAATGGCTTTTCTATATACCAATAATGAACTCACAGAAAGGTAACTAAAAAAGCAATCTCATTTACCATTGCAACAAAAAATTAAGATACCTAGGAATAAACTTAACTAAGGAGATAAAGGACCGGTACTCAGAAAATTTTAGGATGCAGAAAAAAGAGATAGAAGAAAACATGAACAAATGGAAGAATATACCATGTTCATGGATTGGTAGAATCAACATCATTAAAATGTCCATACTACCCAAAGCAATCTATAAATTCAATGCAGTCCCCATTAAAATACCAATGGCATACATCAAAGACCTAGAAAAAATTCTCCAAAAATTCATCTGGAAAAAAAAAGACCCTGAATAGCTGCAGCAATCCTGAGGAAGAAGAACAAAGTTGGAGGGATCACAATACCAGATATCATATAACACTACAAAGCCACTGTTCTGAAAACTGCCTGGTACTGGCACAAGAACAGACATATAGACCAATGGTACAGAACAGAGAAACCAGAAATCGACCA
>NW_006291231.1:5755759-5772646 GCF_000327345.1 Myotis davidii
GGGCGATCAGGTCAGGAAATTGGTTCGAGCCATTGCTATCTCAACATGGAACAATCATTGCATAGCTTTGGCCCTGCCAAAGCTCAAAGTCCATCAGCCTTCCAAGTTCCTTGATGCACTCTCATGATAGCATTGACAATGGATGACTTCCCACAAGAAAGAATGCATGCACCCCTATGGTCATAGCAGCACAATTCACCATAGCTAAGATTTGGAAATAGCCTAAGTGCCCATCAATAGATGAGTGGATTAAAAAGCAGTGGTACATCTACACAATGGAATATTACACTGCTGTAAAAAAGGAGGGATTCTTATCATTTGCAACAGCATGGATGGAACTGGAGAGAATTATTCTAAGTGAAATAAGCTAGTCAGTGGAAGAAAAATACCACATGATTTCACTCATTTGTGGAATATAAAGAACATTATAAACTGATGAACAAAAATGATATAGAGGCAAAGAAAGATGGAACAGACTGTCAAACTACAGCGGGAAGGCTGGGGAGATTTGGGAGGGAGGGGTAAGAGATCAACCAAAGGACTTGTATGCATGCATATAAGCATAACCAATGAATGCAAGACACTTCGGGGGCGGGGGTGAGGGCAACTGTCAGGGGTAAGAGGAGGCCGGGGGAAGGTCAATGGGGGAAAAAAAGGAGACATATGTATTACTATTTGTAATACTTTAAATAATAAAATAAATTTTTTTAAAAAAATAAATAAAATAAAAATTAGGCTAAAATCTCCCAATGCTAGTTATTTCATATTTATAAACAATTTTCTTAGTTAATTTTCATTAAAGCCAGAAAATTAATGCATAGCAGAACAAAAGATATATATAAAATAGATTTTATTGGTGCTCTAGTGAAAAAATTTTTTCATAACCACTAAAAAGAAACCCGTTATTTTACAAGTTTCACCTTCCTTTCAATTATACTAGCTTTAATGTTTTTCCTTTGACTTTCCCTGGGTTAGACAGAGCTATTAAACCTCAAGATTGTAAAAAACAAGAAGCCTTTCCAAAATCACGTGGGTAAAGTTTCAACCTGCTGTTAAAAATACCACTGGTGGGGCCAGTGCCTCATTCTCTGGGCAGGTTTCAAAGGCTCCATGAACTTAATGCCACCCCAGCAACACTGCACTGCAGGGAGTGTGGAGCTCTGCACACTCTGTCTCCAGAGAAATACAGGGGCACATCCTAGGAGCTGTCCCACCAATAGCCATTCTCTACCTCATTTGCCCTTCCTTGTTTCCCACTAAAGAGGCTAAAAAGAAAGGAATATTAACTTCCAATCTTTCCTTCCAGCAGGGATATTTGTGTTATCAAGCCCTGGCTAAAAAGATATAAGGAAAAGTCAGAGTAGTGCTTCCCAAAGGTTACTGTGCATTCAAATCACCCAGGATCTTGTTAAAATGCAGAATCTGGATCATTAATCAGGGTGGGGCTTGAACTATTATTTTTAATGAGTTCCCAGGTGATGAACTGTGTGACCTGAGGACCACAATTTTAGTACCAAGTTATTAAAGGTTATCTGGCAAGGACTTTCCTCCTTGATTTGGACTGAGATGTGCAGGGGAAAAGCTGCTTTCTGTCCTTTCCTCCAGCTTCCGGCTTTAGAATAGGATTGAAAATGGATGCGAGTGTGGGCTGCATCAGCCATCTTCTGCCTAGGAGGGGTGGAGGCCAACATGCTGAGAATAGCAGAGTAGAAAAATGTCCAGGTATTTGATGATGTCATTATGCTAATGAAGTTAACTAATCTTGGGACCTCCTACCTGCAGGCTTTTTATTTTAATGGGATAATGAATATCATTATGGCTTAAATCACTATTTGTCATGTTTCCTATTGCATGCAACCAAACTGTTCTTATTTATTGCCTGAACTAAGCTGATCCATTCAAGACTAGGCTTATAACCAATCAGCCTAGAGGCAAATGCCATGTCTACAGCCCATGGCCTACAGAATCACTGGGCCTGGATGATGGTAATTCTATGGTTGCCAATCTTCTATGAGCAGAGGGCATTCAGTCATGTTGCTGGGAGAGAAATTAGTTAGGATGGTAGCAATTTGGTTTTTAATGACTGGCATATAAATGGGGAATAGAAGAATGGAGAGTTTCATTATTCTAATGATCCTATTCTGAGGAATGAGAGAATAATTGTTTCCCATGATTGGGGTTATTGGGTGAAGTTAGCTGTTGAAACTCATTGGTGACATTCAAAAGCATTTTCCAATGTTTGATACTAAGGGTATGGATTACAGAATTAGAGTAAATTAGCTAATGTGTATTATTTTGGAAAAATCTCACACCTGTTTCTCCTAGTAGTGAATAAACAATTAGTGGTATAACTTTGTCAACATGCATTTTTAATTTTTTTGCTTTATCTTGGGTATCTTTTATTGCAAAAAGAACTCTGATCTTCCCAGTTTTGCCTAAATATTTGGTAGCTTTCTTTTTATGGTCTCAGTTTTCTCATTGTATCAATCAGTTAGGTTACAATCTTATCTGCTGTAAAAAAATAACAGTAAGTTAAATTAGAAATTTATTTATGTCTCATTTAATAGTCTGAGTGAAAACAAGTCAAAGACTAAGAAGCAGTTTCATGGTCTCAGGGACTCAAGCTTCTTGTATCTTTGCTGCTCCACCATTATGGAGCTGCTGGCTCGTGGTTTAAGGTAGCTGATCAAGTTCCCACAATATATCTCTGATCTAACCAGCTAGAAGGGGAAAGTAAGAAATGGAAGAGATGTCTCTCCCATTCAGAACCATCAAAGCCTTGAGGGAACAAGTGCCCAGATAAAACTCATATTTTATCACTAAATAAAGAAGTAAAAAATGCATTTGTGGGGGACAAAGGGTCTCTGGCACACTCACTCATCAGATGGCTTAGAGGTTGTATTTAAAAAAAATACACTGGTATTTTTTTTAAATAGTCTCAAATATTGCCCTTTAGAAACAACAGCAGGTGCTTAATTGCCAGTATGATTTTCTAATGAATGTACCTTTCAAAAGAAATTCTACAGTGGCTCTACATTGTAATTATCCTCTTTTCTTCTATTTCACTCAATTCAATTCTCTTTAGTTCACTATCTTCTTAGATGGATCCACGACATTCTTGCCAATACAATCAAAGGAACTCCACAAGCTCCCAAAGTATTTGTAGGTGAATACCCAGCTTGGGCCTAACCAACAATCACCCTAGTATACTGACAAGTCTGAAGAATGGATATGTCTCCATCAAGTCTCTGTATGCAAAAGGGCCTGAGGCAACTTCTAGCAGTGAAATATTCTGAAGGGAAGAAGGAATGTTTTAGATACATTGGTTTATTTGGACAAAGGGTAAGGATGGTTCTAAGACTACCTCCATTTCTGTGTGTTTTTCTAGTCTAGCCACCATGATCTCATATTTTTACTTAGAGACAAAGAGTATTGTAATGAAACAAAAATGAATAAAAACTAATATAAATGAGATTTTTGAGAGTCCATGGCATTGGTATTGATGGTAGAAGCTTCCATAGTAATATGAGGGGGCATTTGTATTAACTGCAATAGTCAGAGTTTTGGTTTCGGTGCCATTGCCCTTGGCATGTGGCATTGTATTTTGGCTCAGCAATTGCAGTATTGTAGCAGGGACACCTCTGATGTCACTATTGAAAGAGCTGCTACTTTATTCATTACCACTGATAAGGGTTCTTGATTCATTACCACTGATAAGGGTTCTTTATTCACTACCACTGCCATGATAATTTGAAGAAAAAGATCCCAAATGGCACATTGCAGTCACGTGCTTAGGCTGTGGAGCACAGAAAGAGTTTCCTGACTACTATAAGGACTACTTCAGAAGACTTTCTGGGTTTCTGGCTTTTACACAGAGTAGACAGAGTGTAGCCAGAGAAATACTAATTTGTAATTGTCCATTTTCCTTCTTGCTATGATTATTATGAACATTTATTCTTCATTTAATACTTCTCACAATTCTACATTTCCTAATGATTATTTAATGGATATCATTCAAAGGAAGCCCATATGTTCTCTTCTTTTGCTGGTTAATGCCCACATCACTTTCATTTCCATTCCATTATCCAAAGCAAGACAAAACTGTAAGGAGGTAGGGAACGAAAATAATTACCATATGCTCAGAAGGAGGACAATCAGAATGTTTATGATAGCCAAATGACTGTCATTGTATGTAAACGGTGAAGTGCAAATGACATATGATAGAACTGGAAACCTTAGTTATGATGATTGCTATCACCAAACAAATGAAATTACTCCACCTAGTTTTGATGCCAACAACGGCATTAATCACTACCCTCCCCATCTAATGCAACTCTGCATGGCTCCTAAGATATGGGGTATGCATGCATGGCCTAATTTAAAGAGTAAGAAGAAAACCATGATTCTGTTGGTCTACATTACATTGAAAAATCATCCATGCAACAACAACAAAAAGTCCCACATTCATGTTTAAATTAAGTTTCATATCAAAGATATATTCTACTTTGCTCTAGAATGGCTACTGTGGACAGGGCCAGGACTAGGAAAGTATGTGAACAGAACATGACTTGGAGTCATTTCATCATCTTTTGGGGGTAATATCTTTCCACTCTCCATCACTGCTTTCCAAGTCTTCCACAAGTCCAATGCCCACATCAAAGTTTTCACTTTTTCAGGGATTGTTTCTATCTCTAAATTCATATTCAAAATTTAACTGTATTATGATCCATCCTTTGTTAACCAATATGAAAAAATAACTTTTTATAGTGTTCATGGCTGAAAGCAATCGAATATGTAATCCTTTCCACTAATAAATTTACAAATTAACAAGGACTTTCAATACTTTATGCCAAAACAGAGAAAAATAGGAATTTCAGTCTTCAGGAAAAGAATTACGGGAGATCTCTTTAAACAGGACTTCCTTTAGGGGTTTCCCTTAAATCACTCCATAAACCTTAAAATGATAGTTATAAACATAACGAATAACTTTTTATTCTCCTGCTATTAAAATAGCCTAAATGATGCCATCTGATGCTGGCAAGGATGCAGTTTGACTGGTCCTTCACTACACTGCCTTGTATTCAATTAGGAATATTTTTGTTGGAAACAAAGCCTCGTATTATCAACTCAATTGATAAATCAAGGTTTAAATCTTAACTGTTGATGAATGTTAAACAAAATGCAAAAGAAATATTCAAATATTCCTACACATGACCCCCTCTCCAGGCACACTATTTCTTTTAGTGCTTTGTCCACCACATGTGCTCCCTTGCTTCATGGCTTTTCATATGCCCTTAGCAGTGTCTTTAGTACACTTACCATCTTTTCCTATCCCACCTACTTGTTTGTTATTTCCTTATTCGTTAGGCATTACTTAACTGTTACTTCCTCTAGGAAGCCCTATAAGGTTCTAGAATTAGAGGGTTGAGCCCCATTTATGTGTTTTCGTAGGAGCCCCATTTATGTGTTTTCATAGGACATCAATTTCCCCATTGGAAGTACTGGTCACTCTTGTAGCCTGGTCTGCATCACCCATAATAAGAAAAGCTTCATCAAGCGAGGGATGGTGCCTCCCTTGGTCATTGTTGTCTTCTTAGTATATCATGAATAGCACTTGACATAGTGCTCACAAAGGATATTTTGAGTAAATTAAGTAATATCCTTAATATTATAGGAAACTGTCTCTTCCTAACATATTAATTGATTGTTCCCTTGCTTGATGTTGGGTTAAAATTTAACTATCCTAGTAAAGCATATAATAAATAAATATGGATAGTATATTGCATTAGACTTAGATGAGGTGCATTAATAGATTACCCATAAATAGATAAATAATCCCACTACTAAGTTAAACAAAATATGTAAAAAACTATAAGCACAAAGATGCTTCCTAGAAGTATTGTTTATCAAACTTAACTTAAATATCAGAGGTATTCCAAATACTAATCAGTGGGGGTTATTTAAATAAATTATGGTGTGACACCTGAATAGAATAATATGTAGCCATTAAAATGATGTTATAAAAAAGGAGGGTTGAAGAGACTATGCCACACATGTGAAAACCTTATAATAAAATGTTAATTGATTGCAAAACAAGACACTAAACTGTATAGACATCGTTATTCTAACCATGTGAAAACATGCATCTTAAAATAAATAAATTGATTGCATTAGAGTGGTGGATTGTGGGTTATTTTTGCCTTTAGTCCATTTTTTAAATCTTGTAATTATGTTACTTTTAAAAAAACTAAACTATGTTATAAAGATGTTTGTGATTTTAAAAGCCAAATATTATACATTATGGGTGACAAAATAAAAGTCTGATTGACCATTATGATTGAAAGTTTAAAAGATAAAATGCTAAGACTGGAAACTACTAGTGACTAGACAAAAGTAGAGATGTTGTTCAGTGTGCTGAATTAACAGGAAATAAATTGCTAGCCCAATAATGAATGTTTCTTTTGCAGAACTCTCTTTACCCAAAATAATGAAAGGTAAAGAGAGTTCGGCTCCCCAAGCAGGGAGGAAGGCACACTTGGCAGGTAGCAATGCTACTCCAGCCTGTGTCATTCTTCTCTGATCTGAGTAAATAGAAATGCTAAATTTTTATGTGAAATATCGGAATGATTGGGTGCCAAATGCAGAAGAAATGTAAAGGTAGAACAAGCAAATAGCTAACTAAGGGAGTGTTTCAGAAAGGAAATATCATGTCAGGCTTTGGCTTAAAGTAAATAGTTTTTTGTGAAGGGAGTGTTCACAGCATCTATGAAATACACACTCTGTCCCCAAAACAAAACCCATCTGTTTAAGATTAAAATTTGTAATAAATATTTAAAAGAAGGAATGTAGAAGGCAAATATATATATTGTAAAACAAAATCTACACTCTTGGGATAAGTGAAACTTCCTCTAAAAGAATCACAATGCTCCAGAGATTATACTTCATAGCAAAAGAAATAACAATTAGATGCAGTGACACCACCTTAGCAGAGATATATTCAGTTCATTGAGAGGGAAGAATATTAAGCTGAAAATCAAGCATGTGATCCTACTGTATAGAATGCCAAACTTCCCGAGAGGCAAGTGACAAAAGAAAAAATGAGTATATATCATTACTATCTAATAAATGACAAAAAAGGTAATTGACCGAACTTTCGCTACCCTTCCCATTGGCTAATCAGGGCAATATGCAAATTAACCACCAACAAAGATGGCAGTTAATTTGCATACTAGGCTCCAAGTGGTGGAGCGAAGCCAAACGTACCCGAAGCCTGCTTAAAAGCGAGGCCTCATGGCCCCAGGATCAGCAGAGCTGGAGGCCTCACTGCCCCGGGATCAGCGGAACCGGGAGGCCTCATGGCCCCGGGATCAGCGGAGCAGCGAAGCCTGACGGCTGAGTGGGGGTGGGCTCTGGCCGGAGCCCAGACAGAGCAAAGGCCTGGGTCTTGGGCGCCAGAGGAAAACTGGTGCCAGCAGCCAAGGGGAAGGAAGCCCTATTGCACGAATCTCTTGATGCAACAGGCCTCTAGTATATATATAAAAAGCCAGTGGCCATAATGCCGTAACAACCAAAAGACCAGTCACCAGGAGGTGCATTGATGGGTCCCCCCCTTCCCCTGCAGTGGCATGGTGGAGTCTGGGGTCTATCCCGTGGCACCGCGGTGGAGTCTGGGGTTCATCTGTGGCACCACAGCGGAATCTGGGGTCCTGCCCACAGCGGCGTGGAAGGGTCTGGGTCCCGCGGCATGGGGGGTCTGGGTTTTGCGTGATTTCACATGCTGGGCCTCTAGTATACATATAAAACTAAAATTTAGAAACAAAAATTATATATTTTAAAACCATGACTTAGATATATTAAATTGGCTACTCTAAGAACTTACTTGTCAGGTACTTCAATATGGAATCATAGTTTACTAATTTGCATTTGGACAGTAGTATTACAAGCATACATTCAAAAGAAAGGATTTGAAAGAGCAAAGCTGGGGCAATATAATACTGAAGGTTGTTTTTTTCCTCCCTTTTAAAAAGTTTTATGGCTAAGCTTCATGGACATGGACACATATTAGATATTTAGTAAGTGGAAAGAAATAAAACTATTCCTGTTTTTTATATTCCTGTTTTCACATATCTGTGTTGAGAAAAAGGTTTTTATAAGTCTGTTGGCTTGGAAAAAGTAGCCTCTTTCTTGGTCAATGTTGGATGGTTTGGAGTTGTGCTATCCAATATTATTACTAGCCACATGTAGCTATTGAATGCAAATATAAATTAATTAAAAATAAGTGTGATGTCTGTGAATTCTAGCATTGTCATATCTCTTGCAAACAACCACCTGTCCTTTCCATTTCCACTACCAACACCCTTGTTCAGGTCTTTATTTCCTTACCTGAACTATTTCAAAAGTTTCCCACAGTCCTCTCTGTCTCCAGTTTCTCTACCTCCAATTCAAACTAAACACCTCAGCCGGATTAATCTTTCTAAATACATCTCTGAATCACAATATTTCTCTATGTAAACACCTTCAATGGTATCATGAATTCCTCAATCTGACAGGTAGTATGCCTAGTGTCATGGATGCTGGGTGTGCCACCCAGACCTCCCTTGAGTGTTCATTCCCCAAATGCCACAATTGACTTCCAACAGGTCAGTGTTAAATTTTCCCCCAGAAATTGCTCTGGCTAAAAGGAGCTATTTGGCCCAAATTTTGCTCCCTCTCCAGAGGCAACTCTCATCCAATAACTAATTGCTATGGGTATATAATGGCCAAGCCCATTATCTCAATTCAGGACAACTTTGTAGGGTTATGCTAGCTTCTGTATGCCATGCGGGATTAGCTGAGAGCCCTGTTGCAGCTTCGTTTCAGTCCAGCTTCTCTGTCTGCCACATCCCGCCTTCCTAAATCCCTTACAAGAGAGGACTCCAAGAGCATTCCCCACTTAACTTTCTGCACTAGAATATCTCAGAATTTGTGTTCAGGGAACCCAACCTGACACCTAACCATCTTTCTTTCATATCTTTCACTCCTATCCTTCATATATCCTAAATTCCAGTTAAACTAGTTTATCTGCCATTCCTTAAAGATACCTCATGCATTACCACTAACTCATACATTAAAAAAAAAATCTACTGAATATCTGAAATGTTCCTGACTGTATAAGAAGTATTTACTGACCTAAAGGGATATAGACAATTAAACGGACTATTAGAATACAGTATGAAATAAAAAAAAGTGTGACATTTCATTCATTTCAAGTGCTGAATGGCCACATGTGGGTACCACATTGTATAGTGCAGATTATAGAGCATTTCCATCATCACAAAAAGTTCTATTGTGCAGCACTGCTCTGGGGCAAGATAGAGAGGAACTACTCTTGGGAATCTTGAATTTGGGGGCCAATAGAACTTTTAAAAGGGGGCAAGGAGATCTAAGGATGATATGAAAGCTGCAGAGTGGGGGGAAGCTAGGGCTTTTAGCAATGATGGCCAGTTGGTTATAGAAATGTATTGTCACAAAGAGGAATAGCTAATATTCAGTGTGGAGTGCTCCACCCCATCCCACCCACACCCTTTGTTGCAAATATTCAGGAAATTCTCCACACACAACCCTGGGTCAGTGGTATTTTATACTCCACACAGTATAGGTGGAAAGAAGAGTAGAGATAAGAAATTTAATAGAAGTTAAGATCAAAGGTAACCAAGGATAAAAAGATACCCTCCCATAATTCCAAGCTATTTCCATATAAAAATCCTTTGAGAGGACTTTGCGCCAGCTTTTATTCAAACTCATCCAAAAACAGGTGACCCCAAATGAGTCTAGAATTACTTAAACTTGCCAATTAACACAGGTTCCACATGTGTGGAGAAAATGATAAATTACCATTCCTCTGCCTGAATTTTCTGAGAGATAATAAACATTTTCATAGGCATTAAAAGGGGTAAAGAATTCAAATGCATTCTTCTCTATTTATTCAGATCAGAAAAGATTTACGTTAAAAAGAGAGATATTTTTTTGAGCTGGAAATTCCTTGACTGCCTGCGGAGGAGACATTGATTTTGGAAACTTCTTAGCTTTATCTCTTTGCTACCAGTTTCAAAAACATTAGGAATAGAAAAGGCCTCCTGCAGAGCCTACATTTTGAGGTAGATATTCGAACTCAGAAATAAGATATGGCCCCTGTTAGGAGATTTCTGGGTTACCAGAAAGGCCTCTAGCTCTTTGGGTGGGAACAAGAGTGACTGACTGTTCTTTTGTTTTTCAAATCCAGTAACCTCCACCATATTAAACAGGAATTTAATGTTTATTTGTGGATTTTTTAAAAAAAGGCTTTTGGTCAGCCCTGCAAATAATACAGACTTCCAAAATTAAAGGAATACCAAAATAACTATGGCATTTCCTCACTGGAGCATAATGGTTTCTTCAGAACAGATTTGCTGCATAAACACTGAACATTTTCTTTCCCTCCAGTAACATCTGTGAACCAGTGCACCACCTGGGAAAACGAAGGATTAATAACCACGTCCAGACAAGGGCGGGCACAGGTGCTTCAACACAGTTCCGCAAACATATCCCAGTTCCGACAAGCGGGCTATTTCTGAGGGACTCCTTCAGACTTCAGTCACACTGTTTGGCCTGGGAGAAGCACAACCCCCCGGCAGAGCTGTCAACATCATCATCTAAAGGGACTGACTTTTTACTGGCAAAGTGCATTCTTTGAACATATTGACTCTCCGAACAGAGAACATCAGACCAACAATTTATTAAAAGCAATTGTGTGTTTCCTAGGTCTCGCCAAACATTTGGTGCATGTTACACAACCCTGCAAGACCAAACTCCAGTCGTATTTCTTTGAAGAAAAGCGTGCCCAACCAGCTCAGATGATGATGAGCCCGATTTCCCATGGCTACCAATGTCTGGAATGTTCCTTATTCACCTCGCCATGTACTGCCTTCTGAGAGGTGCCTCTTCCATATGTAATGAATAATTATTTTATGTTTTTATTCTGTTTTTAATTTCTCTCATTTAAAGTGTTTTCTCCTTACCTCTAGCTACATTTCATACTCTTTGATGGCAAAGATGGTTTTTTATATTTGTTGGCCTATTAATATTCAGTAATGATTATACCTAATAGGCCTTAATATGTTTTTATTGATTTGAAAACACAGTTTTAAAATTGCAATTTAGAAATAAGCATACACTCCTAACTCCTTATAAAATCATTTTTGGTAGCAAGATGACACTTGTCTAGCATTCTTGCAGTATCAGAGAAAAAGAAATTAATTTTATTTTTATTAAATTTGGGGGTCTTGGTCAGTATATAAAGAGGAAAGGCAGAACACACAATCTATGCATCAGAAGTTCCAGAATAATCATCCAATGTACTAGTTGAAGACTACTGAATCAATCAAGTACTTGCATGCACATTGCCCAGTTTCAAGCTTAAAATCAGATCCTCTTCTCTTCTTCCTAACATCCATTATTTGGAGGCTGATAGTTTTATAATAGTAATGTTGGTCTGGTCAGAGATATATAGTATTTGGGTCTTCCCTGAAGGTGGAATTTTGTATTTAATTTTAAAAATTAAAATTATAAAGTATGGTCCACATAATAATTTAGTAATTTACTAAATCGTATGAGGTGGCTTATATATTAGTTACATTAGCTAAAATCTGTTCAATGTTTAACAAGTATGGTTTTCAAATCTGATGTTAGTAAATGACCTCATCTTTGAAAGAACTCTTACTTGGAAGAATAGAACCTAGAGAACAGTAAACACAGCCTATGTTTGAATCTGCTAAAGAAAAATCTGAAGAATTAGAGTTATTTGGCCTGTTTAATAGCAAGTTATAAGAAGGAATTAGCTGTTTTCAGTCTTATCAACAGAATAGCAAATGCATAAATAAAATTTCTTTTCAGTATCAGAATTGTAATAGGGGATCTTTCTCTTCACTCTTGCAGGTGGGCAGCTTGGGGGATTTTAGTTAACCAGAGTCAAGAGGTAAGCTTTTTATAATGATGAATCAAACATGTGTGTGTACATGAAACCAATGCCTGGTCAAGATAGTAAATATGTTCATCACCTCTGAATGTTTCCTTGTGCCCCTTTGTATCCCACTCTCCTGCCCACTTACCTGAAACCACCATCCTCAGACAACCACTATTAATCTCTGACACTATATATTAATCTTCATTTTCTAGAATTTTATATAAATGGAACCATACAGTACATACTCTTTTGTTTGGCTTCTTTCATTCAACATCATAATTTGAGAATCACCCATGCTAATGTGTTTAATAGTTCAGTTGTTTTCATTGCTGAGGAGTATTCCATTTTATGTGTACACCAAATTTTGGTAATCTATTCATCTGTCTATTACAAATAAAACTATTATAAACATTTGTCTATAAGTCTTTGCATAGACATATGCATCCCTCTCTCTGAGTAAATGCCTATAAGAAAGGCTGGATTATATGGTAGGTCTGTATTTAACTGCTAAATTGCTTTCCAAAGTAGCTATGTCATTTTCTATTGCCAATAGCAATATATAAAAGTTAATGTTCACCCAGCAGGCGTGGCACAGTGGTTGACCATCGGCCTATGAAACAGGAGGTTATAATTCGATTCCAGGTCAGGGCCTGGGTTTCAGCCTCTATCCCCAGGTGGGGGTGTGCAGGAGGTAGCCAATCAATGATTCTCTGTCATCATTGATGTTTTGATCTCTCTCTCCCTCTCCCTTCCTCTCTGAAATAAAAATACATATATTTTAAAAAAATAAAAACAATAAAAGTTCCCCCACATTACTGCCAACACATGATAGGATTAATCCTTTAATTATAGCCACTCTGATAGGTATGTAGTAGTATCTCAGCATGTTTTCCTTGCATTTCCCTAATGACTGATAATTTTTAACATCTAATGAGAATTGAAGAAATTCTAGTTAAAGTGTTTTCCCTAACAGAAATCCAGTTTTCCCCTTCCACTCTTGCCTTTCAGCAAATAATGCCAACCCCAGAGTTTTACTGTCCCAGGGCAGGAGTAGTAGATAGATATTCCCTAGATCAGTGGTTCTCAACCTTCTAGCCCTTTAAATACAGTTCCTCATGTTGTGATCCAACCATAAAATCATTTTCGTTGCTACTTCATAACTATAATGTTGCTACTGTTATGAATCGTAATGTAAATATCTGATATGCAGGATGATCTTAGGCGACCCCTGTGAAAGGGTCATTTGACTGCCAAAGGGGTCGCGACCCACAGGTTGAGGACCGCTGCCCTAGATTAAAAATGCCATCGCTGAGGTTTGAGTCTAAAAGCAGACTCTTTTGATCCTTTGTGAAATAACAGCACTAAAATCCAGGTGTTGAAACAGAGTTTTAAAAATAAATCTAAACTTCCCTATGAAGAACAAAACATGAGGGCCTGAATATATTTATTTTAAGCCAAGTACTGAGAAGGTGAAGATACAATGTAAGGGAAGACTCAATCCAATAGAAATAGGAAAGATTCCTCCAATTGCTGTGGAGCAGAGCCAAGAAAGATGAGAGTTGGGCAAGTGATCAGATGCAAGTATTCTAGCTCCTCTCTCAGGGTCAATGTCTCTGGGGTTAGAGGACAGATATCAAACAAGTTGAGGGATGATTCGGGAGCACTAGAGCTAGAGGTCTATGTCCACAAAACCAGGCAGGGTGACTACATTCCAGAGCAAAGCTCCAGATTCAGTTTGGTGTTGGAGTAATAGGGCTCATATGAGCAGAATAGCAGTGCCTGAGGGAGGAGTCTTGTGCATTCTCACAAAACCCTATACCCTGCAGCAAAGTGTGGAGAAAGCAAACAAAGGCTCTGGAGCTTCCCAGTGAGGCACTCACAGGACTAGCAGTTATAGCAGAGTAAGGAGGCTTGGGTCACAGGGGTCATTGGACATAAAAGCAATGGCTAACTCCATGATCACTGACTTGTAAATGCCAGCACAACACCACAGCACCACTTCAGACAACACCAGCCGCAACTCAGCAACCCACCACAGCTCTCCCAGGAACAAGGCAAGATTAGGGAATCTCAGCAAAGGCTGGTGAGCAAGAAACTGCCTTTATCTAAAGCATTAGCTTCTCCTCACATCCATATGCCAGCTTGGGCAGAAAGAAAAGGAGTAAAAATCTTGGAAGTGAAAATTAACCCCAATTAGAAATGTCCACCTTAAGAGAATAACTTGCCTTTAATTGGCAAGTGCAATTATGTTTGTGCCATCAGCGGGAATAGGGTTTCCAAGGCAAGATGACAGTTTTAAAGAACAAAGAAACTACATTTTGTTGTAGATTTGAATCATGGTGTATACTTTTCAAGCCCTCCCCTCACTGCGCTGCACATTCCTACATGTTATCGGTTAGTCCTCAGGCAGAATTGTCCAGGGAAAGGCTGGTCCCTTAGGTGATGCAGATGCCTCCAGTCTCCAGGATTCAGAGCCCAGAGCACCAGGGTTATTCCCCTCTCTGATTAACTGATGCTGCTGCCTTATGCACAACAAGAATGTTCTGGCACAAGGACCACAAACAATGATGCTTTGTTGGATCAGTTCACCTTTTCCCATACTTTCCCTCACATAGGGAAGGACAAGAGAATTAGACTCTTATTCGGACTCCTCTTCAAAGATAATATGTACATGAGAGAGGCATACAAGAAAAGTTTGTACAAATCTATTATTCCATTTTGTTAGTCTTATAAATAGTTCCATGTAGAATATCACTGAAAATAATTTAACTTAACTTTTAACTTCTAGTGGGTTCTAATTATTCCATACAGTAGAAATTCTGATGCAATCTGGATCAATAGTTGGTCATTAATAAAATATCTGTTATGGTTTTAAAAAAATAAACCTTGTCATCATGCATTACTTCTAATTTCTAATTTTTATTTCTTTAAGGTGGGTTGAGATTTTGAAGGTACTAGTAAAGCAATCTGAGTGTAAAATCCTTCTAGATTAAAATAATTCACCCCTCTCCCAATTTTTTACATTGATTGTCCATCCACATGTAATTCAGTAGAAATTTTAGGGATTTCTATCAACTCAATTTTCATTGAAACAACGGTTTTCCCTTTCCTCCCTCAGATTTCATTCATTTATGTAATAATTTATACATTTAAAGTTGTAAGCACAACTAGCACAAACAGGTCTGGAAACAAACACAACTATTATGTAGGTAAACATATGCCTCACCTGTCAGCAGCTCAGCAGGCTGGAAAACAAACAACCTGATGACCATGAACATGCACCAAGCTGTGGGAACCAATCACTGTGCTTTACAGAGAGGAATGGAAAATATTGGTTAGTTTGGCAAATTGTCATAAAATAGAGTTTCTTACAAAAATATTCCCAGAATACGCATACTGCAGCACATAGCAATGCTTTTACAGTGCTCACCAGCAGCATCCATTATCAACAAAGCCAACTCAGTTTTCATGTACTTTCTTTAAAGTGTTCAGTACAGGCACAGTATGTAATCTTTTTCATTTTTTTTATTATCTACACTAATAAAAGACAAACATGCAAATTGACTGTACCTTCGCTATGCCTTAAGCCACGCCCACCAGCCAATCAGAGTGACTATATGCAAATTAACCCAACCAAGATGGCTGCTGGCAGCCACAGAGCTGAAGGATGCAGGAGGCTTGGTTGCCCTGGTGATGGAGGAAGCCAAGCTTCCTGCCTGCCCTGGCTGGCTGTGGCCTCTGCTAAAGGCAACAAAGTTTCACTAATAGAAGATAAATAAATCCTAGATACCTGCTTCCAGCCAGCCTCCACTGGGAGCTTGGGTGGCTGGGGGCCGTGGCCAGTCTGCAAACAGCCATCAGCCCCTCACCCAGGCTGGCCAGGCACCCCAGCAGGATACCCCTCCATGAAGGGGGTGTGGCCAGTGGTGGGAGCCTCTCCCGCCTCCTCAGCAGCACTAAGGATGTCTGACTGCAGCTTAGGCCTGCTCCCCTCTGGCAGGTAGACATCCCCCAACGGCTCCCAGGCTGCCAGAGGGATGTCTGATCGCCAGCTTAGGCCCAATCCCCCGGGGAGCAGGCCTAAACCAGCAGGTGGTCATCCCCTGAGGGGTCCCAGATTGCGAGAGGGCACAGGCCGGGCTAAGGGATGCCCCCCTCCCCCCCGCGAGTGCACAAATTTTTGTGCACTGGGTCTCTAGTTGTCTTTATAATCAACTAGAGGTCCAGTGCACAAAATCCATACATTCGGGGTGGGGGGAAGGGGGGTGGTTCCCCAGCTGGGAGCCCTGCTATTGATCTCCCCGAAGAGGTAGGCCCTGCCCACCCATCCAGGGCTCCTCAATGGATTGCCCCAAAGAGGTAGGCCAGAGCTGGGGGTCCTGCCCCCAGTGTCACTGTGCAGAGCCGCCGGGAGTCCCACGTCAAGTCCCCTCCCACCCGCATGCGCATGCAGCCTCCTGGTGATGGATTGTTATGGAGTGAGGGCATGAGGTCATCACGGCATGAGGGAGTGATGACCACATAGGCTTTTATTAGTATAGATATCCCACCCAGTCTTCTCACTTTGAGTAAGTTTTTTCTGTTTTATGCCCATAGGGAGCTCTCAGCCAAGCTTTCTAGTAATCTCCACCCTGCTTTCCTAGAACTATCCCTTATTTTCCTTCCACTGTTTGTTCCAACTTTTATCTGCTTCTTGGTTCAATCCCATACCATCTTCTAAACCTAAGCAGTTTTTCAAATTTTTGTTGTTGTTGTTGTTAATCCTCATTTGAGAATATTTTTCCATTGATTTTTTTTTTTTTGAGAAAGTAGAAAGGAGGGAAAGAGACAGAGAGAAATCTCGATGTGAGAGAAATACATTGATTGGTCCTGCACGCTACGAGCCCCGACAGAGATGTCCACTTTCA
>NW_006291231.1:5772686-5785970 GCF_000327345.1 Myotis davidii
TAGTAGTGCCCTTGATTGGAATCAAACCTGGGACCTTTCAGTCTGCAGGCTGACGCTCTATCACTGAGCAAAACTGGCTAGGGCTCAAAATATTTAACAATTAGTAAGATGGGGGCACTTACTTGTCTTTCTCTGATTGGCTTATATCACTTAGTATAATGCTCTCCAGGTCCATCCATGCTGTTGCAAAGGGAAGATTTCCTTCCTTTTTACGGCTGAGTAGTATCCATTGTGTAAATGTACCAGAGCTCTTTTATCCATTCACATAGGGAGGTGGGGCTGCCTAATGATAGAACTGGTCATCCAGGCTCTCTGCTGTGCTAAATTTTAACCATTTAGATGTTGGATCGTGGAACAATGCAGGCAGACTAAACAGCTAGAACAGTCAAGAGGCTTAGAACAGCAGCTATTTATCAACCAGTATCTTATTATTCTAGAAAGGACAGCTAAACCTGTAAGACAAGGAACTGTAGGATTGTCTCACAATTCGAAGACATTCCACTGTGTGTATGTGCAAACACACAAATATGTACATATACTAACCTAACTCTCAAAATTGTTTCCATTTAGGCCCCCTAGGAAGCTCAGTTGGTTAGAGCAGCGGTTCTCAACCTGTGGGTCACGACCCCTTTGGAGGTCAAATGACCCTTTCCCAGGTGTCGCCTAAGACCATCCTGCATATCAGATATTTACATTACGATTCATAACAGTAGCAACACTACAGTTATGAAGTAGCAACGAAAATAATTTTATAGTTGGGTCACAACATGAGGAACTGTATTTAAAGGGCCAGAAGGTTGAGAACCACTGGGTTAGAGCATCATCCCAATATGCCAAGGTTGTGTGTTTGATTCCCCAGTCAGGTCACATACAAGAAGCAATCAATGAATGCATAAGTAGTGGAACAACAAATCAATGTGTGTCTCTCTCTCTCTCTCAAAAAAAAGAAAAAAAAAAGAAGAATTGTTTTCATTCCCAAATTTTAACATCAGGAGTTATTTAAAATATAACTATTTTAATAGAGATAAATAATTATTTTTAGACTTCCCATCATACAGGTGAAGAATTAACAATTTTACTCTGAAAGTGGTGGTAACTGGAAAATATTCTTACTTCTAATGGAAAACTTTATATAAAGATAAAATGATTTTTGTTTCCATTATTAGCCTGGATCTAGTTAAATCAGCAATACATTCTTGACTCAACGACACAAATTAAAAGCAAAGGGAAAAAAAATAAGGTGGGAAGAGTTTTAAAATATGTGTCTGCTTCAGTGGAGGTGAGAGCTGACCCTGCCAAAGGTCTAAAAGTACTTTAAGGGGGAAATAGCACTGGCCATGTTTTACTTTGACTAGAAATATTAAGTTCATGACAATCATCTATTCTTCCTAGAAGTTTTTACTTTTTTATTAAAAATGTGCTTGTTCTCAAGTATTTATATATAAATAGAAATGCCTCATGAATTTGTTTAAAAAGAATTTAGCAGAGGAGTGGAGGAACAGGGGCTATAGATGAAATGAGATTGGCCATGTCTGGATGGTGGGTACCTAGTGGCTTATTATATTATTCTCTCTACTGTCATGTATATTTGAAGTTGTCCATAATAAAAAACTTTTTTCTCTTCCATTTTCTGTTTATTACTTTAGGCATGTTATACTTATGATTCTATTTCATTTTTTAATAGGAAAGATCATTAGGACAGCATGTATAGCATTAAAATAAAACCAATCTTAAAATAATGAACACTTTCCCATAATCATTCCAGTCATTTTTTTTGTGCAATTTACTCATGGTAGTCATTTTTATGGAGACATTATCTTGGCATCCACATCACAGAGTTAACAAAATTTAGAGTGTCTCTGTTCATTTATTCATTCAACAAGTATTAATTGTGCACCTCCTCTATCCAGGAACAGTATGGTACGCACTAATGTGGTAAACAAATAGATACATATTCAAAATCTTAGTTCAGGAAACAAACAGTTATAAAATCTATGCTGAATTTTAGCTATTTTCCTGTTTGGAAGAGCACAGTGTACAGAGTGCCTTATTTGCTTTCTGATAGGAAATACATAATTTGTAAGATTAACATATTTTCATATTCAGTATTTTTCTTTTATTCATTTTTATAAGTAGCTTATCATCAAAGCAGAATAGTTCAATAACATTAATTAACCCAAAGAAGTTAAAATATTAATTGTAGAATAGTACAATGAAAAAATATTTACAACTTGATGGGGAAACTGCTCTCAGTTCTAGGATTTGATTTTATCCTCCTTACACACTAATAAGCCAGGTCTTTCCTGAGCGCTGTCTGCAGACAGGAGACTCCCGAATCAGCAACACCGGACCCTGCTGCCCACGGCTCAGCACGCACATGAGCAGCAGCATACTTACATTGGTTCTCCCTGTCTCCAAGTCCCACCTGCATGTTCACCTGGACTCGGCACATACTGTGGGTTGCATCACAGCTAAGGAACACTGAGTTTGGGGAAACCACTGCTTTTTAAACAAAGTGTAAGCAAGCCTGTTCTTTTTCAGGGGAAACACACTTACCTCATCCTCTCAGAAAAGATAGAAAGTTCAAGTATATTCTCGACTAGAAACTGGACTAAGGAACATCTGCAGTCTCTCTCAACTCTGATACTCTAAGCTCCATGATTAACAATTGTTTTACTATTGAAATCATGAGGCATGGGAGTTCTTGATTCAATCCGTTTTTAAACAGGCTTATGAAGATACCATATATCAATAACAAAATTGATGTATGTAACTTCTGGTTCTGAGGCCCCCATTCTACATGGTGCCAAAAACGTAAGGTAAAATGAATAAAATTCAGTGATTTCACAGCAACTTGGGTTAACACTCAATCACACTGGGGTGCCCCTGGGGCCGCGGGGGTGTGAGCCCGTGTGGGAGACTTAGGAGACGTGCACGTACTGATCTGCTCAGCGCCTTGGCTGGCTTCCCTTCTACTCATCACGCCTGTCGCGTACCAGCAGGCCATACGCAGGGCTCCATGGATGGCTGGTGAAGTCGCAAGAAAAAGAGAACAGCAGTTTAAGTATTATCCCACTATACAAGACTAATCCAACACTGCTTGACACTTGGAGAGGGAAGAAAATAAGAGGCCGGCTCTTGTAAAGTTAAAAGTTACTTGTCTTCAGGTTTCTTTCCTCACAGAGGAAGCAGAGCATGGAGTTGCACATATTAAGTTCCCTAATACAGCAGAATCTAGAATGAGTTCCTGAACAGTACCCACGGTGACCAGGAGAGGGCATCTAGCACAAGTGAATAAAATATTTGTGCCAAGATTAGGTTTTAAAGATGACTCTTTGATTCTACTATCTACACTTTACAAATCGATTTATGTGTCCATTGCAAATTCCCTTTGATCCAAGGATAACTGCGGTTACACATTCTTAATCACAGTCTTGTACTGTATACTATCCCAAGTGGCTGAGATGCTGGTTTTTCCATACAGGACACAGGAACAAGTCCACATGAATATGAAATAGTTTTAGAGAGAAGAAATTATTTATGTGGACAATTTCCCAAAATGAACACTTGAGAGGAATCAAATGTTCTTAAGCAATTGTTCAGAAGAGGAGAAACTCATATATTTATTGAAACCTTCTTGTAAGGAAGGATTTTTGATTTGTTCTCTTTCTTACATAAATATGTGGTTTGGTTCAAATTGTGAGCTCCAAGAATTCAAGATCAAAGAATTCATGCTCCAAGAATTCATTTTTCAACACACTAGAACAGGAGAAAGAATATTATTCTATCATCAAACAAAATGGGTCACTATATTTCCCAGAAGAAGAAAAAAAAAAAACTTGAATTCTATGTATTTCCTTTCAGGCCTAGCACAGACATAAACAACAATAAATCGGCCAACCATATTCTTCAGGCATATAATTTTCTTTCTTTCCAAAGTGGACACTCCCTGGGAAAATACAAATCACTTCTAATTTCAAAGCCCTTCAACACAAAAAGAAAACAGGCCACCTTGACCAGAGCACGAAATAATCTTTTCCAAGAGGACTTGAATGAGCACTTCATCATCCAAGAAAAAAATAAATAGCAAGAGTTTTTACTACTTTATTTTGTTCATTTTAAATACTTTTATAGCCATGAAGAAAAATATATTGATGAGTCGATTTTTCCAAAATAAAACCATTATGTCTTTTAATGTTAGCCCCAAAATGGCTCCCCATGCCCAGTATTTTAGAAATAATAACACTGTGGCGGAGTGTGGCCAAGAGGCTTGTTCAGGGACACACAATGTTTCTAACTTTGGGAGTAGTATTTCCACCCATGAGGCATTGATTTTCTACTATAAAGTCACCTACAAATTCCAAACTGTTTCTATCCTACTAGATATAAAGCAATTTCTATAATTCAAAGAGATTATGGTTTAATTTACATTACAGTAACTGTAATCAGCTTTAGTTCAGGAACCTAATTGCTCCCCATTAAAAGGAACTGCATTTTGCTCTTAGCTCAGAATTCATTTTCCATGTCATTCAGAATAATAAACAGTACCATTGTTGAATGATTTCTATGTGTCTTGACTCTTTCCACTATCTTGCCAGATCATTTTTGTTATTGTTTCTGTTAATCTCACCTGAGGATATTATTTCCATTGATTTTTAGAAAGCGGAAGAGAGGGAGGGGGAGAAGGGAGGAAGAGGGAGAGAGAAGGAGAGTGAGAAACATAGATTGGTTACCTCCTGCATGCTCCCCCGACTGGGGCCTGGAATCGAACCTGTGACCCTTTGGTGAGTAGGCAGATGTGCTAACCCAGCGGTTCTCAACCTGTGTGTCGCGACCTCTTTGGAGGTCGAATGACCCTTTCACAGGGGTCGCCTAAGACCATCCTGCATATCAGATATTTACATTACAATTCATAACAGTAGCAACATTACAGTTATGACGTAGCAACAAAAATAATTTTATGCTTGGGTCACAACATAAGGAACTGTATTTAAAGGGCCAGAAGGTTGAGAACAACTGCTAGTAACCGCTGAGAAACACTGGCCAGGGCCTAGATAGTTTTTATTATCCCGATTTTATAGAAGAAACAACCAAGAGGGCTCAGAGATGTTAAGTAACTATCTCTAAACACAGAGCAATTAGTGGTAGAAGCAAAACTGGCCCCAGCTGTGTCTGACTCCTAAACTTTGCAGTCTGCACTATGACTCACTTTTCCTTAATTGCATAAATTATTTTACCAAATTGGAACACAAATGTCATTTCCTGTTAATAACAACTTTCCTAATTTTCTAATTTTCAGTTTGGGGCAGAAAGTGGTTGCAAAACAAATTAACTTTTTATTGCACTTGATAAGAATCCAGAAAATACCATGAATTTTTGCTATAAAAAATATACTTGGATTATTAGGCTGAGTACACAATACTACATAATACTACATACATTTTCTAAGAGATCTTGTTACTAATCAATAGTAAAGCATTTTGTCTACTTATGTAAATCTAGATAAAAATCTTAATGATCCAATAATCAAGTTTTTGAAACAACAATATTTAGTTATCTGTGATAAAATATAAATTTCAGGAATCTGAAGTAGATGCTTTCAAAAATATGTCCATGTATTTACACTCAGAGAACCACGCAATTTTTAAAATTGCTTTCATATACTTTATCAAGTTCAAACTAGATGACATAACACGCTTTAAGTCTAGGGCTTATTTTAAAAGGTTAGGCACCTAAAATCTCAGGAGTGCATACAATCCTTTTGAACAGTTGCCATCTGAGAGCCACCAGTGTCAAAACAATAGGCAAGCCCTACCGGTTTGGCTCAGTGGATAGAACATCAGCCTGCAGACTAAAGGGTCCTGGGGTACCATTCTGGTCAAGGGCACATGTCCTGGCGGTGGGCTTGATCCCCAGTAGGGGGCGCGCAGGAGGCAGCCAATCAATGATTCTCTCTCATCATTGATGTTTCTATCTCTCCCTATCTGAAATCAGTAAAAATATATTTTTAAAAACTCTCTCGCCTCTGAAATCAATAAAAATATATTTTAGAAAACAAACAAAAACAGTGAAGTTTTTTCACGTGGTCGCTGGCTGCCTGAACCATTCGTTGGCAGGAGCACTCAGGACCAGCTGAGTCTTGGGGAAAATACCCAGAGGATTAATGGACAGAAGAGAGAATTCTGGAGGCTCCAAGCGGTCTCAGACTAGACCCTGCCCCTGGCTCCTACCCTCTCCATCAGGATGTAGCAGCGAGACCCCAGCCTGCTCCATGTGTCTGAAGGAGTCCATGTAGAGAGCTCTGTGCAGGTCAGAGCACTAGTGTGTCTAAGCAGATGCGCTCTCCCCTGTTGTGGACCTGGATGAAGCCCTGGTTTCCCAGAGGGAGCTGGCCCAAGGCTGCTTAGCTGGTGGGAATGGTAAGATCTTGCAATCTAACTAGTCCGTCCACCTGTTCTCTTCAAATGAGCTATCCCAAAATCACCCAAAATAAAAGAAATGCAAATTAAAACTACATGAAAATAACCATTTCCATTCATCAGGTTTCAGTGGAAAGAGTAAGGAAATATTTCAGGTGCTTTCATAGATAGCTGATGGGAGTGCAAACTGAAATACTCCCTTCAGAAGGCAATTTGACAGTGATGAGCAAAAACACTAATACCCTTTATTAAAAATTTTCATTCTAGGAATATATCCTGCATACACTCTTGAATATTAGCTAAAGCTATATATAAAAAAATACTCATTGCAGTTTTCATAATAGCAAGAGGTTGGAAAGAATTTAAGGATATATAAGTAAGGCTAGTTACACAAATAAAACTCTAGAGAGACAACACTGTGTAGATATTAGCAAAAACAATAAGGACACTCCACTTGTACTAATATCTAATGGTTGCCAAGACAGGTAAAATGAATATATTTAGAAAACATACAATAATGTCTCAATATTATCTTTTTTTCAATACTATCTTTTTAAAATTATTTATGCCTACTTGTATATGCATATATACATACATATATGGGGTACACAAGAAATTGGCAACAGACACCCAGGTAAACTGGTATCCGAGGGACAGTTATAAAAGAGAAATTTATTTTATAGCATTTGCATCATTTACGTACTCTTTTTTTCTTTTAAGAGTAGGAGCTTTGAGGTCAAAAGCTCTGTATCAAGTCCCATTTCTACCACTCTAGACAGGTTACTTAACCTCTCATCTTTACAAAGGATAATACCCTAAGTAGAAAGTCTTTTCCATTTTTAAAAGTATAAACAACAGTAATGATTTGCTTGTGGTAGATTTTTCAGGCATGTTGATGGTACAGAGGCTACTTGGGACAATGGCTTATTCTAGTGACATGACAGTTGTTGTTCTGCTACCCAACATTCCTTTCCCTTCTGGCAATCCCAGTAAATACTCCTTTGTAAATGAAGTTGGTATAACTATAGGTAGAAGTTGCAAAAGGTTAGTTATAGCATATGGGTTCTTCATACATGAGTTCATAAAATTTTCTCTCCTATTCTGGATACCTAGAATATTCTATAATTTACTTTTTTAAAAATATGTGTATTTCTTATTATTGACAGTATTACAGAATCCCCCCCTCTTTCAGTTCTTTACTTCTTTTAGTAAAATTTTGCAGTCTTTTGAAGTGAAAAGTATTTTCCTTTCTGATGTGGCTTTGTAATTGGTTTCCTGTGGTGTCTGGGATCAGATTTTACTTATGGGTGTGAAAGAAATGTAAGTAGGATGGAACATGAAGCAAATTAGCATTCCCTGGTAAGGTGACGATATCAGCAAAGCACACTACAGGTTTTTAAAGCAAGGAAAGACTAGAATACTGGGTATGAGAGACTACTTCTTATGAGGTCAATGGGTATAGTTTGGGGGTAAGCAAAATTTTCCAAATCCACCCAAGGATCACCTCTCCAAATCTCAGAATCTGACTCTCCCAAGCAGTGCATTTTCACATAAGAAACCTGGCCAGTCTTTGAATTCAATCTATGTTGTAATTTAACAAGCCAAAGGACCAGACTCTGTGATTGATTTTTGGCTACCAAGAGCCACAAGAAAGGAGATTTTTTTAAGGCTAAAAATTCCCTGGTTTTCTAACCACATTCCATAGATAATTTAAAGCCTTGAATTTTTCTCATTTCTCTTTTTAATCTCTCCAGTGCAGTGCACAGCAGCCAGTTTACCTATCTGCCATCCTACTGTACCTTGATCCTTATCACTCAGTTACTAAAGCCACGTTTCTATATGCACTTCATCCTAGGTGATACAGGTAATAACTGATGTAACCATTCACCACCAGCTGCCATAGATTCTAACTAGACCATCATTTAACAGTAAGTTGGTGCTCACTTCCTTCAAATCCAAGTTGGTTAAATACCTAACCTACTGATTAATCACTATTATCAATCAGGATTTACAGTTTTAAGGTGAAAGTAATTTAAATCAGGGAATTTGGTCCTTATAACATTATTTAAAAAGTCGGAGTCTTGGACTCTAGACTAGCCTTCCAAAATAATTCCAAAATAATTCTGTAACATTGGCCCACCCAGGGAGCTGCCACCTCAACCACGTTTAGGGAAACTGGGAATCTGGAAGCTCTCCCTAAAACTATTGCTCTGGGAACATTTACCTTAGCTGCAGTCTAGGGTCTGGAAGGTGTAACTGTTAGTCGCAAGGCCATCCAGCACCACAGGCTCTGCATCACACCTGAGTCACGCCAAGCTATTCTAAATGACCTGGGGGCTCTTCTGCAGCAGGGAATCCCGATTCCTGAAGAATTATACCTGTGAGCAAAAGCAGCAGAAACTGAAGGAGAACTTCAAATTTTGTGCACCACCATCTGAACGCAGAACCTAATTCTTGAACCCTAGAGTCGGAGGACTCTGAGAAGTATAGATATTAACTTTCCCACTTCTGTGGTTCAGAAGATCATATGAGAGTGGACTACACCCCCATAAAATGCCAAAGGAAAATTCTAACAAGCTTTAAACAAATGATCTCACTTATTCTTAGATTTGTAATAAATGTGGTTCTTGGATACTTCGTATTTATAAAATGTAAATAAGCTACATTCTGAGTCTAAAATCAGCTTAAGCACATGCTTGTCCCAGCTGACTTCCAGTGAGTTGGGCCTGGACTAGTTCTGGAGCTTCCTTCTCTATGTGCTTAGTCAAGGGCTGATTCTATGCAAAGCAAATTAACTTCTAGAGATTTGTGAACTGAAACGTTCTATAAATATCCCTTTAAGTAATGTTTAAGTTTACTTAAAGAGGTTTTTGGGTAAAGTTTCATATGTCTCAGTGGAAAGAATAAGGAAATATTTCAGATACTATAGACATAACAGAGGAACATTATCTACCCTGAGTAGTTTTTTTCCCCACCTGTTTCTTATACAAATGTACAGATCTTTTTATTTATAAATGACAAAGAAGGGAAATTACATCATGATTAGTAGAGTAATTTTCCAAAATAATGACTATTAAAGTGACTTACATGCAAAGGAATAATGGAATCGATGAGAGCCCCAAGGTGCACTGAAAACCTTATGCAGGCCCATTTGTAAATAAACTCACAGATCTGCAGGGTCTCAGATGAGATCTGCACAACCATGTCTCATGGTTCAGTGTTTTAAAGTATGGACCAATCAGAGAAGAGAAAAACTATACTTTTTAACCATTTATGTTAATGGTTTAACTTTCAAAAGCAAGCAGGAATTGTGCACAACTATGTTCAATGATTGAAATAAAAATGGAAAAGAAACCAAAGGTAGTGTAATCACTTTCAGAGCCTAATAAATGTGCAGCAGTGAAGAACTATTTAAAATTTTAAATTGTTCTTCAATTGATTTCTACATTTGGGCACACCTCAACTAATACTTTGGAGAGAAACCAGCTTGTTTACAAATGAAGTTTTAAAAATTAACTTCTGCGGTTAGGGAATAACATTTGCAGCTTATTTGCTTACATTTATGTTCTTCATTTTTATGAATTTGTTCCACACATTACCAAATGGGAAAGAACAAGGAAATTCAGTTTTAACTCCAATTCACTAAGAGGAGCATGTCAAAGTCCAGATCTGGACACTGTGGCTGCACACTGCGGGCTTGGTGTCCTTGACTCAGCAGTGACTGTGGCCCTGTGGTCTTTATCATCATCAGCTCAGCTCCTCATAGCCTTGTGGTTGTTTCCACTCCATGTGTGTTCTTAAATAACTAGCCTCATCTTCCTAATATGACCTGAGTATGCTCTTTTTACTTCTACAGTGGGGCCTTGACTTACGAGTTTAATTTGTTCCGTGACGGAGCTCATAACTCAAATTACTCATATGTCAAATCAAAAAGTGAACGAGTGAGACACGTGACGCTGGGCTGATGTTGTGGCGTTCACTGTGACGTTCGCTGCGCCAAGTAGTGGTGGGGTATCTGAAGCTGGCTCGTAACCCGAATTTTAGCTCGCAACTCAAAGCAAAAAATTGGCCGAGAGACGGCTCATATCTTGAAAAACTCATTAGTCGGGACACTCGTAAGTCAAGACCCCACTGTATGTATATCCAAAAGAATGTAATTTAACAAACGGTTCATTACAATAGTATAAAGAACAACAACAAAGCGAGAGGAAGAAGCCAAAAGTCAATCTGCTAGGAGAAAAGGGGACCCAACACTTTCTTCCATATTCAGTTTGAAGAAAACATATACCTTGTTCTTAGATCTGCTGAGTGACCCCACTGAAAAGACTCTCCTTCCAGCGTATGGCTTGAACTAAGCCACCAACTTTCCAGCAGACTAATGCCTCCACCCAGCTTCTCATTCCAGAGTTAGAGCTATTGAGTCAGATGCTTTGGCCATTCTAAGAAAATTCCACAAGTAACAATTACTGTACTTGGCAGGAAGCCTGGTAATACCCGGCTAGAACTTTATTATTCTGTGGATTTAAAAATACATTTCTAAAATATTTTCAGATTTATTGTTACTTAGGAAAGTGTATGATCAAAATATAAAGGGAAGAAAAGAGCTCAAAGAAGTATTTTAGGTTAATAGATAATAATATTCTAAATCAGTATACTACTGAATTATAATCTAAACATAATTGAGTCCCTGTCCCCAAATGGCCTATTCCTGAATAACAAATAAATGTAACTGGGATCTTTACTAAGTCTCTTGGTGGGGAAAGATGCCTAAAGACAAATATTGTATTCTTAATATAAGCCACATGACTTAACATTCTTTTTAAAAAAAAATAGTTTTCTTACTCCTCATCTCTTTACAATACTCGACCCAGTCCCTTAACATGGCCCCTCATTGCCAATCTCTCTCTCATCTACCTCCTTCCAGAAGAGAGACCCTCCTACTCATCCCTAACTAACAGCTCCAGCTGCCCACAGAGCCTTTCCGGGATGCATGCAGCCCTATGTCAAGTTCATCCTCACTTTGTGCTTTGACTGCTTTTCTCATAGGAATTACCCCATCATCCAAAATCTGCATAGAAAATAGAGATCCAACCTGTAAGAATTTTATCTCCTTGGAAGAAATCAGAGGGGTGGGTGAAGGAAGCTATGGATATTTGCAAAGTAATTCTATTTCTCTGTTACCTTTACCCTGCTCGGTTTTTACGTGCCACTATCCAGAGAAGAATGCCTTATGTGTTGGTATTACCACTACCACTCATCCAGTTCCAAGTTGCTTTTCTTCTTCTTTGCTTGGGCTAGAGAGGCTTCCCACCAGGCAATCTGGAAAGTGGCCATGCTTGTGCCCACCTAAATTTCTCCTAGAACACTGGAAAGGAAATGCATCAGCAGTGGGGTTTTAGAGCTCACCCACCCACCCAGGGTTCTTGTTTTCATAATATGTGGAGCAAGGTAATGCCACAGAATTCTTCCCACTTGAGCACTAGATGACCTGCATCAACACAGCTGAGAGAGTATGGAACCAAGCCAAGCCATAGATGTTTGGGGAATCAGAATAGGTTCAGAACCCCTCCACCTCCCCATTCTGGGTGCTATAAAATATAGGGAGTTGCATAGCTGAAAAATCATACTGAAGTTAAATAAAGGGAAACACTCCCCACCTGGGCACTCCCTCGGGCCCCGAAGCCTCACTTAAAAGCATCCACTTGAAGAAGCTGAGTCAGCCTTGCCTCATCCCTTCTCAAGTCTTCTCCAGACCTGGGTATAGGCTCACTCTTCTGCAATGCAGGGCAGCTACAGTCATCTCTAGGTCTACTTCAGCCTGCCTAGCTTTACTAATCAGAAAAAAATTTAGGGGAACCTCGGGGGGCTATAATAAAGTTGGAGCCTATTTAATGTTTTCTAAGATTTATAATAATTCTTTGTGATCAATCCTTCCCTGAGGAACTTGATCCAGTCAATTCTGAGCCTATATCATACTCTATTGCCCCCTAGAGGATGACTCGTTTCAGTGGTTTCTGTAGGAATGCAAAAGCAGTGTGTATGTGTGTTTTTCCACCTTACAGTTATGAACTTGACATATGAATTCCAGCAACTCTCCATCCTGCCACACAATCATTCTAAAGCAGTGAGGAGGCCTACTATGGAATGGAAAGTACTGTGTGGCTTTGAGCCCACTGGAACTATAGAGAACATTTTTCTGTCTCCGAGGAGGTCTACTAAAGGAGAGTTCAGTCATTCACTAACCACACCTAAAATTCTGCTTCTTCAGCTCCTGGTAAGACATCTCCCTTGAATTTCTCAGATTCATAGTAGCAAGTAGTCTGTATCAGTAAATCTAGGAACTGTTTGACTTCAAGTCTCCCAGTGGAAGTCATGTTCTGAGAACAGAGGTTTATGAAAGGGGAATAGAGAAATTAAACGAGTTTCTTTCAGTTTAGGGATTATTTCAAGAAATTAAGATCTGTTGAGAATGAATTAAAAGCCAAACTTCTAGATACCCTCACTACAATGCTGCATCAATCTAGTTCTGCATTTAGAGCATCCTGTCCACAAAGTGACATCCTACAACATCATGGCTTTTGGTATAACTCTAAAAACCACTGGCACTTACTCTGGGATCATTTCCTCCTTTATAACTATTCACTTAAGAGTCTGTCATGCATAGGGCGTTTAGCCTTAGTGATCATACACTAGGCTCAAAATTTTAAAGACCTAGTCCCTAGCATGTAACTCAAACAGAACCTGAGCTCCATACTAACTCAGCAGGATGCTAATGCAATTAATAATAGTCAATTATCCTAATTGTCATAAGGCAATTAGAAACTTTACTCAGCCACAGAAACACCAATCAGAAAGGATATATGCA
>NW_006291231.1:5786161-5796324 GCF_000327345.1 Myotis davidii
CTCCTTTAAAAATCTATTAAGAAAACAAAAAGGGCTAGGGGACTGTCTAGGGCAGGGAGAAAAAATGGACACATATGTAATACCCTTTGTAATAAAAAATTAAAAAAAAAAAAGAAACTTTACTCAGCCATTTATTTATAAGAAAATGAGGACACAGTGTCAATTTGTTCTCACTCATCACTTGTTTGTATAACTGATTATGAAAACAGGGTTATAACATAGTAAAAGTACAACAGTAATTTCTGTCAATGTGTATTCTTTATTCGTATAGCCAGTTGTAGGGGATATTTTCCCTTTTTGAAAGCAGCCTCCTTTAATGGAGACACTTAGAGAAAAGCCTATTTGATTGTGTACATAAGTGTCAACACAAAGTCAGCTGTAGCAATTTGTGGCTTTCCTCTGTGGTTTGCTTGAAAGATCACTAAATGATCATTTAGCACTTCACGTATGAAAATATCACCATTTGTACTGCAGCTGGACCGCTCTTAGCAGGGGCTCTGTGATGTCCCAGAGCAAGTCACAGCATTTTTATGAGCCCTTAACATGTAACTCAAATGGAACCGAAGCTCCACATTTAATGTTAGATCATCCTGAAGTATTTCTTCTCCTCATTGTTTTCACAATTCACCATGCAGTCATCGATGAGCTGCCCAAACACCATTCTTATCAAGAGACAACTTATAAAATAACGAGTGCTAAGAAGACACAAATAACTGCTCAGTTAAACAGATTATTCAGTTTACAAATAAAAATTTAAACTGAATAACTCTAAAACTATTTAGTCTACCATAAAACTTCTTTGTTTACAATTAAGTTACCCTTACCCTTTCAAATTAAGAAACATGTATATTTGGGTACATGTAAATGTGAAAGCTAGTTTGGTGTGGTCAAGTATTGGGCAAGGTTCCCCATTCACCTCTGCCAAGACCCTGTTATTTTAGTGAGATTAAGGTTCCAGTTGCTTCAGCCCAAGACCTCTCTGGAGCAGACATTCTGCTATTCTGGTTAACTTAGGCCCATTTCTTTCCCAAGTGAGTAAATACTTAAATTCCCATGCTGAGGCAGCTGAAGTGACTTTTCATTTGGCACACTGATTCTGGGAGTGTAATACATGTTTGTTGAAACTATGCTTTGGGCTGGGACAACGTATTTTTATGATTACAACTTATTAACATGTATTGAGAATAGATATTGTACTTGGTCCCCACACAATACATAAAGGATATCATCATTCCTACAGATGGAAATAAGATGCTTGGATGACTATATTATTGATGACATTTATATCCCTCTGGAAATATAGTTGAGTTGGGAATACAGATATTGAACACATAGTTACAGGTGAGGCCAGCTTTATAAAAAGGTGCAGTACACTATGTATGTGCAAAGAGATGAGAAGTTTCCACACTGAACATTACAAGAGATTGCTGAAAGAAATGAAAGACCTGAATAAGTAAAGTTCTATGCCATGTTTATGGATTGGGAAATTCATAGTTAAAATGTAAATTGTCCCCAAACTGATCTATAGATTCCATGCAGCCTCAATCAGAATTTCAACAGTTTTTTTTTAGATAGAGATTGACAAGCTGTTTCTAAATTGTATATGGAAATGCAAAGAGCCTAAAATAGTCAAAGCATTTAAAAAATATTACAAAATTGGAGAACTTTCATTACCTGATTTCAGGACTTAAAGCTACAATAATCAAGACTGTAGTATTGGCATAAGAATAAGTGCCAATAACTGGCACCAGATCTGTGAAAAAGAATAGGAAGTGGAATTGATTTTTCACAAAGGTGTCAAGGGGCATATTGGGGGGGGGCGGAGACTGTCTTTTCAACAAATAGTGCTGAATCAACTAGATATCCCCATGTGGAAATAAATAAACCTCAACTCCTACCTCATACTATATATGAAAGTACTTTTAAAAGGAGCATAGACCTAAACATAAAGCTGAAATTACAAAGCTTCTAGAAGAAAACATGGAAGAAAATATTGTGGAGTTGGGTAGAGAAAGATTTCTTAGACAGGATACAAGAAAACACGAATCATAAAAGAAAAAAATTGATAAAATGGATTTTATCAAAATTATAAACTCCTATTCTTCAAAAGACATCATTAAAAAATAAAAAGGTAAGCCCCCAAATAAATTATTTATTATATATGTCTCATAAATCTTACATCTAAAATGTATAAAAAACTCCTACACCCCAATAAGAATATAAAAAACTAAAAAGTGGGCAAAAGATTAGAACATATATCTCACATATGTGTAGCACTTGAAAAATAGCACATGAAAGAAACACTCAAAACCATTAGTCATTAAGGAAATGGAAATTAAACAACAATGAGAAATCACTTCACACCTAATGGCTAAAATGGGAAAAGCCTGAAATATCAGAGGTTGGCAAGGATGTGGAACAATGGGAACACTATAGCTGGCTGGTATAAATGTAAAATAATACAAGTACTTATAAAATATTTGAAAGCTTCTTATAAAATTAAATATCTACCTTCTCTAAATGTACAGCAATTCTATCTCAAAAATACATCCATGGAATAATTTGTAGATGAATGCTCAATAGCCCCAATCTGGAAAACAAACAAACAAACATGTTCACAGCATGAAACAAATATGTATGTTCACAGCGTGAAATTCTACTTATTAAGAAAAATAAAAGAACTGCTAATTGAGTGATAGCATGGATGAATTCTTACAGACATGTTGGGCAAAAGAAGACACACAATGGGTGTCTGCTGTATGAAGTTCTAGAGTAGATAAAACTAATTCAGCTGGGAAAAAATCAGAACTGTGCTTTCGCCGAAACCGGTTTGGTTCAGTGGATAGAGCGTCGGCCTGCGGACTGAGAGGTCCCGGGTTCGATTCTGGTCAAGAGCATGTACCTGGGTTGCGGGCACATCCCCAGTGCGGGGTGTGCAGGAGGCAGTTGATCAATGTTTCTTTCTCATCGATGTTTCTAACTCTCTATCTCTCTCCCTTCCTCTCTGTAAAAAAATCAATAAAATATATTTAATTTAAAAAAAAAGAACTGTGGTTTCCTGGGGTAGGGTGGCGTGGGCTCACAGGAACTTCATCATGGAAAGATGGAATTACTCTGGATCTTGATTGTGGTGTCATTTACAAAGCCATTTACACCTGATAAAATACATCACACATACACTTGAAAGTTGTGCATCTTATTTTATATAAATTATACCCAACAGAGTTGATTTATTTTTCAAGAATATTCCTCCCTCAAAGTAACATAATAGGCATTTTAAAAGTGAAAAAATGTCCTGTTTTCATTGATATAGAAAATGTCTTTCCACATGACTGTCTATCACAAACGGTTCTTTGATGACTTTTAAATTCTAATGTCTAAGCAACAAGCAGTAACAACAGTTACCATCTACTTAGTGCCATCTATAAGCAAGATTCTCTGCCTTACACTTACAAACATTTCATTCTCACAACAACCCTGCAAGATAGGTCTTATCTTCATCTTCGGATGAGAAATCCAAGTCTCAGAATAGTTAAGCAATTTGTCCAAGAACATCCTGTCAGTAGAAAGTTGAGGTAGCAGTTACCCAAAAACTGTCTCCATCACCCATATTCTTTCTACTATTTATCACCTTCCAGTTAATTCATATGTCAGACTTATTCCAATGCCATTTAGCCATGGGCACTAGGTAAACAGCCATTGCTAGTCTATTCATTTAATTGGTCTGGTCACAATGTCCTCATCATGTTACCTTTAATGAGTCACTCATCTAATAATTATCTAAATAATTAAAACAAAGAAAGAAAACCAAAGAAACAAATACTTAACCTTCTTTCAACTTCACATGGCAAGAATTTAATATGGTGTTTATAACAGGATAGACCTGGGTTCAAGATCTAGCTTTGGCAGTTTTTAACTGAGCATATTGCTTAATCTCTCTAAGCTTCTATTTCCTACATGAAATGAAAGTACTAATGACCACCTCATAGAGTTGTTGTGAGGATAAAGTGAGGTAATACATCTAAGAACTTTGCATTAGGCTAAGAACACTGTAAATGACTGGAGATAAAAATGTTTGTTATTAATGAGAGGGCAGATATCATTTGTTAGAAAAGCTGATTAATTGCTTATTTTTCTTATTATTGCATATTTCCTTATTATTTCCTTTTACTAGGGACCATTTTAGCAAGCCTGGAAAGACCCTGTGTATTCAACTCTATTATCTGGACTTTAGAGATTCTTTAGCCAAAAATCATTCTAAGGTTGTATACATTTAGTTTCCACTTAATATTTATTTAATATTTTCACTCAAACAATTCATTTAATATTTTCCATATTCCATTGTATTATGCGCCCTTATATTACTTCCAATAACTTATATGGACAATTGTGAATAAAGAATACAAGATATGCCACTGTCTTGTTCTCTGTAAGTAGCCCAAAACAATGGTCGAACTGTCCAGTGCCATTATGTGACCTATAGGGACACAACTCCCACAACTATGAGATTCCGTTTTTCCCTTTTTATTTTCCACCCTCTGGAAGAAATCCCTGAAACAGTGGAAATGTAAAAAAAGAAAATAGGTAGAAGCCAAATAAACCAATGTTTGTAACAATGTACTAACTATAACTAACTGGGCCTGCTTTTAAAGACTCCTGTCTTTAAAAGGCATTATATAAAATTCTTTGATTCTCTGCTTAGGGTGTTATATAATTGAGAGAAAGTAAGATGATACAATGAGTAGTATTCTAATAATAACAGAAAAAGAAAGTATGATTCTCAAAACTGACCTTAAACCCAATCAGGGAACAAGTTTTCATCTTTACAGCCCCATCACAATCTTCCTTCCACTCTGCCTCTATTCCAAACATAAAAGACCCTCAAATGTTCTCAGAACTATCATTTTCATAGGGAAGAGAATAAAACAAACTCCATGAAATTTGCAATAGGTTATTAGTAATTTGTCGTCTTGCTCCTCCTGGGCCTCCAAAGAAAGCAGTGTACCTTGGGTTAAGTTAAAGCAGTGGGCTTACTATGGTGGATTGTAACTATTTGTGTGTGACAGGCAGATAAGAAAGATGGCCCAGTTAAACATAAATGTCCTTTCCACTTCTCTCCTACCATCTTAGAGGATCATATGCAGGTTATATTGGATTAAATAACTTTTAGGGTTCAGTGAAGCTGAATCCAGAAAGAGCTGAGGAGCAGCAAACAGGCCAGGATGTAGAGCCAGAGTGCACGGTACTCTATCAGTTAAAAACAGAAACGACCTAGTACACCCCACAGCATGAACAGTTGCCTCATTGTCATTGGACAGTCCGTCAGGCCTAATCAAATCACTTGGGCTTCACTTGTAGGCAGTTTTGCCAACTGGCTGATTCCTTATTTTTGTGGTCAATATAACCAAATTACTTTGAACTTTGTTTCATTGAATTTCAAAGACCCATTCTCCTATCATAACTTCACCTCTTCTCATTTCTTCCATTTTGTTCTAGTTACTAACATTATTTACTTAATCACATATGAATATGCGTTAAAGATACCAGAATGAAATACTTTTCCATTCCCTGGGGTTAAGCTCCACTTTTCCATTCCCTAGGTGGCCCAAGGGGATAGGTAACCAAACAAGATATATTTAAAATTCATTATTTCTGGAATTCTCCTACCCAGTCTGTTTACAGATTTTTTTTTTCCAGTTCAGTCTTGACACACAGACAAGTGTGTACCAACTGTCTACTTTTTATATTTGGGTGAGTACCTGGAAGTGGTATGTGGTAAAAGACAAGAATGAGGAGAAGGGAACACAAGCACACTGTTAACTTCAAGACAACCTTACTCCTTGCCTTCATTTTACTCCAAGTGAAAAGATTCCTGGTTTTTTATTTCACTCTGTTACCCATTTTGAATTACCTTTTTAAATGTGTTCATGTCCTCATTCACCCCTCAGTTCATCCCCCTGGTGTGGATGTCATACCTACCTCTTTTCTCAATAATTTTCCCCTTACAGATCTCCAGCTTCACACTTTCTTTATTCTACTTCCTTGGATGTTTTCGAACTACACAGCATCAAAGCACATATGAGCATTAGTCTTGACCAAAGAATAGGATTTATGAGCTTCCTGAGCCCCAAACAAAAGAATTTATGTTCCACCCAGAGTCCTCTGACAATGGCATTAGTGTTCTGGAATTGGTTTATCAGAAACACTACTATATGGTTTGGGCTTTCTATGTAACACAACTTTCCATTTATATGGAAAATATTATTCCCAAAATATAAATACAGTTAGGTATCAGGAACATAGCTTTATGACAACTTTCCCTTTTATGACAATTTCCCCATTTTGGGCCAGATTTTGCAGTTTAAGTCCTTAATATTGATACCTTAGAACCTTAAATAAAAATTTTTAAAAAATGACATCAGCCTGACCAGTGTGGCTCAGCGGTTGAACATCAACCCAGAAACCAAGAAATTGTAGGTTCGATTTCTGGTCAGGGCACATGCTTGGGTTGTGGACTCGATCCCCAGTAGGGGCCATGCAGGAGGCAGCTAATTGATGATGTTTCTCTCTCATCAATGTTTCTGTCTCTCTGTCTGCCTCCCTTCCTCTCTTTCTAAAAATCAATAAAAACACTTTTTTTTAAAAAAAAAAGTGACATCATTCCATCTCTCTTCCTCTTATGGTATATGCTGCAAAATTGTCCACAAAAAGAAAGTCTCAATATCAAAGTGAAAACATCTGTGGATTTTAACAAAACTAAAGGTATCTTGATATAGCTGCAGTTACAATTATTATTATTTCAGTGCTGAGTAGAAGGAATTGTGGTTTCTCCAATATTGTGAATAATCGTTTTGTCATTAAACAGAGAGTACAATATGTGTCTAGACTAACTCCCATAGGGCTCACAAACACTTTCAATTGTCCCCAATGTGGTAGCCACATGTTGGTTTTCAGCTGGCTGAGTCTTAAGCCAGAGTTTAGAGAAAGTGGAAGAGAGAGAAAACCAATTAAGCGTCTCTTAGGATGTGTCACAAAGGGTAATGCGCTTCCCCCCATAAAGTAATGCTTTTAAAGAAAATAAATATTGCACACCCTTACTGTTCTCATTAGTTACTTATATTCTGATAAGAGTATAAAGACATTTTTAAAACTGTTGGAGCAAATTCAAAAATTGGTGAACCTCATTCAGCTATAAGTTCTGAGAATGCATGAACTCATTGATATTCACTGAGTGCTCATGTGTGCCAGTTACCATTACGGTATAGTACACTTCAGAGCATAAATGTGTTCAAAGTATTTGTAAAGGAAATAAATGGATATTGAATTTCACTGATGGGAAATAAGTAAAAAAGGAAAATGACAGTCTGCAAACTCTAGCTCACACATAAAATACATCCAATGTTTTAAAGTCCAACTGAAGTAGTTATTCAATTAAATATTAATAATCATAATGAAACACTATAGTGAATGAATTGAAAGTAGTTGCAAGTACTTAGACATTCACAAAAATCAGATTTTAAAACTAGAAAAACTACTTTAGAAAAGATTTGGATAATTCTTGATTCCTACAGATAACTGAGAGCCAGGGAAAGTAAATCAAATGGCCAAAGATACACAGCTTTTTTGTGTGAGCACCAGGATTGGAAACAAGGCTATTTTATCTGAGATCCAGCATAAACTTTCTTCCCTCCATTAGGAGCTGCTGTGGTCGGCCGCTCTGACAGTGACCTCCACAGCAGAGGTCTTCCCTGGGGAACATGCGGTCAAGCACTAGCAGTTACAGGCTTCTCTCTTCTGGGGAATACACTTCATGGGTGCACGCAGAATCTTTTTCAGATGAGAGGTAATTATACACTCTCCCTTCCTGCTACTCCTATAATTTGGCCTGTCCATTCAAATTATATACACCTGCTTCTTTTTACTCTATCTTCTCTTTGTGGTTTTGGAGAAATTGACTAGTTTAATTTTAACCACAGCATCAAGTCCATAAAATGACAGCTGGAGATGTCTCTGACCTTCGCAGAAAGAAATGACACCATTGACCTATCATCAGTGGGATTTGCACTTGAAGTTTTATCTTCATCATATAAGCAATAGGTTTGCTAATCCACTGGCAAGCTTCCATCTGACACCTCTTTGTGACCAAAGACACTATGGGGTCATGGGCAGAGCAAATCCAACTGGACTCAAAAAGAGCCAAACCTATCACCTTGGACTCAAAATTGTGTGATCAGAGTAGATGAGCGAAGCGGCCACAATTCCCCCAGTGTCAGTCAGGGTTCTTTAGGTGGCAAATAACAGATATTGACTCTGAACAAAGGAACACATTGGAAAAAAAATGGAAGAACCAGGTGTTCAAAGATATTGCTGTAACACAGCTCAGGGGGACCAGGTGTTCAAAGATATTGGTATAGCAAGACCCCACAGACACTTTCCTCAGTAGTGGGGAGAGTGGACCCCAACATTGTTGACTTCTGTGTCTTTCTGCTTAAGAGTCAAATTCTAGGGAGACAGTGTGATGAGCCAAGCTTGGATATCATGACCACTACCTGAAGCGGGGGAAGTCTCATGAATGCT
This sequence comes from Myotis davidii, assembly GCF_000327345.1. NCBI lineage: Eukaryota > Metazoa > Chordata > Mammalia > Chiroptera > Vespertilionidae > Myotis > Myotis davidii. The sequence continues at coordinate 5,794,739 of NW_006291231.1, forward strand.
CAGTTAGTGCCACAATTCAATGGGTAGAGGAAGTTTCCCAAAGGAAAATAGTTGCTCAGAACAACAACAAAAGGGAAATGGATGCTGAGCAGTCCACTTAGCAGATGTCCACAACATCACCAATGTGGAGAGACAGAGCCTGGCTGGCGTGGCTCAGCGGATGAGCATCGACCTATGAACCAGAAGGTCAGGGTTCAATTCCCGTCAGAGTACATGCCCGGGTTGCAGGCTCGATCCCCAAAGTGGGCATGCAGGAGGCAGCTAATGGATGATTCTCTCTCATCATTGATGTTTCTATCTCTCTTTACCTCTCCCTTTCTCCCTGAAATAACTAAAAATATATTTTAAAAAAAAACACGTGGAGTGACAGAGACTAACAGAGATAGCTGAATATTGAAGTATTCAGCTCAAGGATGACACTAGCTCAGACAACAGCTCAAGGATGACACCAACAAAAGGTTATTAAAATCTGGTATTGAGTCATAGTTTTAAGTCAAGCTGTTTAGCAGCAATTTTCCTTTGAAATGTCTCCAGCACTGCCCAAAACCTGTGTGGTATGTGAATATCTGGTCCATTAAGCATCTCTTTCCAACCTCCCACCCTATCCTCCTGCCCATTCTCCTCTGGCCACTCCTACACCCTTCTCTTTACCAAAATCTGAATCCCAGCTGTTTCTTTAGCAACATTTTTGTTTAAGTTGGAAGATCAATCAAACATCATAGGAGTTTTCGATATTTAACAAATGGTGACTGACATTTTTAAAATCCAAAGTGAAACCTAATTATTAGATGTAAAAGAGAGAGGGGAAAAAAGTCAGATAAAATGCTTATTTGTTCTGAGTGCTCTCTCAGGCAGTCTCACCCCAGCCCCTGCTCAATGAAACTTCCTGGTAGACACTGTTGAGGTGAAAGATGGTTCTTTACTTCCACTCAAAGTACAGATCAGGCCAGCAGTCTGAAAAAGAGGCAGGTTTCAGTGTTACTGGCTTTTGTTCCCTGCAAAATTTCACTTTTAGTTATTATTCACTGTAGGAAACAAATTTGTAACCCATTTCTCATATTACCAACACACAAAAAACAAAATTTGATATCCTGGGGTTTATTTGCTGAGGGCACTTCCCATAAAAGTGAGTGAGTATGCATTGGAAAATGTGTCTGGGTAACTCCTTAAGGATAAATGTTAGTCACAATCGTTCCACCTCCAACCCCCAACTCTCGCCCCTAGCACCCTCCCCACCTCCTGACTTCCCGCCTCTCCAGGGCTGGTGACCTAATAGCATTTTTCTTCATGCATATTTTGGCTTCGCCCCATGGCCTGGCTGCCTTCGTCTGTCTGAGTCTTTTGAAATTCCTGCATGTTCGCCCCAGATTAAACCGAGTGTGTCTCAGGATGTGTGTTCCGTTTGGTTCTTTCCCCTTAACGTTCCCTGTGCAACGTGTCTGGGGGGAGGGGGGGGGAGGACGGGACGGGGAGGCGCGGGAGGGGCAGAGGCGAGGAGCTGTCCCCTTGCACGTTTCCAATCGCATTACGTGAACAAATAGCGGAGGGGTGGCCAGGCCAGAACGGCTTGTGTAACTTTGCAAACG
>NW_006291231.1:5797009-5801054 GCF_000327345.1 Myotis davidii
TATGAAAGGCCCCGGCCTGGGAGCAGGTACCGACCCGGCTATGGCACCGGCTACTTCCAGTACGGTAAGCACCCCAAGTCTCAGGAACCACCCGGGCACCCCTTCCCCAACGTGGCTGGTGGCTCCCCGACGTGGCTGCTAGGGCGCGGCAGGCCCGAGCCCCCGCAGATCCGACCCCTCCCCCTGCGCCTGCAGAGGCAGCCCTGGAATCTGGTGCAAACCGCGCGCCTGGCCCCTCCTGCTTCCTTTCCACATTGCTCTGCAGTCCCAGGCATCCCCCATTCTCCTGCGACCCGCAGCCCCACACTAAAACAGCAGTCCGGCTGGGTAGAGGTTGAGGAGTAAGAGACACGGAGGGACCAGTGGCCAGGGCAGGGGGCGCAGGGTTGTCTCACTATGCCCATCACCTGCTGACGTTTAGGTCTCCCGGACCTGGTACCAGATCCCTACTACATCCAGGCGTCCACTTACGTGCAAAAGATGTCCATGTACAACCTGAGATGCGCTGCGGAGGAAAACTGCTTGGCCAGGTATGAGCTGGGATATCAGCGGCCTCGCTCCCCTCTTGGCTCTAGGGACTCATCAGATCCCTGGTTCTGACTACTCTTGTTCCTAACAGATAAGAGCTGGGAAGTGGTACAAGACCTGGGAAGTAGGACTTGAACTCCTGGGCACGGTGACCTGGATGGAGAGAGAAAAATTTTAAGATTTCTGTGGGTTCTTTCAAACTGCAGCACAAATCAAGGAGATGGAGCCAATCCTTCTCCTAAGTGTGTCTGTGTCTGTGTGTGTGTGTGTGTGTACACTTAGGTTGTTCTCCTATCTAGGTAATTTCCTCATCTGAAAAATGGAACTATTTGATCATGTCTGCCACTACAGGACTGGTGGTGGTGGTGGGAGGTGTTGTACATGAAAGTGCGTTGTCAGCTGTGAGGGCTCTAAGCTGCAGACACATGCACAGAGTAGAAGCAGGTCCCAGAGTTGGGCCAGGGGTGGAACAGGGTTCTGTCTGTTTTCCAAGATCCTTCAACTTTGAAGCCAACTGTTTCCAATGACTTTTTATTAAACAACTAACTGTACAATAACATGGAAAATATTGTAATCAAAGAGCTTGTTAATATACCCTTAAAAGACTGGGGGCTAATTTGCCACTGAGGAACCCCTTATTGGCAAAGGTTAAGTTTTCTCCTTTTGTTTGAAGCCATAATTAACTTAGCTATTTGGGTGTTACTACAGCCAGAATAAGACTATGAACAAGAACTTTGTTTTTCCATCAGTCCTAAAATAAAATCATAGTAATAGATTTCTCTGAAGTTGCAGCTGGGAAACCAGTGGAGGGAGCTAGAGGACGTTTTGATAGGTCTCAAAAATTTTTACACTGTAAAATAAGGTCATTAGTCATCAGTAGTATTTGAATGCATAGTCACACAAAATAGTATATTAGAAGGAACACGGTAATGTTTCTTCAAATATTTCTTCCACTGTGACCCTTTATAATTTTCAGGCTAAAGGAAGAGAAGAAAATTGAAGCTCATCATTTTCATTCTTGAGTCTTGCATCATTAACACCATTGCGCTCCCTATACTATTACAGTAATGCTGTTGTTTTGAAGACAGTGAAGTTACAAAATTTGTCTAAAATTATTTGTGTACTTTTTAGAGTGATTTCCCCACTTTACATCATAGTTATTTGTTCAAGAAATGTATTGTTAAATTCAAAGTTCTTAACAGGTAAATATGGATGATTTTTTTTTAATCTGGGATAATTTCCACCTCAGTTTCACTCATTCATATGGTTAAACTTGACTTGATTATAAATATAAAGTTTACTTATCATTTGTATTTTAAAATATTTTTTATTTTTTATTTTTTTTAAATATATTTTATTGATTTTTCACAGAGAGGAAGGGAGAGAGATAGAGAGTCAGAAACATCGATGAGAGAGAAACATCAATCAGCTGCCTCCTGCACATTTCCCATTGGACATGTGCCCGCAACCCAGGTACATGCCCTTGACCGGAATCGAACCTGGGACCTTTCAGTCCGCAGGCCGCCGCTCTATCCACTGAGCCAAACCGGTTTCGGCTTAAAATATTTTTTAAATTATTGATTTCAGAGAGAAGAAGGGAGAGGGAGAGATAGAAACATCAATGATGAGAGAGAATCATTGATTGGCTGCTCCCTGCATGCCCCCTACTGGGGATCGAGCCCAAAACCCTGGCATGTGCCCTGACCAGGAATCAAACTGTGACCTCCTGGTTCATAGGTTGATGCTCAACCACTGAGCCATGCCAGCAAGACTATAATACTAATTTTATTGTTTTTATATTTACACTGAGGATTTCCATAGTTGTCATTCACTCACCCATTCAACATATATTCACAGAGCTCTGACTACTTGCCAGGCACTCTTTTAAGATCTGGAGATTCCACAATAATAAGCAAAATGCCCTGACTGTTGAACCCATAGTCTAGTTGGAGGAGTGGGAGAGTCACCATTATATACTGAAAAGGTTTTGCTTGTAATTTTCTCTTTAGTTAATAGTCTGTGAAAATAATAATGTTTCTGCCAAAACCGGTTTGGCTCAGTGGATAGAGCGTCGGCCTGCGGACTGAAGGGTCCTGGGTTCGATTCCGGTCAGGGGCGTGTACCTGGGTTGCGGGCACATCCCCAGTGGGAGATGTGCAGGAGGCAGCTAATCGATGTTTCTCTCTCATCGATGTTTCTAGCTCTCTATTTCTCTCCCTTCCTCTCTGTGAAAAATCAATAAAATATATTTTAAAAAAATAATAATAATCTTTCTTTTTTTTAAAATGACAGCTCAGCATATAGAGCAGATGTCACAGAATATGATCACAGGGTGCTGCTAAGATTTCCCCAAAGAGTGAAAAATCAAGGGACATCAGATTTCTTACCAAGCCGACCAAGATATTCCTGGGAATGGCACAGCTGTCACCAGTAAGTGAATGGGCCTCCTGGGTACTTTTGAGTTGGTTTTGTATTTTTCAAATGATTTTTACACAAAGGGAGAAAACTGCTGTCTTTCACATTTAGAATTTTTCTCTATGTAGTCTGACATAATCAATGGAATCTGTCTTTAAAATAATACATCAATTATTAGATCCTGTTATCTTTTAAATTAGAAACTCTAAGTCCAGTTTATTAAAACTGTTGATAGGGTTCAGTGATTGGATTCACTAGAATTTTACTTCAATATATTTCAAGTAGATTTATAAAAAAGCCCATTGCAGCCAAGATCATTTGTAGTTAGTATTTAACAGCAATTAATAAAGACCACAAGTTGTTATTAAAAGGGTTCAGATACCTTTCTCAAAGAAAGGTGTATATGATATACTCCATGAGCTAAGAAGACCTATCTCCATCTTTCAAAAGACCTGTATCAATACAACTTTGCCTGTTCTGTCCTAAATTTAAAGATCTCCACATTAGGTTATTCTGTAATTAGCTTAGATAAATTGCTCTGGTGTTTATTGCCAGAAAATCCTGATATGTGCCCTTAAACTTTCTTCAGTTCGAACCACTTCCTTTTGTTCTCTTCCTAATGGGAGCAGATGAATAACTCAGCATGTTCTCTTTCATGAAATGATAACAATAGATATGAGCACCTAATGTGCTGATAAAATAGAATTATTCATTTCCAAATAAAAGCTTATACTCGTTAAAATAATAATGGTGGATAAAACATACCATTTTCTCTTTTGCATTTCAGTAATGATTTTAAATCTATGGGAACTCAAATTTCTAAAATCTCACAGAAACCTCCCAAGGGTCATGTGCTCTTCTTTTTTGGAATGAAACATCAGTATGGCAGCCAAGGGAAATATACTAGAAAACACATGGCAAGTTTCACTTAAACACAGAAATTTACTGTCTATTTCTATTTAATATTCAAAGATAAAACAGGGTATAATAGAAAAGCAAAACACTCAAAATATGTCTTTTTCTTCCAAGTAGCAAAGTTGAAAACTTCATTTTTATAGACTTCTGACCCTGGGTGGAGGCAGGGGGGCGGGGGAGGAGAGAC
>NW_006291231.1:5801159-5805152 GCF_000327345.1 Myotis davidii
AGGTGAGGGGAATGCATGAATCTGGCTTTAAAAAGATAAACATTATCTTAATTTTAATGTGCAAACAGACGGGTGGGGCAGCGGGGAGACATCTGAAGTTCTCACTGCTTTTTCTCTCTGCCACTGCCCGCTGTCTCTGTTGTGGGGCACACCAGACATTACCACAGCATGGATGAGTTCAGCCACTATGACCTGCTTGATGCCAACACCCAGAGGAGAGTGGCTGAAGGCCACAAAGCAAGTTTCTGTCTGGAGGACACATCCTGTGACTATGGCTACCACAGGCGGTTTGCATGTACTGCACACACACAGGTAGGTTGGCGTCATCAAATCAGGCATCTGCAGGCTTCAGAGAGAAAACAAAGGGGTCTTCTATTTTCTTTCCTCCCGCCTGTCTTTTACAAACTGCCTCATTTAGGGGTTATCTAGTCAACATAGAAGATAATTGAGAAAACAAAAGTGAAGGCTTGATGATCCAAATTATTTTGAAAGTATTTTATCATCACAGAAGGTCACTGCAGGCTCATTATGTTCCACAATCAAAAGCAGTACTTTACTCTCTGAAAAAGTCTGAATGGTTTCCATATCTGCGCTCATTCTGTATTCTTTCACCGGCTTGGTAAGTAACTGTAGAAAAGATACCTGTTTTCCTACCTGCAAAACCTAGTATGCTAAAAATAGGATACCCGGTGATTATGGTTAGCAAAAGGAGAGAAAGTAGGCTTCTTAAAAAGCACTTTAAAAAACTGTCTCTTTTAATCATGTAAATAAAAGCAGAAGGATACAATTTCTTTCTTTACACACATATCTTTAAGACTACAGTATAATTGATGTCAGATGTTCTTTGGATGAATTTTTAAAAATCATGCTGAACTAAGCAATTTGTGTGTCCTATAATGGGAAAATCTGTGTCAGTTCAAAGCCATGCCAGTATTTCCATAAGAAACTCTAATTTGTAAAAGGACATTATAATTTTACTCCTGCCGAAATCTTGGCAAGGAGTAGTGAGTGTATATGTCTCGGAGCAAGGGGAAGCAAATTCCAGGGCTGTGGCAGGAAGCCTTTGGTGACCTAACTGTTACTGCTGCTTCTTTCTCTAAGCTTAGAATATGAGAGCAATTGGAGGGGGTAGGGTTCAATTCCATGTGCCCTGAGGCAACACTTATTCTTTAAGCAAAAGAAGATGTAAACTACCCATACCTTACAGATGTGCGTCTATAGAAATTCCTTTTCACTCTGAGAGGCCCACAGGACCTGCCTGTGAAGGGACCTAATTCATTGTTTTTATTCAGAAAGAGGAATTGTGAATAGCTCACTGCTGAAATACATGAATCTAGGACTACAGGTATTTATAGCACTTCTAATTTCTTAATTCTTGGGGTCACCCCACTTCATTTTGTATGGTAGCTTTCCCCTTAACCATCTCATTTATGTCCTATTAACTGCTATTCACCAGGTCTCATATTACAAGCAATTTGTGTTTTTCACTTAGACTGGCATATCATTTAAAGAAAAAAATAATTCTCTCAAAACCCCAATATTGACTTAGAATAGTTGTATTATAATGTTGATTAAATGTATCCAAATATAAAACTAGATATAACTTCCTTACATTTATACTTTCATAAAAAAATTATATGTTAAATATATTCAAAACTAGAAACTATCAGATTAACTTACTGTATCAGTTGTGTTTTGCTAAAACCAAAACAGCTAATTTAGACAGCCTCAGGTAAGGTTCTACATTTAATCTGGTTTTAAAGCATGACTTTGAATATATGAAATACCTGTTTCCTTAATGGCTTTAAAAACGCCCACATTTGTTTGCTAGTTCAAAAAACCAAAGCTCATACTTAACTTCTGTCAGCTGAGTCATGCTAGAGTACCAGTTTCAGCATTCTTTAAAGCTCTTTTATTTACCTGAAAGTAATATTAACATTGTAGCACTATTTAACCCTGGATTAAAGAGATATCTATTCCAATGACATCCTTGTAATGCCATAAATTTAGTAGTAGCAACAGCAACAACAATAAGAGCTAACACTTATTAAGTATTTATTATGTGCCAGAACAAATGATATGCTGGGATAAGAAAGCAAAAATTATTCTATTACATATTTATTCCTCAACATACTGTTAATGCATTGGTATGAGCAAAGGTGGGTACATGGTTCTCACTGCTGTGGCACAGGTACTTCTGAGTGTGGCCTGTCCATGCTACATTGTATGTGGTATGAGAGCACAATTCTTCCTCTTTCTCCCCAAATCAGGTTATCATCAAACCAGCACTAGTAGGACACACTTAGATGATTTTGCCATCTCTCTGGCGACCAAGGTGATCTTAAGCACCAAAGCAATTTGGGGTGCTGAAATTAAATTGCAGTATTGAGTTAAAATGACTCCAGCATATGCTTTTTAATTTACTTTAGATTACCATTAGAATGAAAATACAACAGTAAAAATTCTTGTGAAGAACTAATAGGTTCTGCACCTACAGACTTCAGTATGAACAAACTTCTTCAGACTATAATTTTCCGGAGAGCAAGGACTGTATCTCATTGGTATTCTTCTCCTCGCAGCCTGTAGAAGTCACTCATTTATTTGCTGACATGAATACCTTAGCAAGTGAAGTGAGGTGGGATGTGTACCTTGAGACATACATTCATCCCTTTAATTCAACAAGATACTTCAGTGACTATGTGAGAAAGGGTACAGTGTGGTGGGGAACATCAGAGACTCTGGATCCAAATGTTTAAACTCAAAACCAACTCAGCTACTTATAAGCTACATATCTTCCACGAGTTATTTGACCTTACTGTGCCTCAGATTCCTTATTTATAAAATGGGGATAATAATAGCACCTGCCTCATGTAGTTCTGGGAACTGAATTTATGTTTAAAATGATTCCTGGCATGTAATACATAATTACTGTTAGCTATTCAAAAATGCAATCATAGACCTTACCCTTAGGGAGCTTACAACCTTTAGTTAGATGTTTTTATATAGTATGACTAGAGGCCCAGTGCACGAATTCGTGCACGGGTGGGGTCCCTCAGGGTGGCCTGCGGGGATCAGCAAAACCCACAGTCCAACACTGCCTGCAGCTTCTACCTGCCGCTCCCTCTCATCCCGGCCCCACTATGCCTGCCTAGGGCTTGCACCCAATTAGTCCCGATTGGAAGAGGTTCGCACCACCATTGCAGTGCTAGTCATCTGTGAGCCCTGTGTCTGGCACTCTCCCGAGGGGAGTGGTCTGTGGGATCAGGCCGAAACTGGCTCTCCAACATCCCCCAAGGGTTCCTGGATTGCGAGAGGGCACAGATCCGGCTGCAGGACCCTACCAGTGCACGGGGCCAGGGAGGGACTGCAGGAGGGCTCCACGGCGTGTCTGGCCCATCTCGCTCGGTTCGAATCAGCCGGACCCCATCAGCAAGCTAATCTACCAGTCAGAGCATCTGCCTCCTAGTGGTCAGTGCACATCATAGCGAGCAGTTGAGTGACTAGAATATCATTAGCATATTACACTTTGATTGGTTGAACAGTCGACTGGTCACCAAACGACCAGACACTTAGCATATTAGGCTTTTATTATATAGGACTAGGGACCCGGTGCACGAAATTCGTGCACTGGGGGGGGGGGAGGGGCCCTCAGCACAACCTGCCCCCTCTCACATACTGGGAGCCCTCAGGCGTTGACCCCCATCGCCCTCTAATCGCAGGATCGGCCCCCTGCCTGGGCAGGGGACCCTCATTTCCCCCCTTCACTGGTTCTGCCCCCAGCCCAGGCCTGATGCCTCTGGCCCAGGATTCAGGTCTGGGCAGGGGACCCCACTATCCCCTCCTTCTCCGGCTCCTCCCTTGCCCAGGCCTGATGCCTCGGCCAGAGGAATCGACCCCCATCACCCTCCGATCGCCTGATCAGCCCCTTGCCCAGGCCTGACGCCTCCGCCAGAGGTGTCAGGCTTGGACAGGGGAACCCCATCTCCCCCCATC
>NW_006291231.1:5805823-5815652 GCF_000327345.1 Myotis davidii
GGGGGCAGGGCAAAGGCGGCCCTGGGGGCTCTTAGCACCCCCCTGGGTTTCCGATCACTGTCAGTGGCAGGGGGCTTCTTCCTGCTTTACCTTTCGCCTCCCTGCATTGTGCCTACATATGCAAATTAACCGCCATCTTTGTTGGCAGTTAACCGCCATCTTAGTTGGCAGTTAATTTGCATATCACCCTGATTAGCCAATGAAAAGGGTAGCGGTCGTACGCCAATTACCATATTTCTTTTTTATTAGTGTAGATTATAATTCAGAGCAGAAAAGGATAAATACTATAAAAGCTATATACACAAGAAAGTATCATGGGCAGAGTACAGGAAGTAATTTCCAAAGGTCAAAATTGGGGAAGGTTGTACTGAGAAGAGAATATTTTAGCTAAATTGATTAGTATGTGGCCTTTATTCTTGAGCTGGTGATAGTCTAGAATTTTGGTGGAGGTCTATTTTGTCACTTAAGATTATACTTATCACTGGTGATTTATGACACTTCTATGAAGCTAGATATACTGCTACTTATATTAGGCAGGTTTTTTGTTTGTTTTGGCTGGAGGTGCTATAAGGCTGAGTCAAATATATTTCTCAAGGGAGATGCAATATAAATATAGTTGTACTTATAAACTTTTGTAAGTACTAACTTAAAATCTGATTTACAAATAATATGCATTTTCTCTCTCTCTCTCTCTCTCTCTCTCTCTCTCTCTCTCTCTCTCTCTGTTAATCCTTCATCCGAGGATATTTTCTCATTGATTTTTAGGGAGAGTGGAAGAGAGAGGGAAAGACAGAGAGAAACATCGATGTGAGGGAAACACATCAATTGGTTGCCTCCTGCATGAGCCCCAAGCAGGGCCCGTGCCAGGAAGAAGCCTACAACCAAGGTACGTGCCCTTGACCAGAATCAAATCCAGGACCCTTTGGTCCACAGGCTGACGCTCTATCCACTGAGCCAAACTGGCTAGGATTAATATGCATATTCTTTAGCATATCTAACCATATACCATCTTTTTAAATTTTTTATTTTATTTGTTTTAGGGGTTGAGTCCTGGCTGTTATGATACTTATAATGCAGACATAGACTGCCAGTGGATTGACATCACAGATGTAGCACCTGGAAACTACATCCTAAAGGTAGAGGCCTTTGAGAATATATAGCTGTAACTTATTTCCACTGCAATTTGATAGATCCCTTTCTCTGGATTCAAATGTTAGATAATCATGACCCTGAAAGCAATTATACATTTTCTATAACTATTTCTAAATGATCCCAGCCATGAGTTTTTATTTATATATATATATATATCAACAACAACAAATATATATATTTGTTGTTGTTGATAGTATTACAGATATCTCCCAAAATGTCTTATTTTAAAAAACTTGAGGGGAAAATATAGAACCTCTCCAGAGTTTAATAACCATTTGCCTAAAACTTCACCCTCCCTGCCTCGATGAGTTGAAGCATGGTAGCCCTATGAAAACAGGAAGAAATTAACCAGTAAACACTGCTAATAAAATCTGAAATTCACATGATGTTTGTGTTGCCTAGGTCAGTGTGAACCCCAGCTACTTGGTGCATGAATCGGACTATTCCAACAATGTCGTGCGCTGTGACATTCGCTACACAGGACATCATGCGTATGCCTCGGGCTGCACAATTTCCCCGTGAGTCTGCCTTCCCTAACTAAGTGATACTCTTTCCCAAGCATTTTAGCTCATCAACAGGCATTAAACAAATGGTATTTGTTTCTATCATTAGTATAGCCTCCTTGCAAACTAGACCGAAGGTAGAAAATGGTCTGCACTATCACATAGTTGGAGCTGATCTTTTTTTGGCAATGCTAGAGAAAGAAGGGTGTACTCAGCTTTTTAGCATCTTAAAACTTAGTTCTGAAGCACACACCCACACACAGAGAACACACTGTTTCCCCAGAAAGCATGTGTGGAGGCCAAATATGTGAAATATGCAATACACAGTGTGGGTGACCTTGTGGGAGCCCAAACGGTTGGGTTTCCTGCTGCTGCCAGAGTCCATGACGGAGTTCTGGAGAAATTCCTAGAGTTCCTCAAAGTACATTCTGAAAACTCACTGCCTTAAAGAATGCAGCTGAAGGGATCAGACTGCCTGCTCTGTAAAAATCAAGAGTTCACATATCTGAGTTCTAGAACAAATACTAGGGAAATATTCCACAAGAGAAGGGATGTGTGGAGGTACCTTCATCATTTTCTTAGTCCTGAATGACATCTTAGATAGAATCCCAGCACATTAATATTAACAGGAGTGGTGTGTTGATGACAGTACTTAGCGAAAGCTGGGCAGGTTTCCTGCTTGTCTGCCCATCTCAGATCCCTAATGCAGTGGTTCTCAACCTTCCTAATGCCGCAACCCTTTAATACAGTCCCTCTTGTTGTGGTGACCCCCAACCATAAAATTATTTTCGTTGCTACTTCATAACTGTAATGTTGCTACTGTTATGAATCGTAATGTAAATATCTGATCTGCAGGATGTATTTTCATTGTTACAAATTGAACATAATTAAAGCACAGTGATTAATCACAAAAACAATATGTAATTATAATTGTGTTTTCTGATGGTCTTAGGCAACCCCTGTGAAAGGGTTGTTCGACCCCCAAAGGGGTCGAGACCCACAGGTTGGCGACCCACAAGTTGAGAACCACTGCCCTAATGCCTTAAGCACTGCCTGCTTTAGTGTTGCTGAGTTAGAGAGTCTAACTACACATGCCACCTGTGAGCGGCACCTTCTGAACAATGAGCACGCCATGAGAGTGATACTGATAACGCATCAGCTTTGCTTTGACGCTGGAGAGGCACCAGTGCCTCTGGGTCACACAGAAAGGTGTAGCAGGTACACTAGAAACTCACAATTAATAGTAATTTCTCCCTGATGTACCAACCAGGACAGTGGTTCACCACACATGCACCTGTAGTTGTAGGTTTCCCCAAGACCACCTAAACCGGTTGTGCAGGTTCTGCCTTAGACCTGGGCTCCTGTCCCATGCTCCACTCACAGAGCCACCTCCTGTGGCTTGGGCTGCATTCACCGTACAGGGGCGCCTTTTCCTCATTCCCATGAATGAGCAAAGGCTGTCCTTTACAAGTGTCATCACGTGCCACTTTCCATCACATGCCATTGAAGGTCAATGAAACTTGTAACTGCAAAGGGACAGCACTGAAAAAATGATGATTAAACATATTCTTCTGAACATGCCCACAACACAGGAAACCTGGATGGGTTTATGACCCATATAGTACAGAGTGATCACAGTGTAACTGCAAATCCCCAGAACAGCAATGGAATTTGAGCTAAAATAAATGGGTTATCTTAATTTTTATAATTCCTTCATTCTCTAATCCTTGGTACTCTCACACGTGCATTATGTATTTATTGAGGTCCTATACTGGGTATTAGAGATCAATGCAAGGATAAATAAGATTCCTGACCCTGTATAGCAATAATTCCAATTAATTACTTGTGAATCTTTGTTCAATGTTTGTCTCTTATCCTACTGTCATAGCCGGGACCTCGCTTCTTGTCTACTATAAACCCAATACCAGGTATAGGTCTGCCAACATGTAGCCTCTTAGTCAATATTTGATTAATAGATAATTACCCTCTCTTTAGGGAATTGAGAGGGTGAGTTTAGGGAACTTATATGCATATATGCATAGCCAATGGACACGGGCAATAGTATGGAGAAGACCTGGAAAGGTAGGTGCGGAGAGAAGGGGGTCAATGGGAAAAAGGGAGGAGGGACATCTGTAATAATATCAACAATAAAGATAAATTTTTTAAAAAAAGAGCATGCTGGGAGGAGTCAACATCACTGACACTTACATGGCAGGAAGAAATTGCAGGATATGTTTGGAAAAGCAAGTGTTCTGGTTTGGCTAAAACATGTTTCATGGAGTGAAGAGTTAGGTAAAAAGGGTGGAGCAGTAAAATGGGACCAGATCAAAGAGAGCACTGAAGAGCAAGACAGAAAGTTAGAACTTCATTTTGGAGGCCATGCAGAGTCTTTACGGTTCTTGGGCAGGGAGCATAGGTAACCTAAAGTTATGTGGTCAGTCTGGTGACTGTAAGTAGCAGTGGGTGTGATTCCCTTGGTAGCATTATTGTACTTTTTTAACTCTTAAAGACATATTACCTCTCAGTTTACTGATGTTTTTCACATGAATGAAATATTTGAGAGCATTCACTGGTGGGAACAAAGCACCCCGTTAGAAAGTGTGTGCCTTTAATGTATCCTCTTCTCCCTCATTTTCCTTATTGTATACAAAACATAGACCAAGTGACTTTGTGGTCCAGTTCAGTTCTATGATGCTACAATTAAGTTCTCTTCTCACAGACATTACTGTTGGGAAATTTATGGTTTATGATTTGGACTAAGTGCATTCTTATTTCCTTTACATGGGGAATCTGTGATCATAATGTCAACACACTAATATTGATGTATTGGCTTTGATCCAGTGTCTTGCACATTAATGCCTCACTACACATCCATAATCATGCTGGGAAAGGACTAATGCAGGACAGTGAGAGGCCATGGCCCTGCTTCCTGGTGCACATGCCACACCTGCTCCATGGAGTGAACTCACCCAGGCAGAGCTGCTGTTCTGATGAGTCCTGCTTTACTTTTGGTTGTTTCAGTAGATATTTTTTTAATCATAAATATCAGGCATATACTTTCTGCTGCTGACATAGTTACTTTCTTTAAATCAGTGTTAAAATCAAGTGTTGGCCCTGGCTGCATTATCCTGATATCCCAATGTTGCAGGTTCGATCCCCTGTCAGGGAAATATAAGAATTAACTAATGAATGCATAAATAAGTGGAAAAAGAAATTTATATTTTTCTCTCTCTCTCTCTCAAATAAAAAAATATTTTTTCTCAATCAAGTATTGATGGATAATTTCATAAGGTAACTGCTGCTTAGGTGGAGGAAAAATGATATCTCAATTTTTTAAAAGGTTGACTTCAAACTTGTCTACTGTATTCATTCATAATATTATCAGGTTAATAACTTATCTTTTGTTTTTTAATATAGGTATTAAAAAGCAAGCCAAGACTCCCAATGGATAAATCAGTGCCTGGTGTTCTGAAGTGGGAAAAATAGATTAACTTCAGTAGGATTTATGTATTTTGAAAAAGAGAACAGAAAACAACAAATTAATTTTTGTTTGGACTTTTTTATAACTAAGCACATAACTGGATTTTGAACATTTAAATTGGCATTGTTTGGAAAAATTGTAATATTATTATCCACATTATTTTGTGAATTAACATGTTTCAATTCTGTAGTTGCACCCTTGGCTCTTTCGAAGAAATCCAAATTTATGCTCTTTTTGAAATTATAATACAGAAGAGAAAGTAATATTGCAATGAATGAGCCAAAATTACTTTGAACTGGGAATTTTCTAAAGTGCTGTAACTTCAGTGAACTACGGTAATCATTGGCTTATATATGTCCTGGCTCCTACTGTTTAAATTGGTATGGACACATTTGGTGCTGAGAAAGAAACAAATGTATTACCATTGGTCTCAAAAAATATTACTATATAGCAGAGAAATGGCAGTATATGTATTCAGATAGTTACATCCCTATATAAAATTTATGTTTACATTTTTTAATTAGTAGATAAACTTTCTTTCTGTCAAGTGTACAATTTCATTCTGACATACGTCAGTTTTTATTTTGGGACAAATTAAGTAATTGAGCTGCCCAACTCTCCCTGACGTTTGTTGATGCTCCACTCTACTCTTTAATTTTCCTATGGGCAGAGACCTTTTAAGTGGCATCTTAAAATTACCCTTCTGGGGACTGGTATACATAGGACAACTGTGTCAGTGGGAAGTTATTCTGATGACAAACGTGATATATCCAAAGATAATGCACAATTAAGTATATTGAGGTACTAGCCAAATTTTTTTTCTTACAGACATAAAATAAAAAGCAAAATGAACAAGTCCCTCAAACTACAACTGTCTCTCAAATAATTTTTAAAAAGTAATGAAAACCATCTTAGAATTTTCCAATTTTCTACATTTAAAAAAACGTTCAGCTTTAAAAAGAGGAATGCTAGACAGTTTTAAGTTATCCAGAATAGATGACATAATGTGTGTGGGTACAGGAACCATATCCTATGTCATCCAGGAATCAGTCGTGTGTGTGTGTGTGTGTGTGTGTGTGTGCACGTGTGTGTGTCTGAAATATAATCCAGATTAGCAAAGCACACAGCATTATGTACTTGAGGGGTTGGTGAGTAAAGGTAAAAAAAAATACTTTCGGCAAAACCAAAGGCTGTGCTGCATAATGAGACAGCTGTGCTTTTATTTTAAACTGTGAAATCATGTGCTACAACAGAATTGGGAGACTTCCTCTTTTTCTTAGATTCAAAAGGTGCAGAAAGAAGTCAAATTACACTTTTAAGTTAGTGGTGCTTAAGCAGAAGTTATTCTATATTAACCAGTATTAAAATCTCAAGCAAGGTACTTCAAGTGCCAGGACACACAGGTAGAATTTAAAAATGAGTTGGCCTCCGTGTATTACATGCCACGGAGTTGTAAAGTCAACACCATTCAGCATTCACTCAGTGCCTAGAGCGGTGAGAGGTGATAGAGATGGACAGTCATTGAGGGGTGGATAATGGAGGGCCACAGATCTACATTTGCCAGGGCACACTTCCCAACAGAGAACACAGACAGCTTAGTAGAGATCAGAGCTTTCACTGAGCTAGTATCTGAGCTATGGGATAGCTTCTTTGATGTACCTCTTTGCCTTAAATTGCTTTTTAGTTATAAGATTGCAGAAAGATACTTTCTTTTAGATTATAATATTTTCAAATATTTTAACATACTTACTTTTTAGAAAAACGAAAAACTACTGTCAGTATTAATACTGAGCCAGACTGGCATCTACAGATTTAAGATCTATTAGTACAAGATTCTTACCCCTGTATTAAAAGCTAGCCAATACCATGGCCTTTGGATACACGAGATGATACATTTACTATCATTCATTAGGCCCTCCATCTGTCTGTCCATCCATCATCATTTGAGGGCCTAATATATGCCAGGCACTGACATGCTAGGCATTAGGATGTAAAAAAGATTTTCTCTAACCTCAATTAAGTATTAAAAATGTCATTATTATCCTTTAGGTTCACTTTATTTCATTTTTAACAATTATAAGTACATGTCTAAAAATTTTTATTTTAAGCTCTATTGTTTTTCATGACCATATTTTATTTTAAAAATAAGTTAAAAATTAATAGTTATATGCATGTATGTGTTACTAATAATTAAAAATATGTTTCCAATCCCTGAACTGTCTGCCTTTTAAGTATAAAATGTACTATTTGATTGATTTGGGGGGGAAAAAAGTTTCAATTAGGAAGTAAAGATTCTTACTTAATCCTTATGCATTCTTCCCTCTCAGTCATTCTTCAACACTCCCTTAACACTCAATAGTTTTGAACCTCAAGGGATCTCTTCTTTGAATAACCACAAAAACTCATAGAAAATGACTAGCTGGTAAAAGTTATCCATTAATAAAATAAACAATCCAGCTTTACAAACCCTAAATTAAAAAAATTAAATAGAAAGTAGAAATAATACAAAGAATGTTGAGTAGTGAAAAGAGACTGGCTTTTAAACTAATAAAGACTGTGAAAAAATGGGCTAAACAGGGAAATAATTTAATGAGTCTTCCACACACCATATTAATGGCCTCATAATTATTCAGACCACAGTCTGGACTAAAGATGTCTTGACTTTTGGGGTGAGGATTCAGTTTCCCAGCAGTACCGGAATCTATAACTTGCCTATTTCTAGGAAATCTTTACACTTTTACATAATAAATTTATTCACAATTTCAGTCACTAGGCATTATTTGTAATAATGAACAATAATTGTTTTTTATTTGAAACCTCATAGAATAATCACATTTAAACATTCCAAATATTCAGATTTCAGAGGACATGCCATGCATTAAAATGATCATGGCACTGAGAAATCACCGTTAGCAAACTGTGTGAAATATACAATTTCTGGTCAGAAGATGTCTTATTTTAAAAATAGCTTTTTTGACACTAACAGTATAGTAACTGATAAGTAAAAAGTTACCCCTTTTATACATTTTTTTAATATTTAGAATCCATATTCACAAATAATACATTCAAACAACAGCTATATTTCATTTTCAGCTACCAAAAGTCCTGGGCCACTTTTAAACACTTCAAGCATTTCATTTATCTTTTAAACTAAAATGGTGCTGAATTATTTCAACTTGAATGTAAAAATATGTTATCTTAGTTCACAGGATATAAACATTTAATTAATATATAATTGCTTGCTACTAACTACATGTCATTTGATATTGTAATACTTTCAATGAAATTTTAGTTTCTTCCAAAATTTCCAGGAATCCTATTTGTAAAACACCTGTAAGTTTTTTGAGGAGCTCTTAATTTACATGCCCTGACACTGGCTTTATAGTCTTTTTTACACTCTCACATTCTTTCATTGTATGCTCTACTACGAGTGCAAAAATGCCTTGAATAAATGATTTCAAGTATCCATACTGGTCATTTGTTGTTACATATAAATAAATGATATGAACTTCATTTTAGGTTAAAATCTAAAAGCCCATGTATATGGTTTGTGGTTTTGCTTAGTTGCCTTTTGTATTAACAAACTGTTTAATAAGCTCACATGACTTGAAATTTGTCTATGATGGATAAAAAGAAATCTAATTGATGTTTTAAAAAAGAAACTATCATATATGAATGGATCCTAACTTTTGTCACCATTACCAGTCACTTCAAGGACACAGAGCAGGCATTGAGAGAACGACCACATTCTGTTTTAATTGGGATTTATAAGAAATATGCATAAGCATACATACACTCAGGGGACACATTCAACTAAAGCTACAAGCTAGCCATAAAAAGAGAAACATTGCTATCATAGAAATCCTTATTTAAATGTTTACCAGATTAGCCTGGAAGCTGATAACCTGAGAAAACAACCTGCCCCAAACTGTGGACAAATGTTTTTTGGGGGGGAGGGAAATTCACAAAATTAACCCAAAAAACAATTCACCTTTAAAGAGCTCTTACAGGTAAAACAGATGTAGGCTTGTGGTTGGCAGTTTGGAGATTTAAGTTGTAGAATATTTGGTGATACTCTGAACGAACAATTTTCTGCTTCCCTAGCCTGCTCAAGGTAAAGTATCTGAATACACTTTCCTTATTAATGCAAAAGATAATTTTCTTTGTCCCATCAATGTTCAGTATTTCTCACACTGTTCAATATTAGCTCATTAACCAAGATGGAGAGGGCAGATCATTCCCTTTTGTCAGAAAACTTGACTGCCTTATGCTACTCATGCTATCTAATAAAACAGAAACATGGTAATTGGCGTACGACCGCTACCCTTCCCATTGGCTAATCAGCGAGATATGCAAATTAACTGACAGCCAAGATGGCCGCCGGCAGCCAGGCAGCTTGAAACTAACATGAGGCTTGCTTGCTTCAGTGATGGAGGACTCCAAAGTTCCCTGCCTGCACTTGCCTGCCTCTCAGCCTGCAACTCTAAGCAACTATGTTGCGAATAAAGAAGCTAAAAATACCCCAGAAACCTGCTTTACTCAGTGGAGCTTCAGCCAGCCGGACTGCAACATGGTATCAAATACAGAAGGTAAACAAAGGCCAGAAACCTGTTTTCAGCAGCCGAGCCTCAGAGCTAAAGCTGACCCAGAATAAAAAAGAAAAAAAAAGAAAAAAAGGAGCGGTTGGGAGCTT
>NW_006291231.1:5815734-5817422 GCF_000327345.1 Myotis davidii
GAAGCCCCTCAACCAGACTGGCCAGGCACCCCAGTGGGGACCCCCACCCTGAAGGGGGTGTGACCAGCTGCAAACAGCCATCAGCTCCTCACCCAAGCTGGCCAGGCACCCAAGCGGGATCCACCCTGATCCAGGACACCCTTCAGAGCAAACCAGTCAGCCCCCACCCGTGCACCAGGCTTCTATCCTATATAGTAAAAGGGTAATATGCCTCCCGGCACCGGGATCAGCGTGACAGGGGGCAGCGACCAAACCCCCCTGATCGGCCCTGCTCTGTGTGTGACAGGGGGCAGCGCCCCAACTCCCCAATCAGCCCTGCTCTGAGCCCTACCAGGGGCTACACCTAGGGATTAGGCCTGCCCTCTGCCACCCGGGAGCGGGCCTAAGCCAGCAGGTCGTTATCTCCCAAGGGGTCCCAGACTGCGAGAGGGCACAGGCCGGGCTGAGGGACCCCCTCTCCCCCCCGAGTGCACAAATTTTTGTGTACCGGGCCTCTAGTTTATTAATATTTGTAATCCTTGCCACAGATATTAGTAGAGGATTATTAACCCACAGGTTGAATATATCACTTGCGTTGCAGTAATCTGTAGCTTACATTTAAACAAAGCTCTTGCATCATACCTCTTTTTAATTTGAAAAAGTAAAATATTTATTACAGAATTAGGAGAAAATTGATTTCCTCAAGCATGTATTGAGGGAGTCTCATTTCACAAGACAATTTATTAAAAAAAGAACCTAATATAAAATAAGAAAAAAATGTTATCTGTGGCAGATATTCACAATACATATTACCATACTCAATAATTCTAATAAGTCTTGTAGTAAAGAAACCACTTTATAACTTTATTATCTAGTGTTTCTCAAATTTGTTTTTCCATCAATTTTTTTTAAAATAGCATTTACTATGCTGTCAAAATGTTGTTGTTGTTTTCATGGAAAACTCTGGGATATGCCATATTAATTAATTATCAGCTCATAAAAATGAGATTATTTGAAAATTACTTAAAACAATATATGAAAGTAGCAGCATTAAAGAGATAGGAAACAGGAATATCTGAAACCCACCAATTCACTGCCTGCCTAGAGGTATGATATTAGGGAAAATAATTTTTATAACAATTGATAGTTGGGGCGCTGCTGGGGCTAAGATTCATAGATCAACAGTCTGGTAGTTGTGATCACGTCACTTTTATTTTAGGACTCTTTGATTTCTGGTAGTAGAAATATACTTAAACTTGTTTAGTCCAAGGAGGAATTTATAGGTTCATAATCAGACAGAGAAAAGGCAAAGGTAGGGTTGTCCCTAGAGTAGATGGAACCAGGAAATCAAACACCATCCATGTTCTCGCTATTTTCTCTCTGGGTGTTCACTTCATTATTTTGGTTTAGTTTCTCCATGAGGACAGAAACTTTGTTGCCTGCAGATCTCAGTACACATTTACACAGCTTACTGAGCAGAAAGAAAATGGCATTAACCTGTAACTCAAATTTGAAAAATCCAAGGGAAGGTATTTCGTAGGCTCAGGCTGAGTCATGTGTCAATCCCAGATCCAATCACTGTGGAGACCAGGAGAGGTCCTGAATGAGTCAAGTGCTCTTCTTACTCCATTATAAAAGCCAAGAAGACAGGGTCAAGTAAGAGAATGGCTGCTTCCAGACAAATCACATGACTACATTTTTGCTTTATG
>NW_006291231.1:5817744-5819529 GCF_000327345.1 Myotis davidii
CGTTGTCTAGAGTGGAGCTATCATTTTTCCCCTTTAAAAGGTCTCTTGAAATACAAGAACATCATTTAAAAGTGAGATCTTGCTATAGATGGATATGTTCCAGTATTAGATGAGAAGGTGAATAGAACCACATCCATTTAAAATCGGACAGAGGACCAGGGAGAATAGAACCCTCTTGGTCTAATGACAGGACTAAATTAGGTTCTGTTTCAAGTTGCCATTGAGTTTCTGAGTTCTTTAGAAGGAAGATAAAACAACCTCAAAAAAAAAATGATGAGTATAACGGGTTAATTTCCGGAGCATTCACAGGTGCCATTTATGTTGCAAGTCTTCCTTCCTGAATTGTGTTCAATTTTCAATGGAGGGGTTATGTTAAAGCAAATAGATGAACCTGGTTTTTGAGCCCGAGTCTGAGATACAACTGTTCAATTGCTTTAGCAGAGAAGAAATCTAAGAGGATGAGGTCAGAGGAATGGGATGGAAAACATACACATGGTGCAACTTCTTCACTAAGTTAGGCAACCTGCTCTCTGGAAAAGGACTATTAAGCCAAGACTTTCTTCCAGACCGAGGCTGACCAGAGATGCCCTTTAGTCCACAGGGAGTTCTCCAGTTATTCTTTCAGAGTTTGAGAAGGCTTATCAGGAGCTAAGCACACATCACCTTATTCCCTGTCTCTTCTCCCCAATTTACTCAGGGGAATATTTCTGAATATTAGAGACATGGAAAAAAATGACATATTCTCCTTTTCTCTCTCCTCATGTAGGGATTTCACAATTTAACTACAGGGGCCCTCTAGAATTCTTTCTCTCTCAGTGATCAACAAGAGATAAATGTGAATGCTTTAACCTCAACAACTGGTCTCAGTTGAATCTACCAAAAAAAAAAAAAAAAGGTGTAAGAGTGAACTTTGCCCTATCACAATAATTTGGATCTTCACCCAAAACCAATACTTCCATCCTTGGAACACATGATAATTCCCAAACTTGTACACTATTTCAAGCCTCTGGGTTCTTACCTGGACTGCTCTGTGTCCAAGTAGAGTTGTTTTTCCCTCCTTTTGGTACGGATTCAAAACCCTCTGCCTTTCCACTTTCCTTCTTCCAGGGAAAAAGAGGAGAGGAGAAGAGTGCAGATTGGTTTGGCTCAGTGGATAGAGCTTTGACTTGCGGATTGAAGGGTCACACGTTCAATTCCAGTCAAGGGGGGCGGGGGGGCGGGGAGAGATAGGGGAAGAAGAAGATGAAAAAAAAAACCCCAATACATTTTATTAAGAACCTTCAATGCTTGGGCTAGTGGGAATTCTGGGTTCTCTTGACTGAGCAGAGGAGACAAACAGTTCAGGGCAAAGGGGCCTTAAGTATCTGGGGAGTTACATCACCTCCAGGGGGTCCCTCAGTCTGGCCTGAGGGGATCGGGCCAAAACTGGCTCTCTGACATCCTAAGGGGTCCAGAATTGTGAGAGGGCAGTTCTTGGATGACACACCCCAGAATCAGACTCCCTCCTCTCTAGTTCAGGGTGTGTCACCGGAGAACCTTTGCTGCCAAATCACCACAGCTCTGCAGCTCCTGCATTGAACGTCTGCCCCCTGGTGGTCAGTGCGCGTTGTATCTTCTGGTCAGAGCATCTGACCCTGATGGTCATTGTGTGTCATAGCTACTGGTTGGAAGGTCAGACAGATGCTTAGCCTTTTATAGATATAGACTAGAGGCCCGGTGCACAAAAATTTGTGCACTCGGCGGGTGGGGGTGCCTCAGCCCGGCCTGTGCCCTCTCGCCGTATGG
>NW_006291231.1:5820696-5828539 GCF_000327345.1 Myotis davidii
GAGCAAGCAAGCCTCCTGCTCGCTTCAGCTACGTGGCTGCTGGCCGCCATCTTTGTTGGTGGTTAATTTGAATATATTCCTGTTTAGCCAATGGGAAGTGTAGCGAAGGTACTGTCAATTACCCTTTTTGTCTTTTATTAGATAGGATGGCTTATTTAAAGATGCCAGTTCACTGGTGATCTCAACCTCTATCTCTGCAGATTGAGTTTATCTGCTTCAGATTCTTCTCTGTCATGGAGAAAGTTTTTCTTCAGGCTTCTTAATGATCAACTTTTAAGTCACTAAACCAAATTTATATTTTCTGATTAGTCCATTCAAATGGTCATTGTTGGCCTCCATGTAGGTAAAATAGAAAGGTGACTAGATGATGTAACTCCCCAGATACTTAAGGCCCCTTTGCCCTGAACTGTTCGTCTCCTCTGCTCAGTCAAGAGAACCCAGAATTCCCACTAGCCCAAGCATTGAAGGTTCCTAATAAAATGTATTTTTTTTTTATTTTTTTTTTTTTTAGGAAGAGCTCATTCATTTTCCTTTAATGATCATTGATACCTTTGGTTGAAATAGTTTCTCAGATTTTTAGCCAATCACCTATTTGGGACTTAGATAATGGGCAGTTTACTGAGCCACCACAGCTGGGTGATAATGAGCAGTTTTTACCTCAAGATAGGAGACAAGAAATATCAAGAATATGGATCATTTTAGAGGACAGGCCTAGCAGTAAATGTACTTGGACAAACTGGGCAAAAGCAGGATTGATCAGAAAGGAGGCTGATGGCCCTTAAGACATACTTTTACTTTGTATTCTTTTCCTAGGACAAGAAGCATTTGTTTAGAATGGCAGCCTTTCCTATTTCTTGTAATGAATGTTTATATTCAGCTAAAGAGTGCTACATACAGTTTTTATATGTTGAAAGCTTTTCAGCTAGGAAGTAGTCTTTAGGTATCACTTATTATTTTAATGCTAAAATTTAAGAAACGAATAATTTTATAGGGAAGCATGCCCCATTAGCATGTTGATTAAAAAATATCTGTGAAGATTGGGTCAGGAATAGAATAAAGCTTTGTGCATGGGTCATATGTATATTTTTTTCTGGTTAGAATGGGGAAGTATTCTTCAATTGGTCATTTATAAAGGTTTAGAGACTTTCAAAGAGCCTTACTTGCTGTATTTCTGTGTGTGTTTCTGTATGCCCAGGTGGGCAGGTGCTTGAATTTGTTTTTCTCTATAAAGCTGCAAAAACAAAATAAAACAAAACCTAACCTTCCCCAGATCTGCCTGTCTTTTAATGTTGTACAGCCTTCATCTTAGTTTGAATTAAATTCTTTGTACATGTGCCAGGGGTTATTATTGTCAATTGTCTTCAACCTTGGCCATACTTTAATTTGTAAGGTTTGGATTTTTTCCCTTTGCACTTGGGCACTGGAATTATAATCATACTAGGGGGCCAGTGCACGAATTTGTGCACCTTGAAAGGAACTGTGGGCCACGAGGCTGCGGTGGGCACAGGGGCAGGTCTTGGCCCATCCTTCATGTCCCTGCTTGGCCCCTCCCACCACAGCCCTGGTCCTCTGTCCGCTGGCAGCCCCACTCCTGCTGCCGCTGCTCCCATATACTGATGGCGCTGGTCCTGCTTGCACCCACTAACGGCGCAGAGGAGAGGAGAGGAGAGGAGAGGAGAGGAGAGGAGAAATAATACTCATTTCATTGAGCTAACTAACTACTAAGGTAACTGTTTCTTATATCTAGTTTGTATTCAAATTTCACCAATTGTCTTATAACCTTTTTCCTTTTTTTAAAGTTGGTTTGTTTGAATCAGGATCAAACAAGGACCACACACTGAATTTGGTTATTAATGTGTTTTAAGTCTTTGAAAATAATATATATTTCCCTTTTATCATTTTTTGTCTTGCTATTAATATGTATGAAAAAATAGGTATTTTTATAGAATACCATTTGTCTTATAGAATTTTTCACTTTCTGGATTTGCAGATTTTATCCTGGTAGTGTTATTTAATACATTTAATGATCACTGCTAGATCCATTATTGATGATCAAAAGTGATTTTTTTAAAAGAACTGAGACTATTTCATAATGCTTTTTCATTTGAACTGAACTATTTGTTTCTTTCATTAATGTACTTTATTAAATTAAATAACATTTAATGTGAAACTTGATAATTGACCTTTTTTCCCCCTTTAGTAATCTGAGATAGTTCTGGAACTTTATGAAAGACATTCAAGGTGCTGTGCTCTTTCATAAGAAAAGCCAAAGTGTTGTTTTTGGAGCTGTTTTTGTCATGTGCGTGTGTATTTTTCTCCCATTATTGTCGAATGTAATTATAATCTTCCACAAATGATCTGATGATTTGAAATATCATGGGAACACTTTGACCTAGAACATTTTCAAAGAGGTTAGTTACTGGATATACAAGCTAAGGACAATTTACACAAGTATAACTTACTTTTTCCTCAGATTTTTGTATTTTAAATCTGGTTTCTCAATTTCTTGTAGATTTTAAGAAGCCTAACTGACATTCAAGGCTTCCTTTATCAGGCCCCAATTCCCATTTCATGGTTTCATATCCTACAATTGTATATTCTCACCTATGGCCCAGCCAGACAACTGACTGCTTTCCTTATATCTCTCATATCCCCAGGGATAAAGTACTTCCTTTAAACAAATAGGGCCCTTATCTCTCTGTCTCTTAGGTACTTGTTTATTTTTTATAGATTCACATATAGTGTGTCCTCCCAAAGTGTATACACACAACTTTAATAATTATAAAGGTAGTATTTATTAAAATATATTTCATTTTCAAATCTGAGCTATCAGCTGTTCAAGTGTGTATACACTTTGCAGGGAACACCCTGTGTATACATGTTGTCCTAGTAGACTTCTAGTATACAACTACTGCTTCCTGGCTAATACCCTTGTGTTTTTTATTGGGATGCAAAATTTTTTTTACTGATCTTACTGGGAAACTTTGAAAAATATAGAGAATACAGTATTATTTCACATTTTCACATCCACATTTATAAATGATTTTGCTCCTCCAACCCCACCCTCTATCGTCTTTATGAGGTTTAGTGTGAACATTATCCAAGCTTCAGTAAAAATGGCAGTATGATGTAGTTGCTAACAACAAAGGTTATCTAAGTTCACATCCTAGCTTCACCGCTTAACAGGTACATGACCTTCAATAAGTCACCTAGCCGCCAAAGACTAGGGTGATAAAACAGAATGTAAAAGCTGTAAACATTCATAAGGTAGAAATAGAATAACTAAAAAACATTGAGAGAGGAAAAAAAAAGAAAATGGAAGTGTGCTACTTCATACTTATAGCTAGAGTCAAAATCTGCACTTTCACTCCAGCTATAAATAAAGCAGATAAACATATACATCTGTCTATTCTTAGATTTAGTAATACAAAGACAACCTTAAGAAAAATAATACCACCAATTAATATTCAGTAGTGGAGGAAAACATCCTCAGAGAAAGAATATGTTAATTTAATCATCATCAGAATAAGCAGTAAATAGATACTTTCCAAAGAAGGGGTTGACAAATATGGACTGTTAGCTAAATCACCACTAGTTGTTGTAAATCAAGGTTATCTAAATATAGCCAAGCCAATTTGTTTACAATACCACAATCAAGTAGCTGCCAAACAGATCTTATGGACTGCAGAGCCTAGAATGACCTGCTACAGAAAATGTTTGCTGACCCCTGTCCTAAAGTAATAGGGTATTTAGTATATTAAATCTACACTAATAATAGAGAAATATGCAGATTATCCGTTACAGTGTCATGTCATGACTGGATCAACTATAAGGCCCAGGGTAGGATAGGATACAATAGGAGGGGATAGGAAAGGAGAGGGAGAGGAAGGCAGGCCTGCATGCAGACAGGCCAAGAGGAGAAACAGAAATACAGTATGGGAACAAGAAAAAGATGCAGGAATGGAAAAGGGAAGGAAATGCAGGGCTGCACACGGGAGGGGGTGGTGACCGCAGGGAGGGTTGCGGGGAGAGGGAAGCAGGTGTACCCAGTGAGGGGTAGGGCAGGAGCCCCACCCAGACACAGGAGGAGGGTGGTGGCCCCCTGCATGGGCCATTGGCAGGGAGGTGCCGACGGGTCCAGGACGGAGTGGTGGATAGTCTGAGGCCTTCTGGGTGAAGGTGCTCCTGCTTCGCAGAAGCAGCAGCGCCCGGGCCGCGCAGGCCTCGGACACCTTCACTGGACTGGGCGTCCCGGGCAGGGAATGGGAGCAGGATGGTGGCAGGGAGGCCGGGGAAGGGGAGGGCAGCGAACACCTGGTGGGGGCTGAGCCCTGGGCTGGAGGTTAACGCCCCCCTACCCCCAAAAGGAAGCTTTAAGAAGGGAAGGAAGGAGAGAAGAACTTTATAAAGGAGTCAGTAGAGAGCAGAGTTAAAGAAGGAAAGAGGATGTATGAGTGAACTGTAGGAGCTATAATGAAAATCAAGTATAGTTGTGTACTGGGGACAGATTTTAAAAGTAGGAGTCAGAAAAGAAAAAATATAAATGATAGTGAATAATTAGGCAGGTAGGTAGATATTAAAACAGTTGAAGTAAGTGGAGAAGAATGTATGGCAAAGGTAGGACAAGAGAGAAAAAGAAAGGGAAGAAAAGTTTTAAAGGGGAGCTGGTAGAGCTGAAAAGGAGAATGGGAAGAAGGAAGAAATGGGGAAGGAAGCAAAGCAGGTCTGAGGGAGGAAGTGAAGAAAAAAATTAAGGTGGGAAGGAAGGAAAAGGGGAGGGAGGGGAGTGGTAAAGATAACGGAAAGAAGGAATGTGGGGGGAGGGTAGGAGAAAGATGGGAAGAAGGATGATGGAAGAGAAGTAGGAAATAAGGAGGAAAGAAAAGTTGATAAATGATGAGTCAGTAGGAAAAAGGAGAGAGGGAGAAGCCAATAAGGAAGTCAAATACAATTGTGTATGAAGGGGATAAGATTTAAACAAAAAGTTAATAGGGGCAACCAGGCTGGCAGGGGAGGGCAGTTAGGGGGATCAGGCCAGCAAGGAAGGGCAGTTAGGGGGATCAGGCAGGCAGGCAGAGTGGTTAGGGCAGGCAGTCAGATGAGCTGTTAGGAGCCAGAGGTCCTGGATTGTGAGAGGGTGCAGGTTGGGCTGAGACCCCCCTCCTCCCCATGCACGAATTTTGTGCACCGAGCCTCAAGTATAATTATAAAGACAGCCTCTATTAAAAGATATAAATATTTCATATTATAAAAAAATCACTGACACAAAAGTTATCTAAAATGTATGATAATGTAACTGACAACTGTGTTAACATAAGAAAATATTCAAACCTGCAAAGAATTTTTGTTGAGTTTATTTGAGCCAAACTGTCGACAATTGCTGGTAAGCAGAATCTCAATGTACTGTAGTATTGAGGTATGCTCCAGAGAATGACAGTTTTCACCTTATTTTATACATTACAATCAAAGGGGGAGACATAAGTGTGTTACATGAAATCCTCTGGTGATAGATTAGGGAGGTTAGGGAGGTAGGAGGAAGCAAAGTGGGAAAATCTCTGAGATTGGATAAAAATGATAGACACCTACTTCTTTTACATAGATGGGTACAGGACAGTCAACAGTCAAAAAGTAACAGGATAACAATAACAATGAGGGAATTGTGGTCTCGCCCTAGCACACTGGTGTGTTGGTTGTGCCCTGAGGGGTCTGGAAAAAGAGAAGTTACAAGTTACCCTGACATTCCAATGGTATATCTCTGAGATTGGAGTAAAATGATAGACACCTACTTCTTTTACATAGATGGGTACAGGACAGTCAACAGTCAAAAAGTAACAGGATAACAATAACAATGAGGGAATTGTGGTCTCGCCCTAGCACACTGGTGTGTTGGTTGTGCCCTGAGGGGTCTGGAAAAAGAGAAGTTACAAGTTACCCTGACATTCCAATGGTATGTTATCAAAGATGCAAAAGACAACAGACAGGCTTAGTTAAGGTAAAGATTGTCCTTTGTCAGGGAAGAATCTAGCCTAGGACATGACTACCTGTCATATATTGCTCTTAGTTAAAAAGCTTTAATTTCAGACAATCCTTTATGTTTACTGTTAGGCACATTCTTGTGCTCCATTATGCCCCACTTGGGGCTCTTGCTCCTCTTTCTGTGACCCTAACATTTGGTGCTGAAACCCAGGAGGGTTCCATGGGGAGGAGGAGCCATCGCCCCAGCTTCCGTCACCCCGAGTTTGCTACTCGGAAAGCAGCAGACAGCGGCAGCTCAACCTGGGCTTACCTCCAAATCCTATTCCAGTGACATGATTGCCAGCCTCAATTAGGCTTTCCTCCCTAATGAGCCCTCCTGAACCAGTGAAAGAGGAACACATAAGGCCAAAAGGGGTAAAGAATTATAAATTTATTATTACATCTGCTAGCAGAAGGGCTGAGACCAAAATGGCATCAGGGGGGCAGAGTAGGGGGAGCAGGATATTTATGCCTCTTATAAAGGTCAGAGTAACCGGTCAAACCAGGTGCAGGTGGGGCCAGGTGTAGGTGGACCACTGGAAACTGGGTGAGATGGTTTACTAGAAACCAAAGGCCATTAATCATGAAACCTATGAGAATAACAGAAAAATCACCAGGAGGGGCATAATGGAGCACAAGAATGTACCTAGCATTCCAGAAAGGCGTAAGAGCTTCAAACAGGGCATAATGGAGTGCAAGAATGTGCAAGCCTTCTCCTCCTCTTATTGTGTAGGCAGGTCTACCACATATCTCTTAAAAATCTCCTAAGTCCTTACTATCTCTCTCAAACCCTCAACTTAACACATTACCTCCTCACATTACCACCAAGACTCGCACAGGACTGCTGGCTCTGTCTTCCCCTCTCATCAACTAGCTACATCAGGCATGTCAAACTCAAAGGCTAACATTGGCCAAATAAACAAGGTTTAAGTTTATGTGGGCCACAAAAAAAACAAAAGCTTCAATTTTCATAGAAATGTGGGTTTATTTTGATAGAGACATGTTGAATACAAAGGGCTGAAGTAAATGCATAATAGAATATTTTAATAAAAATTAATATTTTTTCTTGAATATTAACTTACCAGACACTGAATAACTGCACAAATTAATAAGCATAACACTAATAATCCTATTTTTCTTGTTCTCCGAAAGTGAAATATTTCCTGTTGCACACACCAAACAAGTCAGTCCAAGATTAATGATGTGGCAATAAGCTGTTAAAATATTCACTGGAAGTATTAGTCGAGAAAAAAGGAAAATTAATGCAACACGATTATAGAAATCAGTCATTAGCGAACGTTGTAGTTCATTATTAATAATTAGAGGCCCGGTGCACAAAAATTTGTGCACTCAGGGGCAGAGCGGGTCCCTCAGCCCGGCCTATGCCCTCTCACAGTCTGGGACCTCTCGGGAAATAACACCCTGCTGGCTTAGGCCCGCTCCCTGGGTGGCAGATGGCAGGCCCAATCCTGCAGTGCCTGCCCTGCCTGCAGTATGCAAATTTAACGGCCATCTTTGTTGGGTTAATTTGCATACTCTTCTGATTGGCTGATGGGTGTAGCGAAGGTATGGTCAATTAGCATCTTTGTCTTTTATTAGTGTAGATAGATACTTTAAAGGGAGAGAGTAATAGCCCCTATGTCCTAGAGTCTTGATAAGATTAAATAAGAATCCCAAAGGAATTCAAGCTCCATGAGGACAAGAACCTTGTCTTGTTAATCACAATATCCCCAGTGTTAGAATAGAGCCTGGGGTACAATTGCCATTTATCAGGGAAGAAGGAATGAAGGGAGGGAGGGAGGGAGTAAAAGCCATTAGCAAGCTGCCC
>NW_006291231.1:5828948-5832754 GCF_000327345.1 Myotis davidii
TTGCAGGAGGCAAGCCTCATGTTCACTTCAAGCTGCCTGGCGGCCCGCCGCCATCTTGGCTGGCAGTTAATTTGCGTATCACCCTGATTAGCCAATGGGAAGGATAGCAGAGTGACACCAATTGGCATGTTTCTCTTTTATTAGTTTAGATTATGTATAACAGGATATTGTAAAAATTAAGTTATGAAATTTTTATTAAAATGTTTTTTACATACTGTTATATTGGCTGGGCTGTAAAAATATTCGTTGTGGGCCGCTGCCCGTGGGCCGAGAGTTTGGCATGCTTGAGCTACACAGTGGCCAACCTGGTTGGCTCTGATGCAGTCCCTTGATCTGACCCGAGATGGAACTATCAGGTCAATTCTGCAGGGCACTAGCTCATATGATTATCTGTCTCATTGCCAGGTTCAAAAAGACTGCACATTAGGTAGTCAACTATGACAAACTCAATGAAAGCAGCTCAGGACCATGCCGGTGCCCTCCATGGACAGGCCTGGCAACCTTCCGTTCCTACTATCAGAGCCTATCCAAAGACCTTTCAGTTCAGAGGAAATTGCCCAAAGTGTTGTCACAGTACAGGACCAGATAGTTTTACTGGCAGCAGATACCCTCCAAAATCGGAGAGGACTTGACCTCCTTCCTCACAGCTGAGAAAAGGGAGTTACGCCTATTCTTAGAGGAAGAATGCTGTTTTTATACCAATCAGTCTGGCATAGTAAAGGATGGGGCCACGAAACTAGTTGATAGGGCCTCAAAAGCCTGACAACAACTTTCGAAATCTTGGGCACCTCGCTACAGAATCTTAATTGGCTTTTACCTCTAGTTCAGTGGTTCTCAACCTTGGCTGCACATTAGAATCACCTGGGAATCTTTTTAAAATCCTGATTTCTGGGCCTCACCCCCCAAAAATTCTGTTTCTTTGTTACTAATGTTGTGGCCTCACCCCATAACAAAGAAACACAATTTCCAGAGGATGAGGCCCAGAAATCAGGATTTTGAAAAGATTCCCAGGTGATTCTAATGTGCAGCCAAGGTTGAGAATCACTGCTCTAGTTGGACACCTCTTAACACCTTTCATACCGCTCATGAGCTTTCTCGTGTTTCAAGCACCATCTGTTATGAACCTTAGATCTCAACACACTGTCTTGTCCATATCGAATGAAGTGATCTCATGGGTGGAAACCATGCAGGTCAATCTACGAAAAACTATATAATTGCATGAACCCATAAAGCATTGCAGTTACATTGCATTTTGGTCATTCGAATAGTCTTTGTCTTCAAGTTCCTGGCACTTTTAGAAAATGTTTTACGCAGTACCATACGTTAAAAAAGTACTAGGAACTTTAATTGTTTAATTGTTTTTGTAAATAAAAATGGTATAATTATTGAAAAACAACACCTAAAGTGCATTATGATCTGTAGTTATGATGATTTAAATAATGTGCAGTTTGCCCCAAAACATGCGGTCCTGGCGTATGTCTTAGAGATTTCTATGCGGTACGAAAGGTGTTAATGCTCTTCCTGGCACTCATCTTTGGCCCATGCATCCTAACAGCCCTTTCCTCCTGCCTTCAAAACCATTTTCAGGCAATCATCCAATAGATCCATAGGGGAAATGATGTTATTCAGACCTAGAGTAGATATCATCCACTCCCTTAATCACTGACTAATTAGGGACATCTCTACACCCCACCTAAGCATGAAGAAGTTACAGAAAAGTGAGATCAGCATCCCTCATCAACCCCAACTTACAAAGAAAGAGAAAAAGAGAAAGAGAGAGAGAGAGAGAGAGAAATGTTAGGTCCTTTTTGCATTCCATTATGTCCTGCTTGGGGCTCTTGATTAACAGCCTTTGGTTTCCAGTAAACCTCCTCACCCAGTTTCCAGTGGACCGCCTATACTTGGCCCCTGCCTGCACCAGGTCTGACCTGTTACTCTGACTGTCCTTTACAAGAGACATAAATATCCTGCTCCTGCGACTCTGCCCTGATGATGCCATTTTCGTTTCAGCCTTTCTGCTAGCAAATGTAATAATAAATTTATAATTCTTTACCTTTTGGCCTCGTGCATTCTCTTTCAGAGACCCAAACAGTTACTTTAGGTCTCTAGTTATTGCAAGACCTCCGCGTAGGCCTTCCCTGGGCTAGTCAGGTTAGAATGTGTCCCCTTTTCATCCACAGCCTACCTCAACAGAAACAGAAAGCAATGAGGTATCTTCATATAATGGGAGAAAATAATTACTAACCAAGATCAGTTACCCTATTAGATTGTCATGTTAGAATAAAGACATTACTCTGACAGACAAAATCCAAAAAGGCTTACCAGTAACAGATCTTCACTAGACAATGATGAAAAATATGTCCTTAAGGAAGTAGGACAATGATACTAGAAAGAAGATTGGAGACATAGCAAGACTGATAAACTGGAAAAGATGTATGTAAATTTATATAAATATTGACAGCAAAGTAATAATGATCATGTATAATTTGGAGATAAAGTTAAAAGGCAGAACTAAAATACTTGACCTAAATGCATAAGAGCCCAGCCCATGTGGCTTAGTGGTTGAGCAATGACCTATGAACCAGGAGGTCATGGCTTGATTCCTGGTCCGGACACATGTTTGGTTGTGGGCTGGATCCCCAGTAGGGAGAGTGCAGGAGGCAGCCGATCAATAATTCTCATCATTGATGTTTTTATCTCTCTCCCTCTCCCTTCCTCTCTGAAATCAATAATAAAAAAAAATGCACATAAAATAAGAAAGAGATCAAAGAGTTATGAAGCCTGTGTTTCGCTGGTAGGCTGGTAGAGTTACTGAGATTAATTTAGATTTTAAGAAAATATTCACTTAAAAATTCAAAGCATAGTTTTGAAGAAATACCAAAATAGCAGAGAGAGAAAATGGGGCGGGGGGGGGGAATTGAAATTGAATAAAAGTAGGGAGAAAACCAGTAGTCTAGAAATCACGAAGTATCAGAACCTATTGGACATGGCTAAAGTGCACACTGAGAAAGCACTGTATACCTTTACCTAAACTAATCTAGAAAAAAAAGTACAAATACAAATATGTAAAAATAAGACAAAAGAGTAAACTAATCCAAACTTGTAGAGATAATTTTAAAAATCAAGAGATTATACTGTTTAGTTCTGCAAATAAAATATATATCATGGTTGAAATGGTTACATTTAAAAATATGTAAATTGAATTTAGGTGAAAATCTAAACAGATAAATTAATATTGAAAAATCAAACAAACAGAAAAATCTGTCAAAATGCCCCAGGCAGAGATTGGTGATTTTGTTTATTTGGTTTTTTTTGTTCAGTTATTCCACTAAATCTTTAAAAAAGAAAAATCATATAGTCATTTTCATAAATGCTTCAAAGACATTTGATAAAACTCAGCATCTATTCTTAATTAATAAAAAATACACCTTATTAAGAAGAATAAATCTTAACAACATAAAACATATCTAACTAAATCTAAAAGTCAATTTCATGCATACGGGGAAAGACTAAAAGCATTCCCATTAATCCCAAGAAAGGATAAGGAGGTCCACTTTTAGTGCTATCTACACTAATAAAAGAGAAAAATGATAATTGGCATACGACGCTACCCTTTTCATTGGCTAATCAGGGCTATATGCAAATTAACTGCCAACTAAGATTGGCAGTTAACTGCCAACAAGATGGCGGTTAATTTGCATATGTAGGCACAATGCAAGGAGGTGAAAGGGAAAGCAGCAAGAAGCCCCCTGCCACTGACAGTGATCGGAAACCCAAGGGGGAGCTAAGAGCCCCCAGGGCCGCCT
>NW_006291231.1:5832891-5835557 GCF_000327345.1 Myotis davidii
GGGGGAGTGTCCCTCAGCCCAGCCTGCCCCCTCTCACATACTGGGAGCCCTCAGTTATTGACCCCCATCAATCTCCAATTGCAGGATCGGCCCCTTGCCCAGGCCTGATGCCTCTACCAGAGGCGTCAGGCCTGGGCAGGGGACCCTCATTTCCCCCCATCACTGGTTAGGGTCCCTGCCCAGGCCTGATGCCTCTGGCCCTGACTCCTGGGCCAGAGGCATCAGGCCTGGGCAAGGGGCCAATCCTGCGATTGGAGGGTGATGGGGGTCAACGCCTGAGGGCTCCCAGTATGTGAGAAGGGGCAGGCTGGGCTGAGGGACACCACCCCCCCACACACCCAGTGCATGAATTTCGTGCACTGGGCCCCTAGTTATACAATGTTGTACTAGAGTTACTAGCCAATCCAATAAGCTAAGAATTTTTATATTAGGTGCAGGTAAAATGATCATTTTCTTAAAATGATGAAATTCAGAACGTGCAAAAATGCAAGAGAAACAATGGAGTAACTATTAAAAGTTTCATCAGATGGCTGAGAAAACTGTCACTATACAGAAGTTAAGAGCTTTCATATATAGCAACAATAACCAGTTAGAAGGTTAAAGATCAAATATCATTTATAACATGAATAAAATAAAATATTCTGTTTGGAAACAAAGTCAAAAGATTAATGACAAAATGGACAGTCTTTGCAAATCATAATAAGTAAAAGGCTTATTTCTCTAAAATATGAAGAGCTCCTAAAAACCAATAACAAAAAGATTAAGAGTCTAAAAAAAAAAACTAGTAAAAAAAACAGGTCATAGAAATGAAAATACAAATGGCTAGGTTGATTGGGCTCACTTTGTATCAGCAGTTCTCAACCTGTGGGTCACAACCCCTTTGGGGGTTGAACGCCCCTTTCACAGGGATCGCCTAAGACCATTGGAAAACACATATATAATTACATATTGTTTTTGTAATTAATCACTATGCTTTAATTATGTTCAATTTGTAACAATGAAAATACATCCCGCAGATCAGATATTTACGTTACGATTCATAACAGTAGCAAAATTACAGTTATGAAGTAGCAACGAAAATAATTTTATGGTTGGGGGTCACCACAACATGAGGAACTGTATTAAAGGGTCGTGGCATTAGGAAGGTTGAGAACCACTGCTTTAAACTAATGACAACACACTTCAAGTGGGCTCCTAATGCTGCCCACTAATCACACTGCTTCTTATTTCAATTATTCTCATTTTTTTCCTAGAGGAAAACATTACCTTCTCTCCCATTCTCATTCTGTACTATTACTCACCAAGTCTGAGCCATCCCATCTCTCACCTGGATTATTCTAATAGCTCCTACCTGGTATCTGCAGCTATTCAACTATAGGAATCATCAATAAGCTGAAGGGAAAAAAACCTTGTATATATCCATGATTATTTATCCAAAATAACAATATTTATTCAAATATCAATAGAATATGTATTCAAAAAGTAAATATTTAACTGAGCACCTACTATTACTGAGCATTGTTCATGTTTGGGGCATGGCAGAAAACAAACAAGCAAAAAAACAAAGTCTGTGCACTCACAAAACATATTCCAGATAGGGAGACTGACACCCATATAAATATATGTGTCAGATGATGAATGTCATAGAAGAAAAATCAAGCAAGGAGAAAGCAACTGTAACCACTTAATGTTTTTCTAAGGGCAGTCAAAGAAGCTCTCCCAAACAAGATGACATTTGCACAGAGTCCTGTGAAACTTAGGGACAGAGCCTTGCAGATATCAAAGTAGAGAACAAAGTCAAGCACTAAAGAAAGTAAATTCTAGGCATTAATAATGCAATTATAGTGCTTAAAAATCTTCAAAAATGTGATGGGCCTGAAAAATCTCTCCTTTATCACCTATGATAAAAATAAAAATTCAAAAGTAGTTCACACCTATTTCAGGTATGAGCTAAGTTGGCTGTTGTTAGTACATGTGAAAATGATGAACTTCTGTCCACAACAGAGAGGCCTAAACACTGAGTATTCACACCATGTTTAGTTTAAAAATAAATACAAACAACCTTCTTCCCTTCAATGACTCTCTAAATTTTGGCTGTTTTTACTGAAAAACATCCTTTTAATTTTATCCTGAAAACAACATGGAGAATGACTTTCTTTCAAAACAAGTTCTCTCTTGAAGAGAAACACATGTTCAAAGAACAAACAACATTCCAGTATCTGACTTAAGGCTACTTAATTTTGGCAGGATGATGTCATACTTAGGCTACTAAACATATTCCTGTACATGGTTCTCAACCTTCTGGCCCTTTAAATACAGCTCCTAATGTTGTGTCCCAACCATAAAATTATTTTCGTTGCTATTTCATAACTGTAATGTTGCTACTGTTATGAATCGTAATGTAAATATCTGATATGCAGGATGGTCTTAGGCGACCCCTGTGAAAGGGTCGTTCGACCGCCAAAGGGATTGTGACCCACAGATTGAGAACCGCTGCCTGTACATACTATTTCTTCTGCAATTCTATAAGTCAGGCCTATTCATGGAAGCAGACCCATCATTTTATGCAATTAGAGAACAATAAAGAGAACATGTTTGAAGTACAAATACATTCCCAGTAATAAATAATTTCTAAGGGAATTTTCTATCCCATCATACATCTTGAG
>NW_006291231.1:5835607-5843643 GCF_000327345.1 Myotis davidii
ATAATTTCTAAGGGAAATTGAAGAGAGAAATATCCATGTGAGAGAAACACATCAATTGGTTGCCTCCTGCATGAGCCCTGACCAGGGCCTGGGCCAAGGAGGAGCCTGCAACCACGGTACATGCCCTTGACCGGAATTGAATTCGGGACCCTCAGTCCCCAGGCCAATGCTCTATCCACTGAGCCAAACCGGAGCGGTCCAAGGGCATCACTTCTTATCCTGCCATGCAGCCTGGGCTCCAGTGAGCAGGTCCCAGGGAGCATGGCAGGCCTCAAGCCCAGGAAGTAGCAGAAGTGGTGCTGAACACAATGCGTGACCAGAAAGTAACAACAGCAGCTGACGTAATAACAGTAATTGCTATACTCCCATTGCTAAATACCAGTGAGAATACGGCAGCAAGAAGAGAAGTGTAACACTGGTAGAGGTATTTACTTACTTAAATTTATCCAGAGCTTACCGGGAATCAAGCCCTCTCCTAAGTGCTTTATAGTTATTAACACCTTTAATCCCCCAAATAATCTCATTGTTGGTCACAATTTTTATTACACCCATTTTACAGATGAGCCACAGATTAAATAATTTGCCAAAAGCCACATGGTTAGTAAGGGATAGGGCGAGAATTTAAACTTGGCTCCTACAACTTCCAAAGTACCAATAGTAGAAGCAAAAGTAACAGAAGCAGATGCTGAATGCTAACGATCGGAGCAGCAGCAATGGTGGTAATAGTGTGGGCAATGGTGGCAGAAGTAGTCCTGGTAATAGCACCACTAGTAATGGTAGTTGCGGTAGTGATATCAGAGAGCGGTAACAACAGTAATCGTGGTGGCAACAGTAATAATACTGGTAATGAGATGACAGTATTAATAGCAGCAGTAACAGTTACAATAACTGTTTTTGAACACCTACTATGTTCCAGGCATCAGAGTGAGGTGCTTCCACATCATTAATCCTCACCAAAAGCTATGAGGAAGGAGTTCTGACACTTTACAGCCAGGGTGACTAAGGCTTGCAGTGGTTCAATGATTCCCTGGTGTCACACAGCTGGGAAGTGACAGAGCCAGGCCCTTTTACCCCCAAGGTTGGGTTCTCTCTCCTTCTGGGGTCCTCTGTCCACCCCCTTCCCTGAGGCTGCCTAAGAAAGCACAGCCCCTGCTTGCTGCTTCCAGAGGAAGAAGTGTACGCCTTCACCTGGTACCATTAGGACAGTCTATTACCCCACACCCCCTACTCCTTGTTCCCAAACCTACCCCTCAGCCCGCTCCAAACATATCCACTCCCTTTGCCATGACAGCTTGTAGAGGTTGAAGGCAAAGATCTTATCCCAATCCACTGATTTCTTTCAAATCTTCTTGCTTATAACATGGGTTCCTGACCTCTCTCCACACTGCTTGCCCTTCCCCAGGCATGATGTCTAGAACAGGGCCAATTCTGGAAATGGGAGAGTAGTAGAAGAGTCACCTTCTTCTTTCTGGCATGACCTCTTTTAAAACAGCTTGAGATTACATGAGCTTCTCACTCTGGTGATGTTCTAAGTTGACATCCTAAACCCTTGGTCACTCCTGGGTCTGCTTCTCTTTGACCTGCCTGACCCTGAGCCCTTTCTGTGGTTCTCTGAGACACTCTAGCTCAGTGGTTCTCAACCTTCCTAATGCCGCGACCCTTTAATACAGTTCCTCATGTTGTGGTGACCCCCGATTTCATTGTTACAAATTGAACATAATTAAAGCATAGTGATTAATCACAAAAACAGTATGTAATTATATATGTGTTTTCCGTTGGTCTTAGGTGACCCCTGTGAAAGGGTTGTTTGACCCCCCCAAAGGGGTCGCGACCCACAGGTTGAGAACCGCTGCCTTGTCACCAATGGGAAGTAGAGAGTTTTCTCCCACAAGTTTTTGGTTGTCCTCTCTGAGCATCAGCTTTAAGGGATTCTATAGTCAACCACTCATTGTTCCCCTCCTGAAGGAGACTGGTTCAGTGGTAACTTGTAAATGTTCCTCAGGAAAAGGAAGGGTTCCCAGGTCAAATCAGTTTGTGAAACTCTGAGCAAAACAGGCTCCTTCCCTGGAGAAGTCAGGGCCTTTGTGAATCTTTGCAATGGGCCTGGGACTCTCCCAGAAAATGGTATACTTCTCAGTGTTTCCCAAACCTGGTTCTTTAAATGACTGTTTTTCTAAGTATGTGACACACAAATACATTCCCCTTGAAAAGAAAAGTCTCAAATTACAGTTAAAGCTAAAAAAAAGTAATATCCTAATATATATTTAAATAAAATTTAAAAGCTATAGTTAAATAAAATGTAAAAGTTATATTTAAAATTTCTTTGTAAAAAGAAAAGAAATAAAAATATCCAAGAAAACTTTGAGAAGAAAAAAAAAGATAAGAGTGAAACAAACTAAGTATCTAAAGAAAATACAAGGCTATAATAATTTAAAATGTAACACTGGATCTGAGAAATGGATAAGTGAAAAAGAGAAAGAGCATAGAAGCACGTCGTGATTATACAGTGACATTTCAAATCTGTAGAGAAAGAATAACCCAACTACTCAGAAATAACATTAGGACAATATTCATTTCGAAAAACATAGAATAGTTAGATCCTCACCACATAGCATACATGTATTAAAATAACCCTAGCTGCAGAAACAGATAAATACCCTAAATCTGTCACTTAATCAAGTACTCACTGATTTCTTGCTCATGTAAAGTTCAGTAGGTGGTTGTATAGGGTTGGGGGATCTTCTCAATGTAACTATGGTTTATAGAAATGTCACCATCTTCAAAATCTCTCTTGCAAGGCTGCCCAAGATGTCAACATTTAGCTGGAAAACAGGAAAGAAATATGGGAGAATGCTAGGAAAGTTTTGTGGGACAAGTGAAAATCATGTAATCATCTTTACTCATATTCCATTGGCTAGCATTTGCCTACCTTTAAGGAGGCTGGGGAATGTAATTTAGCCAGTTACCTAAGGAAAAGAAAAGTAAGATTCAGTGAAAATATATATATATATTTTCGGGACCCTCAAAAATATTTATATATTTTATATATCTATAATTTTTTTTTCTTAGAAAGTTTTTAATGCAGTATGCCCTTCTGGTTACTAAGTGTCCTACCAAATCTAGAGCACATTTCCTCTTTCCCCAACTGAGACAATCTAAAATTCTACCTAGTTATTGCAACCAGCTCCAAGTCCAAGAGCTCTGAATGACACATGGTTTTTTTTTTCTGTCAGTTCTGAATATGGCCCATTAAGGTTCAGTGACACTTGCACTAAACACACAAGTTATAGAAACCTCTCTACTGCCACCTGGCTCAACCTACTATGTTGAAGAAGTATAGGAGACACACAGAGGCACTGGTCGATCTGGCAGGCATTTTGAGGTCCCTATGATATAGCAGTGGGGACATCTCCTTAATTTGAACTTTGTTAGGTGGAAGAAACTATTTATTTAAATGTTCTTCCCAGCCCTGGATTTACCCTTATGCAGGTTCTCTTTTGTCCATTGTCATATTCAAAATAAATGAGGGGGACTATGCCTTCCATGGGGTCCTTTACAGTTTTCATAAACTTTACAGTTTTTGTAAACTTTAGTTTTCATAAA
Organism: Myotis davidii; assembly: GCF_000327345.1. NCBI lineage: Eukaryota > Metazoa > Chordata > Mammalia > Chiroptera > Vespertilionidae > Myotis > Myotis davidii. The sequence goes on from NW_006291231.1 coordinate 5,839,211, forward strand.
CTTCCCTGAGCAAGTTTGGGAGCCCCCAAATACTTTTAATGACAGAGCATCTTTAGGCTGCTGAAGTGCTGGCTTACAATTTCATTGCCATTACAAATAGGCAGATTATTGTTTTTTGAGGGAAAGTTCTCTCTCTTCAGTTACATATGCTAGTAGCATTTCCCAAAGTTCTTTTCTTAAATGTAAATCTCAAGCCTGTCTTATTTTTCTCTTCCTTTGCCCCATACCATCATGTTTAGGAGGAAATGCCACACCTTTACTCAGGTATGTAATGGTGGAGCCAGAAGTCTTCATGGACTTTTGTGTATATCTACTATCATCTGGGACTAGATGCTTTTCCATCATTTTACATTTTGTTTTTCATGCTGTCAAAGTAACAAATTATTGCCACATCCCATATATTTTTTTTCTATCACCTTGATAAATGTAGGTAATAACAATCAACATTCATTACCAACATTCCATTTTCTAACCTCATTCCCTAGAGCAAAGTGTTCCCTAGACATGTGATCCACATTCTAATTGCAAATGACCATTGAACAATCATTGAATCACTGCATGACACAAATTTGTTTTCTCACTCTGGATATTAGCTTTTATCTTGACTATCTGTTGGACTAATGCCATGTGTTTTGGATTTTTTTAATAATGGAATTCTTGTAGCAACAACTTCTGTGTCAGAGTAATGATACCTGTCCTGTTTTAAAAAAATACCCAATTTTCTAATTTAACACAGTGTTTTTCTTTTGTTTGTTTTTTTAAATATATTTTTATTGATTTTTTCCAGAGAGGGAGGGAGAGGGATAGTTAGAAACATCGATGAAAGAGAAACATTGACCAGCTGCCTCCTGCACACCCCCCACTGGGGATGTGCCCGCAACCAAGGTACATGCACTTAACCGGAATCGAACCTGGGACCTTTCAGTCCGCAGGCCGACACTCTATCCACTGAACCAAATCGGTCAGGGCACAGTGGGGTTTTTTTGTTGTTTTTTTAAATAACAAATCCAATTGGCTTAAGTGGAGGAAAGGGTTGATGACCATGATTCTCAGTCACTTAGGTTCCCAGACTGATGGCTGTTTCTTCATTTTAAAAATAGGGTCTTCTAATGTCTTCCTAGAAACCCACATCCATCTGAGGGATAAAAGAAGATTGGAGGATAGAAGAGGATTTTATGGGCCAGACCTGGAAATGTTTTATAAAGTTTCCGCCCATATTCCAGTCAAGCAATTCTTAAGTCACAAGACCACAACCTAACTTTAAGAGAGGCTGAGAGATGTTGATTACTTGTGTACTAATTGACTTGATTAAGCAGTTTGCCAATCTCTGCCAGGATACACAGGGGTATATTCCAGATGGTTAAGAAAGGTGAACATAAACCTATAAAAAGTATTAGTGGAACTACAGAATTATTTAGGGATGTCAAGAACTCTTTGGGGCATGGGAGTTCCATGGACCTACTACAGAGAGCACTTAAGAGGACGGGGGGAGGGGGGGCAGAGCAAAGATTACACTGTCCTTGATGGTGAAAGAAAAGGCTGCTGTTCATCGGGAGGAAATACCCACCAGGATCCTTCTTCCCTGCTGAGGAAAAAGCCTTAAGCTACTGTAAGATCATCAGATACTGTCAGTCAGGACACAAGTAAAGACTCACTGTAGCATGGGTAAAGGAAATACACTCTGCCCGTGTGAAGAGTCAGGAGGCCATCCTGCAGCCAGACTTGGGGAGGGGCAAGAAACAGTCCAAGCAAGATTCACCAAACATACAGTGAAGAGTTTAGCTGCCACAAAGAAGAGGGGTAGGAGCATTGAGAAAGCCATAATCCTAAAATCTACTCACAATCTAAGTATAAAAACCATGAAAAGTATTTTAAAGATCAAGGGCTCAAAGAATTCCCATGGTTCTTTTCAGAGGAATTTACTAGAAACTAAACTTCATCCAAACAAAAAAGAGTGGGAAAACTTTAGCAATTTAGTTTTAATATAACTTAATTGCAAAAATAAGATTAAAACTAAGAACAATCCTATATAATAAAAGCCTAATATGCTAAGTGTCCAGTTATCTGATCGTCTGTTCAACCAAAGCGTAATATGCTAGTGATATGCTAAGGACACTCAATGGCTCCCTATGATGTACACTGACCACCAGGGGGAAGACGCTCCGACTGGTAGGTTAGCTTGCTGCTGGGGTTCAGCTGATCGGGACTGGAGCCCTCCCGTGGTCCCTCCCTCGCTGGCCAACCTCCCATGTCCCTCCCGGCCCTGATGATGCATCAGTGGGGTCTCTCCCCTGGCCTGCACCCTCTCGACTGGAGCCCTCCCGTGGGCCAACCTCCCATGTCCCTCACTCGCTGGCCAACTTCCCATGTCCCTCCCGGCCCTGATGGTGCACCAGTGGGGTCTCTCCCCTGGCCTGCACCCTCTCGCAATCCAGGACCCCTAGGGGATGTCCGAGAGCCAGTTTCCGCCCGGTCCTGCAGAACAGGCCTAGGGACCCCACTGGTACACGAATTTGTGCACCGGGCTTGTAATGTTACGTAACAGTGCTCTATGCCTTGTATGTTCCAATAACATAAAAACAATGCATCTAAAAATAGGAGGATGGAGATAAAACAAGGAAAGTAGAATAAACTCATTAACTGTGATTTAGATAAGTAAAATTTAAGAAATGTTATTAAAAATTGACAATACAAATTATAGATAAAAGAAATAAGGAACTAAGGGCACTAAACAAGTTGTAAGCACAGATAACTACTAAAACAAAAATGTTAACCTCCATAAATATCAAATTTAGGGATTTTTTAAAATATAAAACATAGCAAGCACATTATAAAGAGAAACAATGAATTATTACAGCATAAGTCTGATAATTGAAAACAAGCATATTCATGTTAACAATTGTGGAAGGGTTTAATGTGCTTATCAAAAGGAAAGATTTTCAACTTTCATAAAGACCCAACTAAATAGTATGCTCTATTCAAGAGACATGCATAAAACAGAAAGGCTAAAAATAAAAGGATAGTCAAAGGTATTCCAGGAAAATGGCAACACTAAGAAAGCAGGAGCAGCAACACTGATATCAGATAAAGTAAAAGTCAAACAATGGTAGAGGAAGATTTTCTAACTATGATTCCAAATCCATATGCAAAAATGAAATAGAAGAAAATGAAAAATGATATATCTACATATTAGTAAGTGGGTACTAATATGTATGGGTATATAGATTATTTTTCATATTTTACATTTACAATGTTGCAAAGAAAATATGAAAAACAGATGCAGACAAGCATGATAAAAAGGAAATCTAAGACAACTGACAAATTTGGAAAAAATATTTGTAATATATATAACAGATAAAGGGCTAGTATTTATTTTAATATAAAAATAAATCTTAAAAATCAGGGGGAAAACACAAAAACAAAAAATAACTCACTTGCCCTGGCCGGTGCAGCTCGGTTGTTAGAGCATCAACCTGCACACTGAAGAGTAGTGGGTTTGATTCGTCAAGAGCATGTACCTGGGTTATGGGTTTGCTCCCCACCTCTGGTCAGAGTGCGTGTTGTAGGCAATCAATCGATGTGTCTCTCTCAAATCAATGTTTCTGTTTCTCCCTTCCCTCCTCTGTCCCTTCCAGTCTCTCTAAAAAGCAATGGAAAAAATATCCTTGGGGTTTTTTTTTAACAAAAACCCAAAACAAAGCAAAACAAAGTAACTCCTCACCAATGAAAAAAGGGCAAGACAATAAATTCACAAAAATTGACTCAAACTTAAAATTTAAAAGTATCCAACTGTACCCATAGTAAGAAAAGTACATAGTAAAACTATATTTCACTCATCCAACTGGTGAAAATAAAAATGTAAAAACACCAAACTCTGTTGGAGAGGTTGTGAGGAAACAAGCCACTCTCATCCACTTCTGGTAGAAATACAAATTGGTACAACCTTCATGGAGAAAAATTTGGTAATTTTAAAAATGTATTTACCTTCCAACATAACATTCTTAGCTCTAGGAACATACCCACAATATGAAAATGTATCTGTTTTTCATATTTTCTTTGCAACATTGTAAATGTAAAATATGAAAAATAATCTATATACCCATACATTGATGTATGGTTGAATAAACTGATAGATTACCCAAATGAAATACTATAAAGTTTGTTTTGTTTTAAATGAAGATTTTAATGAACAGATTTTCAGTGGTTTCCAGGATATATTTTAAATGAAAAATAGCAAAGTTCATAAAAGCATCTAGGGAATGCTAAATTTTGTATAAAAAAGAGGAAATAACAAAATGTACATACATGTGTTCATTTGTGCAAGTGAACACAGCAAAGATACACCAGGGACTAATGAGATTGATTATCTAAAGGGAATGTATGGGGATGAGATGGAAAGTAGGGAGTTGCCAATTTTCTGAGAATAGTGCATT
>NW_006291231.1:5844185-5851795 GCF_000327345.1 Myotis davidii
TCATTTTAGGTTGTTTTTCTGTTCCTCAGACTGGATCATCTTAATTGACATAAATGTAGGTTCACCTTATCGTTCTTTGCCTGCACAAGTCTGCTGTTGAGCCCTTCTGTTAATTTTTGCTTCACTTACTGTGTTTTTCAGCTGCTGCTTCTTTTGGTCTCATTATCATTTCTATCTCATCATTGATATTCTTTAGTTGGTGAGGCACTGTTCTCAGACTTTCTTCAGCTCTTTAGACATGGTTTCCTTTGGTTCTCACAACATATTTAAAATAGCTTATTTAATGTCATTGTTGAGTATGGGTCTCCTCAAGAAGTTTCTATTGATTGTTTTTTTCCCCTCTGTATATGAGCCAGACTTTGCTTCTGTATATCTTGTTTTCTTGAAAACTGAACATTTTAAATATAATATTGCAACTCCAGAAATTACAGTCCCTTTCCCCCATCGTTGTTACTGGTTTTTGTTGTTTACTTTTAAAACTATTTTTGTGATGTCTGTATTCTTTGTTATGTATGCCACTGACGCCTCTACTTCATTAACTTAGTAGTATACTAATAACTGGACAGAAATTTCCTTAAATGCTTGGAATCAACACTTCCCTGATTTTGTTGACAGGGCTCTGTGTGCTGGGATACACCTTCAACACTTGGCCAAAAAGTTGACAATTCCACCTGAGCCTTCATTTCCTGCTTGTGAAAGCTATCTACTGTGTCCTTCTGACATATAAATCCTTTCTCTAGCAGTGAAAAATATGTATTGTGTAAGCCAACCAGAGATGAGAGTTTAGGGCAGGGGTGGGCAACCCCTGGCACACGTGCCAAACATGGCATGCCAGTAACTTTTGCTGGCACGCAAAACCCTCTCTTATAATCTTCCATTTACAATTTTTTTCTTAATATCAACTTTTTTATTTTTCAGATAAATTCAGTGTAGATGCATCTTAGATAAATAATTTTACCTAAGTTATCTTAAAGACCATAGACGCTCGTGCATATCTCTGAAGGTCATGAAATATAAACCTGATGTAAAATCTCTGTCATCAGTGATGCAGCAGCAAAAGTCCCACTGATAATATCAAACGGAGTCATAAAGTTTTCTGTCAGACTATCAGTGTACATGTATACATTAAAAAATAAATGTATTTTTCATCATTATATACTGTGTTTTTGTTGCTTGAATGAATTTTATTATTTCTTCAAGGTTCTTCACATTCGTACAGCTTAAGAGATATCAAGTAGGCGTAACATGTTCTCAAAAAATTAGGGTTGGCACACAGAAGAATTTTGAGTCAGAGATTTTGCTGGTTTTGGCACAAGCTCACAAAAAGGTTGTCCACCCCTGGTTTAGGGCATCTTCAGCTTTCTCCTGAACATGCACAGTGTTAAGCATGTGACTTCCTTAATTCCAAGAAATATGTCAGAACTTACCAGATTTCCCAAGGATATTAAATTCTTCATCTTACTTTTTAAGCTTTTTGATGAAATTTTTGCCCCAAGAGTTATTCAATGCCTCAGGCAGCTATGATGTTGAACAATTGCCTCTCTTTGTTTTCTAAGTGATCTCAGGAAATGGCTTTATGCACTGGGCAAGCTCTTTGACACAAGACAAATTTGCAAGAGGAGCCTTCCAGTGAACTACCAAAGTAGTCAAATAATAACAATTCTGATAATATATCTATGAAGCTGACCCCCAGTGGCTGTCAGCTGCTGGATTTCAAGACTACCAGGTATATGAGAAGTGGGGGACGAGAATAGGGCAAGTTAAAATGTCACAAAGATCACTATTCTTATGAACATTAAGCCATTTTTCTTGAAAAATACTCCCTGGATTGCTGCAAGCCTTTGGTTAATTCCATAGCTCTGAAAAAGTTGATTCTGACGATATGGACAGTTTTCTCATTGCTTCTGACAGTGAGAAAAATTTCTGGATGCCCTTACTCCACCATTTTTGCTGACATCATCCCAGATAACTTCCAAACTTAGTTTTGAGACCATATGCCCTCAGGCTAAAGAAAAAAGCATTCTGAACATATACTGAAGTTTGGCTAATGGACTTCTGTTTTACAGAGGCATCATTAGCAATTCTGAAACTAACTTCTGTGTTTTCTCCTGTTGAGAAAATAAATATATTGTGAAAGGCTCCCAGTGGTCAAATTAAGGACAATTTGAGTATCAAAATAAATAAGGGATTTTTATTTCTGACTGTTACATAATAACTGAAACCAGATTTGCCCTTCTACATTAAGCAACTAGAAAACTTAATAAAATTTATAAAACAAAGGTTTTGGGATAATGGACAAAAAAAGCTGTACAGGATAAAAAAACTAATAAGTTGAGTGCTTCAGCTCGCTACCCGGTAGTTCAGAGTTTAGATAAGCTAATTTGACGAGATTGTGGGAGGAAAAATACAGAAGAGGAAGATGCACAGAAAGGGTCCTAGATGTACAGAAGGGTTCCTTCAAGTTGGTCATATAAGACTGATCTGTGCAATGCATATGAAGACTCTACCAATGCCAGAAAGTAGAGGAACAATACCAAGAACTTACAGTCCCAGGAATAGTTTGTGTTTTCACCAGACACAACAGAAAGATTTCCTTACAGACAAAGCATAAGATAGTGATTCAGTAATGGGGCCAAATGAGCCCTACACTAAATGAGCCCAATCTTAGCATTGTTGACATTCTGACCTTGATAATTTTTTGTTGTATAATACTATAGAATGTTTAGCAACATTCCCAGCCTATTATCAGCAAAAACAATAACAACGTATAATAGGGTTACAAGCAGAAGCAAAATGTATGTAAATAATAAAACAAAGGCCTGAAGAAAATTAAAGTATACTGTCCTGCCAGTATGGCTCATTGGTTGAATGTCAACCTATGAACCAGGAGGTCATGGTTTGATTCCTGATCAGGGCACATGCCTGGAGTTTCAGGCTCGATCCCCAGTAGGGGGCGTGCAGGAGGCAGCCAATCAATGATTCTCTCCCATCACTGATGTTTCTATCTCTCCCTCTCCCTTCCTCTCTCTGAAATCAATTTTAAAAAAAAGTGTACTATAGATCAGACTGTGATAAAGATGTATATTGTAAACCTTATAAGCCAATATTAGACACAACAAAATAAAAAATAACCAATAAAAATAGAGCTATCCATGAGATCACAATGAAATAAATTTAAAAACTGAATAGTTCTTCCTTAATATAAAAAGCCAGCTAGTATTTGTAGAAACAAGAAGAAACGTTTTTTGTTGTTTTTTTTTTACTCTAGCAGTAATTGTTTCAGTTAAGAATTACGGCTGAATGGTAGAACTAGTCAGTGAAAGTTTTAGAATAGTCTATAGTCTAAAAGTACCTCCCTAAAAATAATTATTCATTACAAAGAGGAAAATACTAACTTTCCAGTGGGGAAATCTCATAGACACTACCTGAAACAAGAAAATTAACATCACCAGTACTAGGTCACATCAACATCACCACCTGCCTCTTAATACGCACTGGGATAAATACAACATCCCTCCTGTGATATTCCTGCTCAAAGTGCCTAACTTGAATTTAATAATGGGGACATCAGACAAACCCAAATAAAGGGACAATGCTCAGTACTTCTGAAAAATGTCAATGTCATAAAATACTAAAACAGACTCAAACTATTATCAACTAAAGAGATATGGCAACTGAACGTAAGGTATGATGTTGGCTTTTCTGTTGTAAAAAGACATGGGGACAATTGGAAAAATCTGAGCATTTGATAACTGGACTGTGGTAATACAAGAGAATAGAGAATGACTTTGTTTATAAAGAGAGAATATAAAGGGTGGAGGGGAGAGAAGGAAACAAGAAAAATGAAATGGGAAAAGGATGAGAACAAGAAAGCAGTTGGAGAGGGAGAAAGAGTGGAGGACAGAAAGAGAGGGGGATAAATAGGAGAGGAGGAATAAAAGGAGAGGGAGGAGAAAGATGAAAAGTACATGTAAAGAAAATGCAGTAAAATGTTAATACAATAAAAGTTTACGGAATTTGGGTGCAGGATAGGGTGTGGTAAAAACCTCGGCCTTGCTGAAGACAATAATTGTCTTTGCCTTCACCTTCTAGAAGGTAATCTATGTCATACCTGATTGGACTATCTTTGATTAGGGTAAATGCTGGCTACACTAAAAAAAGACAAACCATGTGATTTACCACAGGGGCTTGGGTCATGTAGTATCAGTCCCTTTGGAACAATTATGTAAGCAATCAATCAATCATCCCTAAATATTGAAGGCACAGTAAAAATTCTGGATACAAAACCTTGAGAAAGCTCCTCAGATTGGCAATCTGCATTTGATGGCACAATGATAGTATGTCCTGAGGACAAGAGAAGCTTTGCATTTAGAACCCTCATAGATATTGCTCTATGCTCCTCTTCCTATGGCTGTTTATAACTTGTGTGCTTTCCCTGTGATAAGTAAACTTTGTGAATAGGTTTCAGTGAGCTCAAGAAGTTTTTCTAGCAAATTATTGAACCTCAGTGTATGGGGAGCCCTCCACCCATTCCCCTCCCCACACACCACCTCTGAACCTGCAATTGGTGTCAGAAGTAAGAGTGGTCTTGTGTGGGCTCTTCTAACTTTGTAGTTGGCCCCTAACTCCTTGCAATTGGGGTAAAGTCTTTTTTTTTTTTTTTAAATATATTTTATTGATTTTTTACAGAGAAGAAGGGAGAGGGATAAAGAGTTAGAAACATTGATGAGAGAGAAACATCCATTAACTGCCTCCTGCACACTCCCTACTGGGTATGTGGCCACAACCAAGTACATGCCCTTGACCGGAATCGAACCTGGGACCCTGAGTCTGCGGGCCGATGCTCTATCCACTGAGACAATCCAGTTAGGGCTTGGGGTAAAGTCTTAAGCAGACTTGGCAGTCTGGAAAATAGTATTCTCAACTTCGTAGCTTGGCTAAATCTGGATAGGCATAGAGACATTTTTCTTTCACTTTTTTACTGTAATAAATTTTCATAATTGAAATTAATTTCAATCTAACATAACTGAAATTATGTCAAAATAAAATTTGAAAGAAAAAAAAAATTGCATTCAACACAGAAATAATTTTCTTTCCACACAATAACTTGAATCCCATTGCTCAAGTTATCTAAATTTTTAAGCTCATGGAAAATGTAGAAATGACTCTCCAGAGCTTGGGAATTCCTGCTAATGAGAAGGCTTTCCCTGACATTAACTTTTGAAGAGATTTTATTATTTATGTATATATATGTGTGCGCGTGCACACACACACATAAACATTTTTATTGCTTTCAGAGAGGAAGGGAGAGGGGAGAGATAGAAATATCAATAATGAGAATCATTGATGAGCTGCTTCCTGCACGCCCCCTACTGGATGTGCCCGCATTTTGCTGAAACACAGGCTGTGCCTTGTCTAGGAATTGAACCATGTCCATGTCCTCCTGGTTCACAGGTTGACGCTCAACCACTGAGCAATGCCAGTCGGGCTTGAAAGGATTTTTAAAATCTTAATTTTTCTTTTAATAGAAATACTAAGATGCACAGAGTAGCCCTCTCCTCAGTGAGTCATCTTATAACCTTTCTGTTCAGCTACTGTAGAAATGCTCTTTTAATCATAACTCCTTCAATCTATGATTCCTCAAAAATGTTTCTATAAGAGCACATGGCCATGTAATTAGGTGTCAAACATTTTGAATTTAACAGAAATATTTATATGCAGTGAAATAGAAAACTAATTTTTGGTTGTGTTGCTACATTTAAACAATATGTTACTTAAATAATTGAAATATTCAGAAATCTAAAATTATCCTGGGAAACTAAAACAATTAAAAAGTACAAGATCATTACTAATTAAAGCTATAATATTTTTTGTATAACAATATTAATATTTTTTGCATAATTTATTACCTGTGTACCCCAAATGAACATTACTCTCTTTTTTTTATTGATATTAGAGAGAGAAACATCAATTTATTGTTACATCTATTCATGTATTCATTGGCTGATTCTTGTATGTGCCCTGACCAAGGACTGAAACTACAACCTTGGTTGTACTGGGAAGATGCTCTAACCAACTGAGCTACCCAGCCAGGGCCAAACATTACTATCTTAATCTTAGTTTTACCAACAAGAATAACTTTTAGCAGAGGTTATCTACTTTAAATAGCTATAATTTCCTCATACTTTTCAATTATTATTTTAAATATATCTCAACTTTTATTCTCAAGGCAAAGAAACACAGACCTAATCCAGTGAAATATACTTCATGATAAGCACAACTGAGGAAATCTGACTAATAATCTCAAAATTCTTTTATAAAGGGAACGTTCTGGGCATATTTTTAAAAACCAACTAATGTAGTAGATTTGTGCAAGATTTATGTAAACATAACTTGAACATACTTAAAAAAGAGAAATAAAGACAACAAACTGATTTCTACACCTCCTCCAAAAAGACTTATCCAAATATGAGTTTAAATAATGGGCTGGTAAAAAACAAAAAGAAGGAAAACAATTTTTTAGATGGAAAAGTTCACAAAAAGAGGTACTAATTAATCATCAAACGTAATTTTTTTCCCCTGAAACACAGCAATTTTAGATTGCTGCTCTTTTCGCCTCCTGCTTGCTTCCCATGAAGGATGAAGAGGCAGCTGTGTCTGCTGTTTTATATTTGCTGGTCCTCTTGGTGCATTCTTAATAAACTGATTTTTGAGTTGAGGGTCATTTTGCTGAAAACCTGGGAGGAGGAAGCAAAAATAATGAAAACTAAGTATATACCCAAACAACATGCACAAAATATATATTTTATCTTTTCAAATCAGTACTGAAGAAGAAATTTAGTTTTACTGAAATGGAATACCTCATTTTAAACCTAAGTCCAATAGAGCACAGTTTGAAGTTGAAATATACATTAGCAGTAAATGTTGGGACACATGCTTCCTATCCTTGCACGTGGATGTGTATTGCTTGCCTCTTAATATATGCTGTGATATCTTAAGAAATATCATTTGCTTATGAAATCTGTGTGTGAATCAGATGTAGCCAGAAAGCACACGTCTTTACTAAGACACTGCATCTGACAATGTTGATAGAAGAGATTTATTTTTAAAAGGCTATTTATTGATTTCACTCTCTTCTGTTACTGAACAAAGTTATTACTACAAGGTAAATTACTAAATCTACTCCAATACAAGACAAAGTTTTGTTTTAATCATGAAGTTACAAGAGATATGAGATTGACAACTTATATTCTAGCCCAGGGGTCCTCAAACTTTTTAAATAGGGGGCCAGTTCACTGTCCCTCAGACCGTTGGAGGGCCAGACTATAGTTTAAAAAAAAACTATGAACAAATTCTTATGCACACTGCACATATTTTATTTTGAAGTATAAAAACAAAATGGGAACAAATACAGTATTTGTATTTGCATGTGGCCCACGGGCCGTAGTTTGAGGACCCCTGTTCTAATCCTTATGGCATCTTATATTATGAGGCACTTCAATTACATTACCTTGAACAAACTACTGTTTGGGAGAGATATACTAGCTTGAAAAGACCTGAATCAATGCATGTTTATAGAATCAGAAAGAAATGGGGGGGGGGGGGGGGGG
>NW_006291231.1:5851851-5859036 GCF_000327345.1 Myotis davidii
AAAAAGTTTAATATAGATGTATTAAGTTTAACAGAGGATGCATAATTTCTCCACTTCAATTTAGACATCACTATCAAAAGCCTTTTAAAGATCTCCTTTAAAAGCAAATGGGATAATCTACATATATAAAAGCCTAAGCCACCATTCAACTATTAACTATGATGCACACTGACCACCAGGAGACAGACACTCTGACCGGCAGTTTAGCTTGCTGCTGGGGTCTGGCTGATCCAGACTGGGCGAGATGGGCTGGACATGCCCTGGAGCCCTCCTGCAGTCCCTCCCCAGCCCCGATCCTGCACTGATGGGGTCCCTCGGCCTGCCCTGTGCCCTCTTGCAATCCAAGACCCCTTGGGGAACGTCGGAGAGCGGGTTTCGGCCTGATCCCCGCAGGCCAGGCCAAGGGACCCCAGGGGTGCACAAATCCATGCAACGGGTCTCTGGTGTTTTATAAATAATTGCATAGAGTTTCCAAAATATCATGTACACATTCATATTTTATACAAATCACCATGTGCTCCAGAAATTTATAATACTCAGAGTGGCTCTAGTGATGAAGAATGAAGTTTAAATGTTAAGTGGAACTGTTTCATGATAACAGATTTGAATGAGACAGTATTTCTAAACTAATATTTTTTATAATTAGGCAAAGTAAATTTGCACATGTGAGTAAATTGGTAAGTATTATGAATTAAAAAGTTAAGCAAAAATAAACAAAAAGAATCTCTTTCACATGGGTCTCCTCAGGGAAAAAATGGGTGTGGCTTTAGTTTAGTTATCCTATGTTTGTGAAAATAAGGTAAATGAGGCAGATGGCCTTGTGTTTGCCAAACTTGGTCTTCTTTTCCTTCTAGGTGCACAACCATAATGTATTTCCCGTCACACAACAGTTAACTGAGGCCATGTAACTTGAGTTACAGCCAATGGAAGCTTCTATTGTCTCTCCTTTATTTTTTGTGGTATATTGCCAAAGGGCCATCAGTATACTTATCTTTTATAGTTTCTAATCACTTACCCCCCAAACTCCAAAAACATGAAGCCTGCTTCCTAAGTTTTCATTGCTAACCATTTTATCTATCTTTAGCATACAAATGCTCATTTTCAGTCTCAGATATCTATTTTCCTACCATCTATCAATGAACTGCTAAGCTAGTGCCAAATTTTTATGTTTTATTAAAAAATATTTTTATTTATATTTAGAGGGAGGGAGGGAGAGGAAGAGAGAGAAAAAAAGAAACATTAATGTGAGAGTGCAAGATCAATCGGCTGCCTACTGCATACCCCCTACTGGGGACAGAGCCTGAAACCTAGGCATTTGCCTTGACTGGGAATCCAACCAGTGAACCCTTGGTACACTGGACAACATTCAACCAAGTGAGCCAGTGGCCAGGGCCAGGGCCAGTTTGTTTTTTTAATGTACAGGTCACTAAACTCAGAGCAGCCACATCCATGACTGTTCTGTGGATGCTGCTGCACCACAGCATCACTGAATAATCCTGGGCTGAGCTGGATGAGCCTTTGGGTTGGCTTTGTTGGGAAGGAGGTCAGTGTGCTCTACGTGTGGGAGGAAAAAAAAGGGCATCTGGTGATCAAAAGGATGGTGATTACGTGATTATCTGTTCAAGAAATTCCACTTTATTTATTTTATCTAGCCACAGAGTCAGTCTGCATTTCTTAACTCCCATGTGGCTAGATATGGGGTCATATAAATGAATTTTGGCTAATGAAATGATAACAGAACTGATTTCTGCCACTTCAGGCCTGGCCCATGATAACCTTCTGCAAAATTTTCCATGTACTTTATTCCCTTCTGTTGGCCAAATGGAGAATATCTGGGAACTGCAAGAGGAAGAATCCAAATGAAACTTTATCCTTGAATGACTATGTGAAACATAGCCTCTCTGCTGATTCATGCTGGACTGTGATGTGAGTGAGAAACAAATTTTTATTGTTTTTAAATCAGTGAGAGTTTGGAATATGCATAGAAGTCAGCCGACCCAAATATATTAAACTTGATTTGTTATAAATTAATTTAAAACACTTTGAGTTGGCCAGAGTGGCTCAGCTGGTTGAGTGTCGTGCTGTACACTAAAAGTTTGCTGGTGTGATTCCTGGTCAGAGCCCACACCTGGGTTGTGGGTTAGGTCTCCAGTTGGGACATATACAGAAGGCAACAGATCAAAGTTTCTCTCTCTCTCTCTCTCCCTTTCCTCTCTCTAAGTATGTCCTCAGGTGAGGATTAAAAAAGAAAAAACACACCAAAAACTTTGATTTTACTCTCAATCCGGAAAGTAACATACTTGTTACTGAATGTTTAACAGCACAGTGTTGACTAAGATATAGCTCATATAATAATTAAAGAATGCATTAATTTAGTTCAAGATAAATTAAATACACCCAATTTCCTAATAAGTTTTGTCTATATCTTTCCCAATGGCAGGACATAGGGAAATACAACAACTTAAATTAATTATAAGATGGTAATTATAAGATGCTCTAGTTCCATTTCTGTGGGTACATAATTCATTGAGGCTATTGAACAATGAGAATTTTTCATCCTTCCACTTTGACAAAGCATTGCTTTATTGTATATGGAGGTTACCCAGCCATTAATAACATACCTGGGGTGTTACTTTTTGGTGCCTGTTCTCTGTAATTTCTAAAAGAAGAAAAACATCATTAGGATTTTTAAAAGATAAGTAAATCTTCTGATTTAACAGTCAGAGAAAGATAAATACCATATGATTTCACTTACATGTGAATCTAAAGAACAAACACAGAGATATAGAGAACAGACTGATGACTGCCAGAGGGGACAGGTTTGGGGGACTGGATGAAAAAAATGAAGGGATTAAAAAGTCCATATTGGTGGTTATAAAGCAGTCACAGACATATAAAGTATAGCAGAGGGAATGCTATGTATGGTGTCAAGTAGGTACTATCCTCTGAGCCAAACCGGCTACAGCTTCCATACTCTTAAACTTCTTTCAATAACAGTTTTCTATTGTATTAAAATGATCCCTGACCTCTAAATATATAGAAAAACAGTTCACTGAAGAAAATAGCTAATAATGAAGAAATAAGCTTACCATGTCTAAAGATACCCCTACCTGATTAAAATTACAAATGAAAATAAACTTATTTTAAAACAGAACAGCTGTGAAAAGTGGTATTTAATAGCAGAGACAGAGACAGCAGCCTCAACAAACATAAAAAAGCATTCTGGAAAAACTCTGGTGTTAGTGCAAGCAGCTGTACTGAAATAGAAATACATAATAAAATGATGGATGGTTATAATAATGGCCATAGGTTAACCGAAACAAAACAACAACAAAAACCACCATATTTTTATTCATTAAGTTTTGTTTAAAGAGTGAACTATGTGAGACATTTTTAAAAGTTATTTATCAAAAGCTAATTCAAAGTTTCAAAACTTTGGTAATTGAAGGGATAAACTTAAATTAGCTAGAAAAATTATTTGGCTATAACATCTCATTTTCTTATGAAGCTGGATATAAATGTGTCATTGACATTTGTGTTTTTGTATATATTATCCTAATATAAAGTGGGAGAGAGCCAAGTCACAGGATGTAGTTTGAATAAACTAGAATTGTGGAGGGGAGGTAGTCTCTTCTTTCACTATTAGGATATATAAATATGTAATATTTTTAAAAATTAAAAACTAATAATTATTTCAGAATACAAAAATATAATTACCTTCTAGAGCTTTTAGATCCAGATAAAGAATGGAAAAACACTGATTCAAACTTCCTTGCTTCTGTACTTGGCTTGTTTCTGACATTTCTTATACTCTCACGGGTTTCAAGTATATCTTCTTCAGGGAACACTTTTTTGGGAGATTTTTGTTCCAAAACTGAAGAAGGACAATTACTTTCCTTCTTTCGTGTCCGTCTGACTTTCCCAATAAAGAAGTCATCTCCACTATCACTGTCCTCGGACATGGAAGACTGTTTGTAAAACCTTTCTTCTGTGCTATCATCAAAATACTCCTGCTCTTCTTCATGTGATTCCTCTCCATCACTTTGCTCACTGATAACAGCACCTTCATGCTGCAACTTAATGGCATTATCATTTGAACATGAAGTGTCCTTGGAATGATTTTTTTCTGAAGCATTCCTTGATAACTTAACTTCAGCATCATTCTGTCTTGCATCTTTGAAGGCTTTGACGGCAGCTGCAAGAAAAATAGCACACAACTTGTTTCAACACTGAAACAACACAAAATATCAATGTTTAGTATAATATTCCTTATATTATTTAGGAACACTTGGGCTAATTTATACATTACATTAAATACAATCACGCCCCACATAATGACATTTCCATCAACAATGGACGCCATACATGACATTATAATGGAGTCTAGGTGTGTAGGAGGCCATACCATCTAATTGTGTAAGTACCCTGAATGGAGTTTGCATAATTATGAAATCGCCTAATGATGCATTTCTCGGAATGTTATTCCTGTTGTTAAGTGATGCATGAGTATATATATATAACGAACAGTCCGAATTTATAAAGAAAGCTACTGACTTTCTAAAAACCAAACTTCGAGTAAGAAAGCTCAGGAGTAACCATTTAAAACATAAAATGAGAAAAACCCATCATTTTATGCCTTGGAGTCTTGAAGAACAGTAAAAACTTTACTGAATGCAAATAAATAAAATGATAACTTTAATTTCTATAGGAATAATGCACTGATATAATTGTAGAGCATTATGAATTGGCTTTCAGACATAAAAAAATATCTTCCAATCTGTGACAAAAGCATTTAATTCTTTCAATACATTTTATAATACACATGCACATAAATGAAAATCATATGGCTAAGTAGTAGACACATCAAAAATAATATGAATTACATCAATAATTAGAAAATCAATTGTATTCAATATAATCATGAATATATATTACATATATTCAAATATTAGAATTTAGAAAAAAATATGAATTAATGTGGGCTACAGACCACCTTCTTGATAGTTAGATAATTGTTTAGGTATCAGATACTTTCCATATTTTCAAGCCTCTACCCATACATATGGAAATATTTGAAAGAGATATTTATAACAGAAAAGGTCCATGAAAGGCAAATGAACCAAAAACACAAATAAATCAACAGCCATTTTTCAAAATAATATGCACAAATGCATTAATAAGTACAGGGCTTTAATTCATACCTTTAAGCATATCTATTTTTTTCTTCAGAAGAGGGTGCATTGCTAATCGGGCAATTGCTCTTTCAGTCGCAGTAGATTCAGGCTGCAAATTGAAACAATAAAATTCACGCTGATAAAAAAACTACTGTCCTTGGATAATTTTAATTATTGTGTAATCAATGAATAAATATTGTTTGGGTACTTAATGTCTTTCTAAAATTGTGGTAGGCATTACATGTGATTTTTTAAAAGTATAAAAAAATATATCGCTCAAGCTGGTTTGGCGCAGTGGGTAGAGCGTCAGCCTGCAGACCGAAAGGTCCCAAGTTCGATTCTAGTCAAGGGCTCATGCCCTGATTGTGGGCTCAATCCCCCATAAGGGGTGTGCAGGAGGCAGCCAATCAGTGACTCTCTCTCATTAATGATGTTTCTATCTCTCTCCCTCTTCCTTCCTCTCTGAAATCAATAAAAAATATATGTATTTTTTAAAGTATAATATAGCTCCTGCTTTCAAAGAACTGAAAAGATCAAGTTAAGACTAAATTAATATGAAGGAATCAAATGATATATAGTATTAAGCTCGGTGATATAACTTATGACTATATGTTTGAACTTCCATTTAATATACACCTAGAAATTATCTAATCCTCTATATTTATACTTTGAATGTCCAATATCACTATTGCATTCTCAGAACCTTACACTACAGTTCCTGGCTTACAGCCAAAACTTTATAAATATTTGATGATGACTGAATAGGAACATATTACACACCATATTTAATGTATTTAAGAATTTAGAAAATTCATAATGCGGGTTAACTGCTTTAAATATCATCTGTAGGCTAACAACTTCCAAATTTCTACTTCCAGTTTTAACTTGGGCTACAGATTCATATATCCAACCACCTCCTTGATAGTTGTATAATTCTTGGATTTTCTTCTCAAGCCCACTTTTACTATAGACTTTCCCATCTTATTTTTTTTAAATATTTTATTGATTTTTTACAGAGAGGAAGGGAGAGGGATAGAGAGTTAGAAACATCAATGAGAGGAAAACATCGATCAGCTGCCTCCTGCACGCCCCCTACTGAGGATTTGCCCGTAGCCGAGGTACATGCCCTTGACTGGAATCGAACCTGGGACCCTCATTGAGTCCGCAGGCCGACGCTCTATCCACTGAGCCAAACCAGTTAGGGCTTTCCCCTCTTATTGTACGTAATTTTAACTTTTCTGGTTACACAAGCCTAAAACTCTAAGAATTCTTCTATTGTATTTTTCCTTCATATCTCATAATTAATCCTTCAGCAAATCGTATGGTTCCAACACAAAATATACTCACTTCTTACCATTTCTACTCTTACTACCTTTCACCAACTCACCAATGGTCTTCTCAATTGGACAAATGCAATAATTTCATACCTGGTCACTCTCTTTAGCATTTTGCTCCCCTACAGCCAATTTTCCCTCTAACAGTCACAGTGAGCTTTTAAAATATAACCAGATCGTGTTATCTGTTCTTGACACTTAGGCTTTTCCATTGCAAGATCTTCCCTACCTGGAATACTCTACTCCCAAATATATATATATATATATAGTTGATCATCTCACTGTATTCAGGTCTCTGCTAAAATGTTGCCTAAACTAACACAACGCTTTCCATCATTCCTCATTTATTTCACATCACCTAATACTTCATGCCAGTGCAGATATTTGCATATCAGTAAGGCAGACACTTTATCTTCTTCATTGCTGTAGACCAGATTCGGGGAACCTTTTTTTTCTGCCAACGGCCATTTGGTTATATATAACATTTTCGAGGGCCATACAAAATTATCAACTTAAAAATTAGCCTGCTGTATTTGGTCAAACAGTTAATTAACTCATCCCTAATGCCTTGGCAGGGCCAGACCAAATGATTTTGCAGGCCTTATATGGCCCGTGGGCCAGACATTCTCCACCCCTGCTTAGACCCAGTGCCTAGAACAATAACGGTTGATAGTTGG
>NW_006291231.1:5860086-5863204 GCF_000327345.1 Myotis davidii
TATCCTACAATGTTAAATAACCCAATATAAGGTTTTTTTCCCTTGCAAGTAATATAAACTTTTGAATATCTAAGTAAAAGCAAGATGGTGGCAGTTTGAAATCTACTGTTTAGAAGATTGATCTAGGTAATGTCACCCAGAATAATGTCTTCAGATTATACCTGGTGAAAATCCTCTGCCAGGACTTCCTGCTGCTATCTAATTACCTTGTGTACTGTGCTGCATAATCTTCCCCTAAAATTTATGTTCAACTAGAAACTCAGAATGTGACTGTATTTAGAAGCAGGATCCTTGCAGATTTAATTTAAGAGATCACAATGGATTAGGGTGGGCCCTAACATTTGGTTACAGAGGCACAGAGAGACAGAAAATGAAGAAGGCTGAGGCAGAAATTAGAGTTAAACTGCCACAAGCCGAGGAAGGCCCAGGGACACTAGAGGTTGGAAGCAGCAAGGAAGGGTTGTTTCCTAGGACCTTCTAAGGAAGTATATAGCCTTACTGACACCTTGACTTCATATTTTAGCCTCCTGAATCATGAGAGAATAAATTTCTGTTGTTTTAAACCATCTAATTTGTGGCATTTTGTTATAGCAACCTTAGGTTAACTAATATACCTTGATTGTGACTCTTACACATCTCTGTTCAACCTTCTCTAAGAAATGTAGTCCATTGGGAGATAATTCATTACATACAGTATTAAATCAGTCTTCTGCTTCTTCAGTACATTTCTAGGTTTCCTGATACAACACTGGACTTCTTACCCATTTTATCTACCTTAAAGAGATACGAGAGAATCTGGGAAGAAGGCCTTTTTCTGGTATCCTGAGTCACTCAGTGACAAGCTCGAATGCTGAAGTTTATGGGTCAAACATGCTTGCTTGAACTTTACAGAAAGCATATTAAAAGCTGTGGCACAGCTTTTATGTCCAATGAAGGACATAATTTTTCAGGTTGAAAAGGCTCAACACAATATATGAAAATAGTCACATCAGAATACTGACTTTACAAGCTTTCAGAAGAAAAAAGCAAACAAACACAGCAAATCACACACACAAAAATAATAATTATATCACGTACACTCACATACACAAATTTAAGAATCAGGATCAGAGGTCAAAAGATAATAAAGCAATGCTTCTAAATTGCTGTAGGAAAATAATTTTCAAACTAGGTAAGAATAAAAATACTTTGAGAAATGTGAGGTTTAAAAAAGTTTACATCCATTCAATCATTCTCCCAAGAAGTAGCCAATGCTTCACCGCTAATATGAAGGATACAGCAAATGAGGAAGGCATGGGATGTAAGAAAGAAGTGATCCAGGCAAAAGAAATGCCCATTATGGTGACAGAAGGTTTAGAATTAGAACACCTTGTTTATTAAATATTTTTAAAGGAGATTTCAGTAACTGTTGAGGGGTTTGGTGCTATGCTAGAGAGAACATAGAAAACTAACAAAACAAACATAACAATGATAAACTATAGGAAATAGAAATATTATGGAAAGGGAAAAGTAATCACTCACTACATGACAAAGTTAAAATAACAATCACAAGATGTTCGTTTAATCTAAATTTATGTTATCCTATTAGTCCTATATAATAAAGAGGTAATATGCAAATTAACCATCATGCTGTCACAAATGGCTCCGCCAACAGTGGAGGCGGGGTTCCCATAACAAGCAATCAGCAGGGACCTGAGGCTGCTAAGGTTTTTTTCCCTTGCAAGTAATATAAACTTTTGAATATCTAAGTAAAAGCAAGATGGTGGCAGTTTGAAATCTACTGTTTAGAAGATTGATCTAGGTAATGTCACCCAGAATAATGTCTTCAGATTATACCTGGTGAAAATCCTCTGCCAGGAGACCTCAAGGAGCGCCCCTCGCCCTGGACTGGGGAACCTCAGGCCATACCCCTGCCCCAGTGCCAGAACAGGGGACCTCAGGGCATGCCCTTTGCCCTGGGCTGGGAACCTGAGGCTGCACCCCCCACCCAGTGGGGCTTCACAGGAGACCTAAGGCTAAGCCCCCCACCTGGCACTGGAACATGGGACCTGATGCTGTGCCCCCCACCCGGCGCCAGGCCAGTGGACCTGAGGTTGCTCCCCCCAACCCGGCGGGCCTTGACAAGGGTGGGGCTGGCCAGGTCTGGGTCTTACGCAATTTTGAGGCATGCGCGGGTGGGTTGGCACTTTACTCTGGGTCCCACGGCGCACCCCAGACTCTGACAGGAGGAAGATTTTCATATACATTTTGCTAATTTTCTTTCATCTCTGACACTTTTATTATAGAGAAAGGACAAATAGCAATATTAAAATATTTCCTCTAATTAATTCCCTTTTAATGTGCACAAATTTCATGCACCGGGCCACTAGTATATATTAAAAGGCTAATATGCAAATCGACCAAACTGTGGAATGACCTGTCGCTATAACACGCACTGGCCACCAGGGGGCAGACACTCAATGCAAGAGCTGCCCCTTGGTGGTCAGTGCACTCCCACAGGGGGAGTGCCGCTCAGCTGGCTCCTAACTGAAAAGCGCAGTGGCGGTGACAGGAGCCTCTCTCGCCTCTACTGTAGGCGAGCAGTAAGCAGTGAGGGGTCCTGGACTGCGAGAGCCCCAGACTGTGAGACCGATGTCTGACTGCTGGCTTAGACATCCCCTGAAGGGTCCCGGACTGCGAGAGGGCACAGGCCCCAGAGGACCTGAGGCTGCGCACCCTGCCTAGCGGGGCTTGGTGGGGGACTTCAGGCCGTGCCCCCCACCCCAGCGCTGGCCTGGGGGACCTCAGGCCACACACTCCACCTGGCGGAGCTTTACAGGAGACCTCAAGGAGCGCCCCTCGCCCTGGACACCTGCAGTGCACGCATTTCATGCACCGGACCTCTAGTCTACATATATTAGGTTAGAGGCCCGGTGCACAAAATTCATGCATGGGGGGAGGGGGTCCCCTCAGCCCAGCCTGCACCCTCTCCAATCCAGGACCCCTCAGGGGATGTCCGACTGCCGGTTTACCCCGTGCCGGCTGGTTGCCCCATGCAGCCTGTTGCTCAGTCATTTGGTCGCCCCTCACTAACCCCACTGCCAGCCTGGTCACCTCCACCAGGCTGTCTGGGACCCCT
>NW_006291231.1:5863516-5865345 GCF_000327345.1 Myotis davidii
TGCCGGCCGCCATCTTGGCTGCCAGTTAATTTGCATATCTCGCTGATTAGCCAATGGGAAGGGTAGCGGTCATACGCCAATTACCATGTTTCTCTTTTATTAGTGTAGATATGACATGGAGGAGGAATGAGATAGAAATCCTTACAGACCACACAAGAAGTCAACAGCTAATGCTTAAAGAGTAATCAACTTAAGTTGAAAGTGGGAAAGAAAACTAATAAAGATCTGTCATTTTCACAAAAAATCTTGTAGAAGTATTTGACTCTTATATCCAGTGGTAGGCAAGCTGGCCAGCTGTCACCTGTTGCCTATCTTTTAAAATAAAGTTTTATGGGAATGCAGCCCCATACATTATTTATACAGCCAACCATATGCACTCCAGAGTCCTGCCCTTCTTTCAGGTTCCATGAGAAAAGAAGACACTGCAGCAACAACTATTTATCTGTAACTGCTTTCTTCAGTATATAGCAACAAAGTATTTGTTTCAAAGATAATCTCCAACATATGAACATCTGTATTTGTAAAATAGGCAAATTAGAAAGTGACTATTCTCATCACATGGGTTAATTTCACATGCTTTTAGATAAAAAATTCTGGGAATCCTAATAGATTTTGACTAAATGTATTCACGTAGAGTTGCTCAAAACATCTACCACTGTTCTCAAATCCCTGCTTTGACAACTTGCTAAAAGCTTTGATGAATTGGGTATTTTTCTTTCCAGAGTTAGCTACAACTTTCCATCTTAGTTATAAAAAGTTTTAGAAGAGCAGTGGTAATACCTGCACGTCTAGTGTTGACTCTAGGTAAATACTGTTTTGTTAAGAATCATTTTATCACCGAGTTCACTTACCAATGTTATTTCTCTGCCCTGAAAAATATCCTAGAGTGACTTAATGATCCAAATTCTGGAAATTCTATGTTTTTTAAAGGCTCTAGAACAGTGCTCACCAACTAGTGGTCCATGGACCACTGGTGGTCCGTGAGGTCCAAGTGGTTGGCAACTGCTGGTTTAAGGAAACCTTTGGAGCAGTGGTGGCCAACCGGTGGTCCATGGACCACTGTTGGTCAGTGAGGTCCGAAAGGTTGGCGACTGCTGCTCTAAAGCAAGTTTTAAATTTTACAATTATGTATTAATTTAATAAATGAAGATGTTATTCTTATTTATGTCTTCCTCTCTAACTATATTTTTATGTTGCAACCGTTGTGGAGGACTTATCTGGGGGAAAATACCAGGTTAGTAAGAAGTTAAATTGATTCAAAAAGAGCCATTGCATTGCATAATCCAGGACTGCCATTCACATAGAGTTGTGCAGTATATAGTTTATGCAGCCATATATAACAGCAGAGAGTTCAAAAGAAAAAGGTTTGAGTTAGGAAACTGATAGGTAATATTGAAATCAAGTCAAGACAGTATAATTGTTAAATAAAATCTTTGGTCTGTGTTCCCCTTACAAATTCTTAAAATTTATATTTAAACAATTAAATAAATGATTTTTAATTGCTTTTTGAAGAATAAAGTTAAAGGAAAGTTTAAAGTATTAATTTCACTTTTTTTTTACTTAAGAGAAATGTTTATTTAAATGACTGCTGAAATTATAAAATTGGTATTTTTAACTAACTTTCTTTAAATAAACAACTTAAGAACTACATGTATCAAAGTCAGGTTTCTGAATTCAGTCTAGAATGAGAAGTTGTTGAGAAACAAGTTTTCTTCCAAATTATTTGAGATAACTTTCATTTTGTGACCCAACTTCAAGGCCCTTTCAAACCTTTTGGGAAAGAGATCAAATATAAACATTTAAAAAAGAGGCTTGTGAAGCAAGTGGGG
>NW_006291231.1:5865828-5867044 GCF_000327345.1 Myotis davidii
CTGAAGCTCCACTGTGAACATTGGAGTCCTCCGTCACTGAAGCAAGCAAGCCTCCCTGTTTGCATCAGCTGCCTGGCTGCCGGCCGCCATCTTGGCTGCCAGTTAATTTGCATATCTCGCTGATTAGCCAATGGGAAGGGTAGCGGTCATACGCCAATTACCATGTTTCTCTTTTATTAGTGTAGATATGACATGGAGGAGGAATGAGATAGAAATCCTTACAGACCACACAAGAAGTCAACAGCTAATGCTTAAAGAGTAATCAACTTAAGTTGAAAGTGGGAAAGAAAACTAATAAAGATCTGTCATTTTCACAAAAAATCTTGTAGAAGTATTTGACTCTTATATCCAGTGGTAGGCAAGCTGGCCAGCTGTCACCTGTTGCCTATCTTTTAAAATAAAGTTTTATGGGAATGCAGCCCCATACATTATTTATACAGCCAACCATATGCACTCCAGAGTCCTGCCCTTCTTTCAGGTTCCATGAGAAAAGAAGACACTGCAGCAACAACTATTTATCTGTAACTGCTTTCTTCAGTATATAGCAACAAAGTATTTGTTTCAAAGATAATCTCCAACATATGAACATCTGTATTTGTAAAATAGGCAAATTAGAAAGTGACTATTCTCATCACATGGGTTAATTTCACATGCTTTTAGATAAAAAATTCTGGGAATCCTAATAGATTTTGACTAAATGTATTCACGTAGAGTTGCTCAAAACATCTACCACTGTTCTCAAATCCCTGCTTTGACAACTTGCTAAAAGCTTTGATGAATTGGGTATTTTTCTTTCCAGAGTTAGCTACAACTTTCCATCTTAGTTATAAAAAGTTTTAGAAGAGCAGTGGTAATACCTGCACGTCTAGTGTTGACTCTAGGTAAATACTGTTTTGTTAAGAATCATTTTATCACCGAGTTCACTTACCAATGTTATTTCTCTGCCCTGAAAAATATCCTAGAGTGACTTAATGATCCAAATTCTGGAAATTCTATGTTTTTTAAAGGCTCTAGAACAGTGCTCACCAACTAGTGGTCCATGGACCACTGGTGGTCCGTGAGGTCCAAGTGGTTGGCAACTGCTGGTTTAAGGAAACCTTTGGAGCAGTGGTGGCCAACCGGTGGTCCATGGACCACTGTTGGTCAGTGAGGTCCGAAAGGTTGGCGACTGCTGCTCTAAAGCAAGTTTTAAATTTTACAATTATGTATTAATTTA
>NW_006291231.1:5867155-5870732 GCF_000327345.1 Myotis davidii
TTTCACAATCCAGGACTGCCATTCACATAGAGTTGTGCAGTATATAGTTTATGCAGCCATATATAACAGCAGAGAGTTCAAAAGAAAAAGGTTTGAGTTAGGAAACTGATAGGTTAATATTGAATCAAGTCAAGACAGTATAATTGTTAAATAAAATCTTTGGTCTGTGTTCCCCTTACAAATTCTTAAAATTTATATTTAAACAATTAAATAAATGATTTTTAATTGCTTTTTGAAGAATAAAGTTAAAGGAAAGTTTAAAGTATTAATTTCACTTTTTTTTTACTTAAGAGAAATGTTTATTTAAATGACTGCTGAAATTATAAAATTGGTATTTTTAACTAACTTTCTTTAAATAAACAACTTAAGAACTACATGTATCAAAGTCAGGTTTCTGAATTCAGTCTAGAATGAGAAGTTGTTGAGAAACAAGTTTTCTTCCAAATTATTTGAGATAACTTTCATTTTGTGACCCAACTTCAAGGCCCTTTCAAACCTTTTGGGAAAGAGATCAAATATAAACATTTAAAAAAGAGGCTTGTGAAGCAAGTGGGCTCAGGCTCACGCCTCTGCATGCTTTGGGACTCTGCTGCAATTTGCTTAAAGCACTAGGCTAAGTGTAGGAGCTCAAAAGAATAAGCAGGCAGCCCCTGCCATGAGACTTTCTTTATCTCTCTTTAATTTCTCTCCAGTCCATCCCCTTTCCTCACTTACATCCTCCCTCTTTATATTTACTCATGTTTATATTTGCATTTATACAACATGACTTATGATGTGAAGGTATGGTCTTGAAAACAAACACCATCTTTTGAGGTTTATGATTATGCACTAATTTAAAAGGTTAAGACAAATGCACAAATAACGATTCCAAGGCAGAGTGTGATAAACTTCATAGAGAGACAGAAAATGCTATGGAAATTTACAGAAAATTTTCAAATAGAGTCATACATCTTAAATTTAAATAAATTTATTTTGAAGCTAAAAGACTAAGTAGTCTCTGTGAGCAAATAGTTTTTACACCTGCATGAAAGTCCTCACAATATTGTGGGGAATGAAAGAAACCACAGGTTTCCTTATTTAAAGTTGACACGATGTTTGCCATGGAAAATTCTCAGGAAACTGTGGTTTAACACACCTCCAGTTTCTTCCATTTCAAATAAATTAAATAAAAAAGGGAAAACACCTAATTTTTTAATGGAAAATTTTTATTTTGGCATATGGGTATTTATTGTGAGCACAAAGCATTTGGTGTTCAATTTTGAAAACCATTTTGAGAATGTACATAGAAATATAAACAACAATCTAAAAATGCCAAAGCTCTCTCTCTTTTTTTAATATATTTTTATTGATTTCAGAGAGGAAGGAAGAGGGTGAGATAGAAACATCCATGATGAGAGAGAATCATGGATTGGCTGCCTCCTCCAAGTCCCCCACTGGGGATCAAGTCCATAACCCGGTCATGTGCCCGACCGGAATAAAACCTGGGACCTTTCCATTTGCAGGCCGATGCTCTATCTACTGAGCCAAACCGGCCAGGGCAGCTAAAGCTCTCTTACATGCAATGTTCATTCCTTTGAAAATATGCCTAAAACAAAGTGATTTTAAATGAACTTGTAAAGGTAGACTGCTAGTAGCAGTGCCTTTAATTGGACTTAATTTCAATTCTGTGTTTTACCTAAAGATATAAATCAGTCCATTTAGATGGATTCAAAGAACTATGGCAAACTAAGGTTTAGAATTCACATTTAAGGGCACAGGAGACCTTTCTGCATTTGTTGAATTCATAATCCCTATGATACCATGATTCAAAAATACAGGCTTACACATATGGAAACTTATTCCATCCTTTTATCCAAAACTTTCATTCTGTAGGCCAAAAACTGAGAAACCTGGGTTTAGACCTTGGACCTACCATTTCCTACTATCTGACTGTAGGAATATTTTTTACCTTTCTGGGCCCATGGTCTCATCTATTAAATGGGATTATCATCATCTTCCCTGAGAAAGCTAGCATATATAAAGCACCTAATAAGCCAGGCAACTGGTATTCATGTTAACAAGTATTACTTTGCTTCCTCTTATCCTACAGTTGTTTACTATAACTCTCTTTTATTTCTACCGGATTACATCATCCTTTGGAAAAGCTGTTGTACATATATACAATGGAATACTATATGGCTGTAAAAAGGAAAGACCTCTTACCCTTTGCGACGGCATGGACAGACCTGGAGCTTATTTTGCTAAGTGAAATGAGCCAGTCAGAGAAAGACAAATACCATAGGATCTCCCTTCCATGTGGCAGCTAAGGAACAAAATAAACTGGCAAACAAAATAGATCCAGAGATAAGGATATACAGAACAGACTGACAGATCTCTGAGGGGAGGGGGTATTGGAATGGATAAAATAAGGTGAAGAGATTAGTCACAGAATGTGTATGCAGAGCCCATGGACACAGACAACAGTGTGATGAAGGCCAGGGG
The DNA here is from genome assembly GCF_000327345.1 of Myotis davidii. Lineage (NCBI taxonomy): Eukaryota > Metazoa > Chordata > Mammalia > Chiroptera > Vespertilionidae > Myotis > Myotis davidii. The sequence continues at coordinate 5,869,637 of NW_006291231.1, forward strand.
CTGGGGAGGGCTGAGTAGAGGTGGGCAAAGCAGAATGGAGGACATCTGTAATAGTGTCAATAAAAAGAAATATTGTCTCTATTCCCTTCATAGCTTTCACAGTGCCAATTGCTATGCATGCAACAGATGTTTTGAATTAAGACACTCCTGAAATTCTGGCAACAGCTGTCTGGAAATGTCAGTGTTACAGTCCCTAAACTCTCTAGCTTTAAACTCTCATCACATACGTATTAACTGGCTACTTAACCTTTGTACCCCGTATCCTTGATTTGAAAAATAAAGACATTACTATTATTACTCCCTCCACCCTCCCCACATATGAATACTTTCTCTATGAGATCACTGTTTTACAGTGTTTTAAGATCTACTGAGATAAGAATGCATAAGGAGAAATTGTGCAAGCTGTAAGATATTCCACAAATTAGTTTGTTCTGGTCTATTCTGATGGTCACATAACCTCAAATGTACAGGGCTCTATGTAACAGACTTATTTCCTATTTGGTCATCTTCCATGGAGCTCCCTTCCTGTAGCAAATCTATATATATAAAAGCCTAAGCAACCGGCTGACCTGACCCATACTGACAACCAGGGAGCAGAGCTCACTGCAGGAGCAAAAACAATAGGCAGGGAAACATGGAACAGAGGGATGAATCTCAGTGGGAAGCGGGGAGTGGGAAGGGCAGGAAGAGATTAACCAAGATCTTATATACATACTAGGGGCCCAATGCACGAAATTCGTGCACTGGGTGGGGGGAGGGGGGGGAGTGTCCCTCAGCCCAGCCTGCCCCCTCTCACATACTGGGAGCCCTCAGGCATTGACCCCCATCATCCAGTAATCGCAGGTTCTGCCCCCAGCCCAGGCCCGATGCCTCGGCCAGAGGCGTAGACCCCCATCATCCTCCGATAGCCTGATCAGCCCCTTGCCCAGGCCTGACGCCTCCGCCAGAGGTGTCAGGCTTGGACAGGGGACCCCCATCTCCCCCTGATCACTGGCTCTGACCCCCGCCCAGGCCTGAGGCCTCTGGCCCAGGAATCATGCCTGGGCAGGGGACCCCCATCTCCCTCTAATCACTTGCTCCACCCCCCCGCCCCAGC
>NW_006291231.1:5871161-5874748 GCF_000327345.1 Myotis davidii
AAGGGTAGCGTTGTACGCCAATTACCATTTTTCTCTTTTATTAGTGTAGACTAGAGGCCCAGTACACAAATTCATGCACCGGTGGGGTCCCTCAGCCTGGCCTGCAGGGATCGAGCCGAAACCAGCTCTCCGACATCCCCCATCTGAATTACTATTACAAATCTCAGGACTATATATACAAATGAATTTACTATTAGAAATAATGATAAGGTAATACTGATGTTTGTTTTTCCATTTTCAATTTAAATGATATTTTAAACACTGGAAGGCTGAACAAAGGGATGTAAATAGAAGACAGATGATAATCTAAAAAACTGATTTTACACATATTACACATACGTTAACTGATGTTAACCTTCCAAAGGAAAAACAATCTGGCTGAGAAGTAAAAAAAAAAAAAGACACAGGATATTTTATTTTGGATATTTTCAAGTTGAAGTTAAGTAATAAATATTGCCAAGTGTTACTGTTAGAGTTTAGATAAAAACATAATATTATGAAGGAACTAAAAATAAATTGCTTTTTACTCTTACCACAAATTAAACATTAATGAAATGCCTTTAGAACTTAGCGACCAAAAAGTTTAAAAAATGTATTCTGGTAAAAATCTTAAATGACATATTTTTTTAAAACTCTCAAGAGAAAGCAAAAATATATCCTGGCATATTTTTATACAATTACAACTATTCTATTTAAGATGTCATTATTTAGCTATAACAAAACTTAGTTTTTCCTGCTCTTTTATGAATGACTCCTATGAAATAATATTTACTGAAAAATCACAGTAGTATAAAATAAAGAGGCTATTGTAAAATCATGCTCAATACTTTGGTGTTGCTTCTATGACAAGGACAATGATGGCAACAACAAATCCTCACGCTCCTCAAACAAATAAAAACATTTTCTATTCTGGCCTTCTTCCAATAAAATGCTTTTAACGTTTAACATATCAAACGCCAATTAATTGTAGAGAAGTCCGTGAAAGTCTACATAAATGTAGAACAAGAGTATATTTTTCCTTAAGGCTAGAATAGAAAACCTTAAGTTGGTGATTCCAACATACTTCTCTCAATAATGAATAAAACATGAAGAAAATCAGTAAATATATAAATCACCTGAACAACATCATCACTCAATTTGACCTAAGACACTTATAGGACACTGATCCCAATAGAATACATATTGTTTTCAAGTGCACATAAAATAGTCACCAAGATAACAAATAATCAAGTTAAATTAATAAGAACCACAAAAAGTATGCTCATGTATCATAAACAGTAACAAAGATATATCGGGAAAAATCAACCAAAGATCTTGTATGCATATATGCATACATAACCCATGGAAGCAGACAGTGGGGTGGTAAGGGCCTGGGGCGGGGAGTGGAGGGGGTTGATGAGGGAAAAAAGGGGATATATGTAATATTTTTAAAAATAAAAATTTAAAAACAGATATACCTGGAAAATCCCCTATTTACTCAGAGATTAAAGAATATAGTTCTAATTAAACCATCATTTAAAGATAAAATTTCAGGGGAAATTCAAAACATTTTGAACTATAAAATGAAAATATATCAAATATATGAGATGTAGGTAAAGTGGTACTTAGATGGGAACTTATAGCATTAAATGCTTACATTAGAAAACAAGGTATAAAATCAGTAATTTAAGCTTCCATATTTAGAAATTAGAAAAAGAGCAAAGTACAAATGCAAGAAAAAACAAATAATATAGAGTAGAGCAAAAGTCAATGAAAGCAAAAACAGAAAAATAATGTAGAAAATCAATCAACCCAAAATCTGTTTTCAGGTAGAAATTCTCTTAATTGTAGGCATTAGCAAAATGAGCGGAAATATAAAAAGGCAAATAGTAAAGAAGAAGCAGGAGTTGCAAATCCAAGAAGCAGAACAACTGGATAAAAGTCCTAACTGTACAGCATAACAGTGGTATAACCTTAATCATCTAACTTCATTTTCTCAGTTATTCTCATTTGTAAAAGGGAGTTAAAAAAAAAATCATTCACAGGGTGAATGGCAGGGGTTAAGGGAAATATTCATGGAAATTATTTGGAAAGAATAAAAATAATAATTGTTTGAATTAGTAAGATTGACAAACTGTTATCTAACACATAAATATCATATTAAGTTATGTCAACATTTAACATATCTAACATCAATTAACTGTAGAGAAGTCAGTGCCTTTAAGAATCTTGAAGGTGTGATAACACAGCAAAGGAAATTCATAAATTACTATAAAATATTTTTTGGGGCACTGACAGATTTGGTTCAGTGGATAGAGTGACGGCCTGTGGACTGAAAGGGTCCCAGGTTTGATTCCGGTCAAGGGCATGTACCTTGGTTGCTGGCACATCCCTTGTAGGAGGTGTGCAGGAGGCAGCTGATCAATGTTTCTCTCTTATCAATGCTTCTAACTCTCTATCCTTTCCCTTCCTCTCTGTAAAATATCAATAAAATATATTTTTTAAAAATATTTTTTTGGTGGCAATATTGAAGGTCAAGTGGGGAAAATTCATTATATACTAATAATACCTGGCTTCTTCATAAGTTTTCTCATTAAGGAAAAAAGTAAAAAATATAAATAAGGAACTTTCAAAAAAAAAATACAACCCACTGCAGATATACCTTTTTGCAGATTTTTTCAAAATTGATATCATCACCAAGAGCAGATTTAGTTACTATATCAGGTTTCAACTCCTGTAAAAAAATAAAACAAAATAATTTTAGTTATGAGTCTAATTTTAAACTCATTATTATTATGAGATAAACTTCTTCCTCTGTTCTGCTCTTAAGAAATCTAATGTTAAATGAATTTTCAACTTTTAGAGGATAACAATTTCTATCACACAGTAAGAAATGACCATGCTAAGAAAAAAGTCACAGCAAAATGAATTTAAAAGCTAATCACCCCACAACAGTTATATTCTATGAAAGCTAGAACATTCAATGTGCTATTAAATTCCAGGATAAAAACATTTCCTTAGTAAAAATAAGATTAAAGTAATTCAAAATGTTAATTTAAGAATTATTACATTTACAGAAATTTTTACTTATTTTAATGACATTGGCAATTTCATCAGTTTATAGAGACTGATGTTCCAAGTGACTGATACCCCAGTAAATACCTGAAACCGTGCATAGTGCCAAATCCTATAGACATACTATGTTTTTTCCTATACATACACTAGAGGCCTGGTGTACAAATTCGTGCATCGGTGGGGTCCCTTGGCCTGGACAGAGATTGGAGCCAATTGGGGCTGTCTTGCCCAGTCCCAATTGGGGTCAATCAGGGCCAGCTGGCTGGGGGGAGGTACCACGGGAGGTTGGCTGTGGGAGTGCACTGAGCATCTGTACCCTGATGGTCAGTGTGCATCAGAGTGGCCAGTCTACCGATCATTAGGTCTACTGGTCATAACAGTCACTTAAGCATATATATATATATGTATGTATGTATGTATGTATATAAATATATACTAGAGTCCCGGTGCATAAAAATTTGTGCACTCGGGGGAGGGGAGAGGGGGTCCCTCAGCCTGGCCTGTGCCCTCTCCAGTCTGGGACCCCTCGGGGT
>NW_006291231.1:5875123-5879055 GCF_000327345.1 Myotis davidii
AGGGTGTCCTGGATCAGGGTGGGGGTCCCCACTGGAGTGCCTGGCCAGCCTGGATGAGGGGCTGATGGCTGTTTGCAGCTGGTCACACACCCTTCAGGGTGGGGGTCCCCACTGGGTTGCCTGGCCAGTCTGGGTGAGGGGCTGAGGGCTGTTTTCAGGCTGGCGGGTGACGGAGGCTCCCAACCGCTTCTTTTTTTCTTTTCTTTTTATTCTGGGCCTGCTTTAGCTCAGAGGCTCCAGCTTTAGGCCTCCGCTCCTAAAAGCAGGTATCTGGTTTGTTTGGGTTCTATAATCGAAACACTGTTTCAACTCCAGCTCTGAGATTCCGGCTGGCTGAAAGCAGGTTTCTGGGATTTTGTTTAGCTTCTATATTTGTAACAATGTTTCAAACTGCAAGCTCAGAGGGCGGCAGCAGCAGGCGGGGAACGTTGGAGTCCTCTGTCACTGAAGCAAGCAAGCCTCATGTTCGCTTCAAGCTGCCTGGCTGCCGGCCACCATCTTGGCTGGCAGTTAATTTGCATATCGCCCTGATTAGCCAATGGGAAGGGTAGCAGACGTACGGCTAATTACCATGTTTTTCTTTTATTATATAGGATATATGCCTCTGATAAAGATTAATTCATAAATAAGGCACAATAAGAGATTAACAACAACTAGAGTACAACAATAAAACTGAATTATAACAATGTACTGTAATAAAAGCTATGTGACTATGGTCTTTCTCTCAAAATACCTTACTGGACTATACTTACGTTTTCACTTAAAATAAGCACTTTATGACTTCCCTTGGCATGTTTGAATTGCCAGCATTACTACCCTTGCACTTTTGGGCCATTATTTAGTAAAATAAGGGTCACTTGAATACAAGCACTGTGATAGCATGGTTGTCAATCTGATAAACCCAGATGGATACCAAGTGACTAACAGGTGGGTAGCATATACAATGTGGATACACTGGACAAAGAGATGGTTCACATCCTGGGGGGACATAGCAGGACAATGTGGGATTGCACCATCTGATACTCATAGAAGTGCACAATTTAAAACTTATGAACTGTTTATTTCTGGAACTTTCCACTTAATATTTTCGGACTGCAACTGACTGGATAACAGAAGCTGAGGATAAGGGAAGACTACTATACACTAATTCTTAACTATATCACCAGTGGTGTTGGGGAAAGTTATGTTTCCAACCAAACTATTTTATATCAGGCTATGGAGAGGGACACTGTATCAAAACAAAAGTAACTTGAAGGCAGTGACCATGTAGACATTTTAAATTCCAACAGGTTCTCATTAAGGTTGGGCTTTTAATTTAATAAAATATAAAACCTGCTTGTATTTTCCAAAATGTGATGAAACTAAAATATGACGTTTAGATTAGGAGGGGTTAATTCCCAATACAAAGAATTATGAGGTGCCAAGAAAAGTCTGGATTCTTGGAGATTTTTCTTTTTTTGTCTATTGGAAAATGAGGCAAGAAATGCATTTCTCTGAAATAAGAAATCTGAAATTACTTGTGGGAGAGTATTAACATACAAATCTTCATGCTTTTTCACAGATGGGAATTGCATTATGGTTATCCTTTAATAACAATACAAACCTTATTTCCTAAATATTGTTCTACTGTTTGTTAAATACACTTCTACCAGATGTAAATTCAATAGGTTACACTCTGTCATCATATTCCCAAGAAATTAAAAAACAACAAAAACCCGCAATAACCTTTGTCTTCTTCCTTCACCCATTCCTGTGTTCTTCGTTGCAATTAATGGCATCTCCAACCTTTGCTGCTCAGATTAGACAGCTCAGGCATCTGACACTGTGTGCCTCTTTGTCATGTTTCTGTTATACTCTCATCTCCCTCTTTGCTTTCTTTGCTGTATTGTCTGTTGAATTTTGTTCCCTCCTTTGGATTACCATTATCTTACCCACAAGCTCAGGACTCCTAGGCTAGGGGGTCTCATATGCCATCCATTCAGTGTTACATAGAATCGATTCCTTGATTCTCCAACCTCAGTATCTTTGGTAAACTGTCTGCTTTAAAATTTTTTATTTGTGAACTGCCTTTCTCTATCTGGCCACCTACCTTTCTCACTCCCTTTCCTCCCCCAATCAAAAGCTTGCTTACTAAATACCACTAAAATGAGACAGAACTTCTTAGAAAAAATGGCTGACCACAGATCTCAGGCAGGAAAAGTATAAACCCTGCAATATTTTGTTATGACAGAAAAGGAAGGACTAATAGGGTTCTCTCAAAAAGTCACATAAGCTAACCTTTGAAGGGATACCATTGGTGAAATTTGGGTGTGATAAAAGAATAATGACAATGACTACATAATTTTTTTACTAAAATGAGAATGAAAGGAGGCACTATTAAAAACTATGCTGGGACACAAGTTATGAATGGGAGAATTGCAGTAAAATGTGGTCATGTGGTCACTGTAATTATAACAATTGTTAATTCCTCATATCTCCAAATGCTCTTTATTTTCTCTTAAACCCATTTCAAGCAGGTTTCTGCTCCAATTACTGCAACGAACATCATTCTTGTAAAAAAAAATGTCACCAACAATTTCCATGTTGCAAAATCTAATGAACAGATCTCGGTCCTCTTCTTATTCAACACTAAAGGCCCAGTGCATGAAATCCGTGCACTTGGGGTGGGGGGCGGGAATGGGGTGGGGGAAGGATCCCTCAGTCTGGCCTGCACCCTCTCGCGGTCCAGGAGCCCTCAGGGGATGTCCAACTGCTGTGGAGGCAGGAGAGGCTCCTACCACCGCCGCTGCACTCACCAGCTGTGTGCCCGGCTCAGGGCTTCTGGCTGAGTGGCACTCCCCCTCAGCCAGTGGGAGCACAATGACCACCAGGGGGCAGCTCCTGCGTTGAGTGTCTGCCCCCTGGTGGTCAGTGCACATCATAGCAACCAGTTGTTCCGCCATTTGGTTGATTTGCATATTAGCCTTTTATTATATTCAACATAGCAGCAGCATCTGCCTCTTCCCTTCCTTGGCCTGTTATCACCTTTTCACAAGTTAATTCCTTTTTCCTATTTGATATACTTTCTTTGTATGACTTTCAGGACCCATACTCTTCGTTTTTCTTCCTTAGCCTCCTTTGCTAGTTTTTCCTCTTCTTTATAGCTTAATAGTGGACCAGAATTCTGTCCTTGGTACTCTTCACCATTATCTAATACTACCCTAAGTGATTTCATTTAGTCTCATGATTTTAAATATCACGTACAAGTTAACAACTCCCCAAAGTCTCTTATCTCTAGCCCATTACTGTCTTCTGCACTCCTTCACATCATCACTCCTAACCCTTCCTACTCTGCTCTAATTTTTCATAACATATCATCTACTAACATACTAATCCTATCTAATAAAAGAGAAACATGGTAATTAGCGTACAACCGCTACCCTTCCCATTGGCTAATCAGGGTAATATGCAAATTAACTGCCAGCCAAGATGGCGGCCGGCAGCCAGGCAGGTCATTTTCTTTCTTTTCTTTTTTTAAATTAAATCTTTATTGTTCAGATTATTACATTTGTTCCTCTTTTCCCCCCATAACTCCCCTCCTCTCAGTTCCCACCCCACCCTCTGCCCTCACTCCCCACCCACTGTCCTCATCCATAGGTGCACGATTTTTGTCCAGTCTCTTCTCGCATCCCCCACACCCCTTTCCCCCCCCAGAATAGTCAGTCCATTCCCTTTCTATGTCCCTGATTCTATTCTATTCACCAGATTATTTTGTTCATCAGATTTTTTTATTCACTTGATGTTTAGATTCACATATTGTTAGATATGTATTTGTTGTCACTTTGTTCAGAATTTTTATCTTTACCCTTTTCTTCTTCTTCCTCTTCTTAAAGAATACCCTTCAGCAATTTATATAATACTGGTTTGGCAGTAATGAACTCCTTTAGCTTTTC
>NW_006291231.1:5879734-5884115 GCF_000327345.1 Myotis davidii
GGTTCTTCTCTGTGAATGACAGCGGGTGGCGCCCCAACTCCCCAATTGGCTGTGAGCCAGACCACGGGCTGCACCTAGAGATTGGGCCTGCCCTATGCCACCTGGAGCAGGCCTAAGCCAGCAGGTCGTTATCTCCCGAGGGGTCCCAGACTGTGAGAGGGCACAGGCCGGGCTGAGGGACCCCCTCTCCCCGCCGAGTGCACAAATTTTTATGCACCGGGCCTCTAGTCTATAATAGAAGGGTAATATGCTAATTAAACTGGACATCCTTCCAGGCCTCATTCTGGACGCAGGCGGGGCTGGAGGGAAGCAGCTTGGTCCCGGGTGTGTGCCAGCGGCTGGAAGGAATACTGGGTCCCAGGTGCCAGAAGGAAGCCGGTGCTGGCAGCCAGGGGAAGGAAGGCCTACTCTTGCATGAATATTAATGCATGGGACTTCTAGTTACTATACTGTCTTCCCCAATTCCTCCCAAATAACAACACTGTCAATTTTTGTTTCTCAGGAGTAATTTAAGTACCTGGTGAAGCTCATGACATTTGATAAATGGTTAAAAAACACTTGTTGAAAGAATGGATACTGAAGTTATTTTCATTTGTTAGGTAGTATAAATTGGTAAATTGAATACTTCAGTTATCTCATACTAGTAGAGCATAACCTAGGCCTGCTAGTAAACACTGCCCCTGTTCAAGAACTATTATAGAGAGTACATTTAATAACTATGTCTTTCATTCATTTAATTTTCTAAATTAAAACAAAAAAACCCCTACAATTGTTAATATTGTCATGTTGAGATATGAATCTAAATCACTATCAAACCTAATGCAACACTTCATGTAGAGAAAACTAGTAAAATAATCTAAAAATGTTTTGTATTTTTTAATTTTTTAAGTACTTCCTTTATAACTTCTCTAAAACAAATACAATAAAGTATTATAAATTTAAGTCTTCCATCCTACAACTTGGGAAGTTATGGTCACTTTTTAAGAGTCAGTTTCATTTAACAGGAAGCCTTCCATGAAGCTTCAAAGAAGTACTAAGTGGCCCTCCTCAATACAGCTATAGGTGTTTTATCCACTATTCAAATCCTCTGTTCACGTATCCATCTCATAATCAGACTCTAAGCTTCTCACAGAAAGCATCATATTAAATTTCTATAAACAGTGTACTTGGTAAACAAAGTACAGACCTAATAGATTTTTGTTGAGTTGAAATAAAGTGCTTTGGATGGCTCCAAGATGACATGATAAAAGTGTGTGAACTTTTCTGGCAAATTACAGGACTAAATAACATCTGGTAAAACTTTTGCTTTTTGAAACCTACAATACTAACTAAAATAGTCAGAATGATTTCAGCTCTGGTCTAAAGTTACAATGTAACATAGACAATGATGGTGGACTGGGGTGTAGAGTAAATCTCCAAAAGACCTCTATTCAGAATTTCTCCATATTGAATAGTTTTGACATAATTTTTCAAAATGGTATTGAAGGCAATTGCTATCTTAAGTAATATTTCATCTATGCCAGTTACATGGAGTAAAAGACTAAAGAGATTCAAAATCTTTTTAAAAATTATTAAACCAGTACCATGCTAAGAACAATGATATTGCATTTTAGTGTACAAAAACAGTATCAACCCAACTTCTTAAAATTTTCAGGAAACGATAGAAGTGGCTTTATTCTTTTTTGATTTTATAATTATAATCTTCTACATCTTAAAAGTCATCAATGCTAATTTTACTTCAAAAAATTCATTACAGGTGATATTTCAAAAACATGGTTTTGATCTGCACAGGTTCATCTACAAGCAACTTTTCAATAAATATAGTCGGCTCTCCACATCCCAGAGTTTTGCATCCACAGAATCAACCAACCATGGATCAAAATTGATCGCAGCTTGGAATCTGCAAATGCAGAGGGCCAACTGTATGCATTGCTCTATGCCATTTTATATAACAAACCTGAGCATCCACAGATTTTGGTATCTGGCGGGTGAGTGTGGTGTGTGTGTGTGTGTGTGTGTGTGTGTGTGTGTCTGGCGGGTGAGTGTGTGTGTGTGTGTGTGTATGTCCTGGAACTAATCCTGAGGGACAGCTGTAGTTCAGCTTTTGGGGGAGTCAAAAGTTACCCTGCTTTTCCACTGAGCAGGGTGACGAAGATGTTGTTCAAGAGTCAATTGTATATAAAATTCAAATTCTTAAACCTAAAATGGAAACTTAATACTAGAATCTCAAGCATTATTATTAAACTAGAGGCCCGGTGCACAAAAATTTGTGCACTCGGAGGGGGGTCCCTCAGCCCGGTCTGTGCCCTCTCGCAGTCTGGGAGCCCTCGGGGGATGCCCACTTGCCAGCAGGGAGCAGGCCTAAGCTGCAGTTGGACATCCTTAGCGGTGCTGAGGAGGCGGGAGAGGCTCCCGCCACCACCGCTGTGCTGCCAGCTGTCAGCTTGGCTTGTGGCTGAGCAGAGTTCCCCCTGTGGGAGCGCACTGACCACCAGGGGACAGCTCCTACATTGAGCATCTGCCCCCTGGTGTTCAGTGTGTGTCATAGTGACCAGTCATTCCCAGTCATTCTGCTGTTAGGGTCAATTTGCATATTACCCTTTTATTATATAGGATGATGGATAGGAAAAAAGAAACTAAGACATTTGCAAACAATTGACAGAAATTTATCTTTACTTTGATTAGCAAAATTTAATGTGAAGCATGTTACTAAATAGCCTTCTAAAATGCAGAACACTGGGCACTGTATAAAAAGACAACCAAAAAGAGTAGAGTTTATAATGTGCAAATGACCTGACATCATAACACAAAGGAAGATATAATACAGATTGTTAAAAACTTATTACCTAAGTACTATATATATGTATGAAGATAAAATATGCAAGGTAGTTTCTGTTTAGTTCTCAATAGTGGGAATAATAAAAAGATAACCCAAATACTGGGGTTCCCTTCTCAATTTGCACAAACCTCACACCCATATGATATTTGTCACTAGGTATGAATCCTCCTGTGTCTCTCCCTGCCAACAAAAGCTCTGTTTTAGAGGTTGATAAAGGGTTTGACAATGATCCATTCTGGTTTTGTAAGAATATGTGTGAGGTGATGGTGAAAGCCGTGTGGTTACCAGAGAAAGTTAGAGAAACTTAAAAACAGGAATGTACAAAGTATGTGTAGGAATATAAAGTTGACTGTATTATGCAGAAAAATGGGGATGAGAGGAACCAACTGATGAATTAGCTTTTACTACCCATGAGGAATTAGACCCCATCTAGTAGACAATAGAAAGGTAATTTAGTTTTTTGAACAAAAGAGTAATATATAAAACAAAGTAGGTTTACTATTAGGAAATTTTACTAGTGTCAGGTTTTGCTGGCAGCCAGTTAAAGAATTACTAAATGTCTACAAACAGTACTGTCTCACTTTAGTTCCAAGTTGACTTTCATGTTTAAAGCTGAATCTTCATATTCTAAAAACTAAACTGTAATGCATCTTTCAACTATAAATTATTTTCATCAAGCTATGAAATTACTGATGTGAGCAAAAACTAAAAAACAACATGTGAAATTCAAATAGTCCAAAGATGTGCATTACATTTAAAAGTAGATATTAGCTAAGGATAAACATAATCAAATAATCTCATCAAATGAAGCTGCAAAACCCTTTTGGCATTAAATAGTCCTATCTCTCACAGTAGAAATACCTTTTAGAAAATAGGACAAAACAAAAATAGTTTAACTCAAGTGATTAAACATGATCACATTTTTTTATGCCAAATAAAAACATCTAAACTGTTCTTGGAACTTCATGAAATTACCCACTTCTGAATGTTCAAGGAAGCAAGCAGAGAAATGAGATGCAGAAATTACATCAGCCTGAAGGTTCTTCTTAGAGTACTTCTGAAATTTAAAGGAATAGATCAGGATAGACAGCTTTTTCTTTTCATTTTAGAGACTGTCTTCTAACAAAATGCCTGGCCTCGGGAAGAAAAGTTTACTATTTTGTAAATATATGGAGAGTAAATAAAATACTTAAAACTATTTTATTTTTGTCTTCCCAATAACATGTTAAGAATAAAATAGAAGAGGTGAGATCTATACAGTTATTATTTTTGTTATTATTCAGTATATCAAATAAAAAGGGGACACAAATACAGCTTTATTTGAATATTTTTATTTTTTAATCCTAAATATATCTATATATATTTGCAAGTTTAGTTTTCCTTGCCCAGCACCAAAGAGTTAAAGGGGGGGAAAAAGCACCTCAAACTTAATAAACAATTACATAAGCCCATAGAACATTTTTTCCCCTTCAGTAAATGACCTAGGAAATTCATCAAAAGGCCTTAGGAAAATTATATTAGAAGACTGAGGCAGTCTTTCCC
>NW_006291231.1:5884175-5888576 GCF_000327345.1 Myotis davidii
GATATAGGGATGTGCTAAACAGGATTTAGGAATGTGTTAAAAGACAGTGGTTTTTAACTAAAAAAATAAAGGATAATCTTTAAAATCTCAAGGAAGTCAAACTATTTATTACAGCTCTAATTCCTTTAAGCAGTTTCTCGAGAACTTCAAAAGTCCAGTAACCTTTCTCAAGGACACAATAAAATCTATACTTGTTTCATTTTTAAAAATTTATTTTTATTGTTGAGGGTATTACAGATGTACCCCATTTCCCCACCCTTTCTTCCCCTTCATCCAGCTTCCACTCTACCCCATGCCTTCTCTCTCTCTCTCTCTCTCTCTCTCTCTCTCGCTCTCTCTCTCTCTCTGATTTCAGAGAGGAAGGGAGAGGGAGAGAGAGATAAAAACATCAATGATAAGGGAGAATCATTGATCGGCTGACTCCTGCATGCCCCACACTGGGGATTGAGCCTGGAACCTGGTATGTGCCCTGACCAGGAATCAAACTGTTACCTCCTGGTTCATAGGTCAACGCTCAACCTCTGAGCCACACCAGGCAGACTACCAAAGCTTTTTAATCTACTCATCTACTGATGGGCATTTGGGCCATTTCCAGATCTTAGCTATTGTAAATGACACTGCTATGAACATAGAGGTACATTTATTCTTTCTGATTGATGTTTCGGGATTCTTAGGATTTATTCCCAGAAGTAGGATGGCTGTTCCATTTATTATTTTTTGAAGACTCCCAATGCTGTTTTCTATAGTGGCTGCACGAGGCTGAATTTCCAACAGCAGTGTACTTGGGCACCCTTCTCCCCACATCCTCACCAGCACTTCTTTATTATTGATGGTAGCCATTCTGGGAAGTGTGAGGTGGCACCCCATTGTAGTTTTAATTTGCATCTCTCTGATGATTAGTGATGTTGCTCATTTGTTCGTATGTCTCTTGGCCATTTGTATGTCCTCTCTGGAGAAGTGTCTATTCAGGTCTTGTACCCATTTTTAAATTAGATTGTTTGTCTTTCTTTTGTTGAGTTGTATGAGTATTTTATATATTTTGGAAATTATCCCTTATCAGATATATCATTGGCGAATATGTTCTCCCATACAGTGGGTTCCCTTTCATTTTGTGGATGGTTTCTTTTGCTGTGCAGAAACCTTTTAGCTTGATGTAGTCCCATTTATTTTTTTCCTTTTGTTTCTCTTGCCCTAAGAGATGTATTGGCGAAAATTCTGCTTCGTGAGAAATCTGAGATTTTACTGCCTCTGTTTTCTTCTAAGATTTTTATGGTCTCACATCTTACATTTAAGTTTTTACCTATTTTGAGTTTATTCTTGTATATGGTAAGTTCATGGTCTAGTTTCATTTTTTTGCATGTAGCTATCCAGTCAGTGTTCCCAACACCATTTTTTGAAGAGACTGTCTTTACTCCATTGTATGCTCTTGCTTCCTCTGTCAAACAATAATTGACCACATTGGCATGGGTCAATTTCTGGAGTCTCTATTCTGTTCCACTGATTTATATGCCTGTTCTTGTGCTAGTGCCAGGCTGTTTTGATTACAATGGCTTTGTAGTATAGTTTGATATCCAGTATTATGATTTTTCTAACTTTGTTCTTCCTTCTCAAGATAGCTGGTGGAGTCTTTTTTGGTTCCATATAAATTTTTGGAATATTTGTTCTAGATCTGTGAAATACGCTAATGATATTTTAATAAAAATTGTGCTGAATCTATAGATTGCTTTGGATAATATGGACCTCTTAATGATGTTAATTCTTCCAAACCGTGAACACAGTATAAGCATCCACTTATTTTGTATCTTCCTCTATTTCTTTTTTCAATGTCCTACAGTTTTCTAATCACAAGTCTTTTACATCCTTGCTTAAGTTTATTTGTAGGTATCTTTTTTTTTCTTTTTGCAATAGTAAATGTTTTTAAAAGTTATTTTTACTTTCTCTTTTTGAGAGTTCATTATTGTTTTATAAAAGTGACATCAATTTCCAGATATTAATTTTGTATCCTGCTACTTTGCTGAATTCATTAATTAAATTTAGTAGCTTCTTGGTGGCATCTTTGGGGTTTTCTATGTACAATATCACGTCATCTGCGAATAATGACAGTTTAACTTCCTCCTTTCCAATTTGGATGCCTTTTATTTTTTCTTCTTGTCTTATCCCTGTGGCTAGGACTTCCAGTACTATCTTATCTAATAAAGAGGCAATACGCAAATTGACCATCACCCCAACACACAAGATGGCTGCCCCCATGCAATCCGACCAGCAGGGCAATAGTCAGGCATTGATCAGGCTGGCAGGGGAGTGGTTAGGGAGTGATCAGGCTGGCAGGGGAGTGGTTAGGGGGCAATCAGGCTGGCAAGCAGAAGCAGTTAGGGGCAATCAGGCAGGCAGGCGAGTGGTTTGGAGCCAGCAGTCCTGGATTGTGAGAGGGATGTCCAGTGGGATTGGGCCTAAATGGGCAGTCGGACATCCCTCAAGGGGTCCAGATTGGAGAGGGTGCAGGTTGGGCTGAGGGACACACACACCCCCTGCATGAATTTCGTGCACTTGGCCTCTAGTGTTGAATAAGAATGGTGAAAGCAGACAACTCTATCTTATTCCTTTTTTTAAAGGGAATTACTTTTAGTTCTTGCCACTGAATATATCTCCACGTGCTAATAGCTTAAAGAGCCTATATCAATTAATACTAGAATAACGTTACACTCAAATTTGTTTAAAATATTATGACAAATGCAGCAAGGAATGAAAATGCTCAGAAACCTAATCATAGCTACTAATTCATGGTACTCTCAGGAATTGATAATTTAGATATTTAGCTTCCAGATATTATTTCTAAATGTTAAATGCACAAACAAAATCCTTTATAGATAACCAGGTGTTCTATCTTTAGGAAGGCCCAACTATTCTCATTATGTCAAATTATAAACAAATTCAATTTTGTCCCCAGGAGGCAATGATGATAAATCATTTCATTATTTTTGCTTTACATTTAATAATGAGCATTAAAATTATAACGTAAAAGCACATTTCTTTTTTTTTCTTTTAGAAACAGCACATTTCTTTATAATACCTAACTATTCTTGATAAAATTGTGCACTTAATACTTAAAGTAAGAGATGTTAGGTTTGTAGAGTATTAAGAATATGAGCTACTTATTCAGACAAATTTGTACTGCATCCTGGCTTTAGCTACACTCTAGTAGTGTAACTTCGGGCAGAGCAATTCGTTTGTAAATTCCTAGTTTACACATCAGTAAAATGAGGCTAAATAGGAGTCTTGAAAAAATACTATGAAGATTACAAATAATACAAAGTAGGTGTACAGTTTTATGTGCAACAGTTTATTCTTTTTTTCTTTTTAAATATGTTTTATTGATTTTTTTACAGAGAGGAAGGGAGAGGGATAGAGAGTTAGAAACATCGATGAGAGAGAAACATCGATCAGCTGCCTCCTGCACACCCTCTACTGGGGATGTGCCTACAACCAAGGTACATGCCCTTGACTGGAATCGAACCTGGGACCCTTCAGTCCGCAGGCCGACACTCTATCCACTGAGCCAAACTAGTTAGGGCCAGTTTATTCTTGTATTATTTTTCATGTGAACAATTGTAAACCTACTGTCGCCCACTCCTGTATATGTATGTTGTAGCAAAGAGCCTGGCACAGAGTAGGTGCTCAGTAATTAATAACTAAAATTACTATTAAATTGTTTATTAGCAGTGCTTTTATATCTGAAGCTGAGCTTTCTAGTGCTATAAATAACATATAAGTCTGGGATGTGAAGCTGTTGCATTAAATGATATCCTTGCTATCTAAGTGGGATTCACTTAAAGATTATCAAGGAACTCATATTAATTTGGTAAATCAGTAACATTAATATTTTTCATTTAACTGTCTCCTTTTCCAGGAAACCGTCCCTGATTATTAGCTAGCAGCAATCTCTTTTTTAAAATTTTCAAAGCACCTCTCATAACTTAGTCTGCTCTTAAAAGTATGCATACCAGCTCAACAAAATAGCAAAGGCAACAAAATTTCAGACATATGCCAAAGCAATTTCTTCAACGATACAGCTCCTAGGGCATTGGAAACTAAAGATAAAATAAACAAATGGGACTACATCAAAATAGAAAGCTTCTGCACAGCAAAAGAAACCATTAACAAAACAACAAGAAAGCCCACTGCATGGGAGCAACATATTTGCCAATGTTTCACCGATAAGGGGTTAATCTCCAACATTTATAGAGAACTTGTACAACTTAACAAAAGAAAGATAAACAATTCAATTAAAAAATTGGCTAAGGACCTAAATAGACACTTCTCCACAGTGGACATACAGAAGTCCAAGAGGCATATGGAAACATGATCAAAGTCACTAATCATACAAGAGATGCAAAACAAAAC
>NW_006291231.1:5889009-5909231 GCF_000327345.1 Myotis davidii
CAACCGAAGGACTTGTATGCATGCATATAAGCATAACCAATGGACATAAGATACGGGGAAGTAGGGGTGGCTAGGGGATTTGTCAAGGGTGGGAAAAAAAGGAGACATATGTAATACTCTTTGTAATACTTTAAGCAATAAAACAATTAAAAAAAAAGTATGCATACCAGCCCTTCTCTGATAGTATAATACTTTTGCAGAGCAAGAACAATGAATTACATTGCACATTACATTCCATAAAGATAGGCTTAATAGATGTCTCCTTAGCGCATGGAAAAAGTAATTCAGTCATTGTTTCCTAATCAGTTATCTCCCCTCCAATCAATCCTCCACTCTCCTTCACATTTGTCTTTCTAGAAAATACATATGACTACTTAAAAACCTTTCATCATCCATATTTCCTAAAGGCTTTAAATGATGATCTCATCTACCATTAAGCCACTATCTTTAACCTTTTGGTCCTCTATCCATTTCATATTCCAGCCATGACATTGACTACTGAAGAAATACTTGCTAAATGGCTGCTTTATGCCAATTAGTACACTAAGCACTGGAGATAAAAAGACAACATTCTACCCTCAAAAGAGGAGACATTTAAAGAAATAAATATATTTCAATGTGCTAAATATTGTATAAGAAGTTAAGTACTGAGCAGCTCTTCCAAATCACACCAAGTATTTTCAGATCTATATACTTTCTTCTCGGTGTGCTCTATTTACCTGGACTGCCTTTTCCAAAGCAGAATCATATGTATTTTTCAAGTTCCAACCCAGTACTTCCCATTCTGTAAGGTCTCCCCTAAATCCTGTTAATTAACTAATCCCTTCTCTAGGTTCCTGAAACTCTGATTATAATATAAGTATAGTATATATCACAGAGAGATTCCTATGCTTATTTCCCACAGAATCGTATGTTCCCTTGCAGCAAAAATCTATTCATCTATAAACATGGAGGTTGTAAATTAAAACTTATTTAACTAGCCTAAACATATAACATGGAATTTGTAATAACTATTCTTGAAATTCCTAGTCTTTCTTTAAATTTTTAGTTTTTCTTTTTCTTTTCTGGTTGCAAATTTTATGAATCTTAAGAGATATATGATCATTAATAAACTGGCATGCTATCTTAGATAGTGAACAACAGAATTATTAATGACAACTAAAACCCACAAGTTCTATTTTAATATATTGAGTTTCACCAGAAATTAAGAATTAAAAAAGTGAAGATCTCTCCTTACTTTCTTACCTTAATATACCTTTTAAAGGGTTGGTTAGTTTTTATACAGAAGAAGGGCAAGAATATTAGTAAAGTATACATTTTCATTGCAAACTGCCAAAGAACCATTTTTATAATTTAATAGCAGGTAGAGAAAACAGAATAAACTTCATATTTAAGGAAAAAAATAGAACACTACTGAGTTTCTCTTGTTGTCACAAGATATTAACGCTTTGAGTAGCAAAATACTAACATTAGCTACTCTAACATATGGGGGGAAAGAATGCATGGTTCCCATTACAACAGAAATCTAACAATGTAAACTATGTGGGCATGTTAGTGAGTATAAATGTTTATTTATTTATATTTTTAATTTGTTTGAGAGAAAATGACAGGGAGAGACTGAAACATTGATGGAAAAGAAACCAATTGACTGACCCTGCATATCCTGGCTGACCCCCTGCATACCCTTTCCTGGGGATGGAACCCAAAGCCTGGGCATGTGTCCTGACCAGAAATCGAACTGGTGACCTCCTGGTGACCTCCTGGTGCATGGGCCAATGCTCAACCAACTGAGCCATACAGGCTGGGTATGAGTATAAATGTTTAAAAATAATGTGTCTCTGTTTAATCCCAAATTCAGGTGACATCCCAGTTGAATAAAAAAGAAAAGCCCATTTTCTAGACTAGTTATTTATTGTTCTTATTACTGACTTCTCTAGGACTCTATGTCTCCCATTGTGTGTTTCAAACAAACTATGTTGTAATATTTGCCTCTTTTCTCAATCACCACATTATTTCATGCTAACATTATGATAGTAGTATTGGTTGTCCAAATTTGTTAAATTAACAGTTGAAAAGGGCTTTGGATACTTGCACAATTAGGAGGAACATTCCGCCAAGGTTGTAAGTTCAAATTTGCAGAATTACAAAACTTAAAAAAAAAATCAAAATAAAACAAAAAGAGATAAAAAATATTTTTGACCAAAACCTCGTGAAAATCCTTTCTTACTTCCTGTTCCCACACTAATTCCTATTCACATACTCAGAAGCCTCTGAGTTTATTATTTTAAAATTAAGTGTGTATAATGACTGAGTAAACGGTAATAGCATTTTCATCACTTTTGTCAACAAGGATCTATAACTTTTCCCGTTTTCAAATAGAATCAAATAGTTTCAAAACCAGGGGTGCATACCATTTTTATTTGTCACAACTGCTCTTAATTTAAAATATAAAAATATTTTAAGGCCACCATATGCTTAATATAACATCTTTATATCAACATAGCCTACAGTGAAAATCATGACCCCTATATATTAAAAATGTAACACTGCTAAAGGTTAGAGGACTTATTCAAAATACTGGCTTAAAGCTGTAGAAACCACATGCCAGGAAGCAAACTGGGATTCCAACAAGATGATCTGTTTCTAAATGTTGTTTCATGTGTGTGAGGAGAGCAGTATATATATAATGATCTTTTAAAACCACTATGACTTCCTGTTGATCATTTCAAATGTCACAAGCTGAGTACAAAAGAATATTAAATCAGGGCATCTTGTTCTGCCTTAAGAAGCAATAAAAGGTAGTAAATTCCAATCTAGTTGAGATTAAATAGGACACGGGAGCAAATGACTTAAAAAATATCTACGCAATCATCTTAATTTTGTGGATGAAGAAACTAAAGCCTACAGAGGTCAAAGTTTATAACCTCAATTCCAAGACTTAGAATTCAGTTTTGTACTTTTCAATTCATACTCATTCCACTTTTTTGTTTGTTTTTCTTCTTTCGGCCTATGCACAGCGGTGTTAGATAATAAGATTTTATATGTTCTGACAAAAACATAGGCAAACATATCTAAAGAACACTGCTCTGTTCCAACTGCTCTGAAGACTGTTGCAAACAATTAATCCAGTTCATAACTATAGTCACATAGCTGAAAACTTCAAACTGTCAAGTACTAAAACAGCTTTATTCAATTTTCAGACTATTAGCTATTCTCTTACGATCTTTGTGGATTAACAATATCATTCATTCCTCTCACAATATTCACAAAGCACAGGTTTGTAATTGCTATACAAAGTTTTCTCTCATTTTTACATTCAACTACATCATAATCCTCCAGAAATACACAATAAAAAGATTAACATTATTAAAAAATTATTGTAAAAAATTAAATTTACTCACCAAATAAAATACAAGAATGGCAACAATCACGGGAAAGGATGTTGAATTATTAGTTATTAGTGGTCTACACGTTAAAAAATATTGCTATCACATCTTATGTGATAGGAGTAACTGGAATTCTCACACATGATTGCAAGAATGAAAAACGGTATATAGAAAAGTATTTGGAAATTTTTAAAAAATTAAATGTAAACTTGTCATATAAAATCCAGTATACTACTTCTAGGTATTTATCCAAATAAATAAAAACTTATGTTGACAGAAAAAAAAAATTAAATCGCAACATACATTAAGATCACCAAAACTTGTGTGTGCTCCCTCCTAAGAACACGCCCGCACCTTTCTCTTCCTCCACAGGCCTGCATCTCCTTAACCCTAAGGGACCCCATGAGACTTGCAACCAGGGGAGCAATGGACAGTGGCTGCACATCCTGGGCTAACCCCCGACCCTGTCCCTAAGGCCTCCTGTTCTCTAACTCTCCAGTGAGCTAGCAGCAGCACCTCCTTGGCTCTCTTCTTTCCCATAATGTTTCTAGGGAGCCAAAGCAGCCCCACCTAGTCTCTCTCCTGTTGCTTCTTCTATCCTGAGCCCCCCTCAGTTTCACTGTCTCCAGCTTTATTAACATACTTCAAAATCACCCGGAATCTTGTTGTGAAATCTTTCCTGCAGGAAGTCAAGAACCCATACTCCATAGAGAAAAATGGCTATTAGCACTATCTTCAATATTGTAAAAAAAAAAAAAAATTTAAAATCTTATTAGAGAAATAAAAAATAAAAAATTCCAGCAGAAAAGAAACAATTAACTGATTAAGTCACAAAGTATCAGTCACTACTGGGTGAAAGACTACAGAATATTAAGTTTCAAAATTATCACCTCACAGATCTATATATATAAAAGCCTAAGCAACCATTATGATGGAACGACCGAAACCACCAGATTGGTCGCTATGACACGCACTGACCACCAGAGGGCAGACGCTCAACCCAGGAGCTGTCCCCAGGCCCCTGGCCCTAGTCGCCAATGGAGACTGCCGGCCAACCTCCTGATTTTTCCCTCACGGCCGGCAGGCCCCGATCGCCTGATCTGAGCTGGGTCCCCATGCTGGGATGGGAAACCAGGGGTGGGTGGCGGCAGACGTGGCCCCTTTCCCAGGGAGACCAAGGGTTGGCACACTCCTTGGAGCTGGTGGCCCACCTCCTGGGTCCCTCCACCCGGCTGGCAGGACCCAACTGGCCTGCCACCCACCCGCTGTGGTTGTGGTTGGCCCTTCCCCCCGGCCGGCAGGCCCAGGTCACCTGATCAGGGCCTGTCGGCCAACCTCCCGGTCCCTCTCCCTGGCCAGCAGGTCCCAATGGCCCGATCGGGGCCAGGGAACTGGGGATGGGTGGTGGCAGACTTGGGTGGTGAGTGAAGAAGGAGGCAGAAAGACAGGGAACCTGATCAGCCCTGATCGCTGGTCAGGCCTAAGGACCCCACCCATGCTGAATTTCATGCACCGGGCCTCTAGTTACTTAATAATTGCAAACAGGAAAAAGAAGAAATCTGGCAGATAACATCTAACCAGGAGTGAGGAACTGCAGGCCTGAGGGCCAGGCCATATAAAGCCCACAAAATCATTTATTCTGGCCCTTTCAAGGCATTAGGGGTGAGTTAATTAAATGTTTGACCAAATATAGCAGGCTGATTTTTAAGTTGATAATTGTGTATGGCCCACAAATGATGCTACAAATACCCAAATGGCCCTTGGCAGCAAAAAGGTTCCACACCCCTGCTCTATACCAAGCGATTGGAACTAAGCCTCACCAGTAAAGGGACAAACTAGATGTGATACAATGTATTACTACTTTACATTGTAGCATTATAATTTTTCTCCAGGTTTAAAATAGTTTCCAAAACATTGGAAGGAGATATAAACAAAAGAAGTGGGAAAAGGTCAAAGGAAGACTTACAAATCAGAGAAGGAAGAATTAAAACAGCTGTCCTGGGCAATCACTTCTTTACTGGGAGGAAACTCAAGTATAAGTAGGTGATGGAGTTTAATCTCTTTGTTAATTTGCTGATAACTGGTCCTCCTGGTAAACAAACTAATGACTTTTGTTAGAAGGAAAGGCCTTATCTGAAGAATGTTCCTTTCCCTAGTTAAGGATGTTTACAGTACACAAACCTAGAATCTAAGGATTTCTAAGGTATGGCACACTGAAAATATTACCTAAGCTACACAACCTTGGGGTACAGAATGGGAAAGCTTCAAAATCTAAACTCCCTCTGTGATGAGATCATAACTAGACTTCCTACTTAGAGATTTCATCTACTCTGGGCAAGAAAGTGCATGTCTGATGTAGAAAGGAAGGACCTGTGGAATCACTCCGAGTCCCAGATCTTTACCTGTGCCTCCTGATTGCATGTATCCTTGAAATGATCAGTAAAGGTGGATTCTAGGTAATATCTCTAACATATGAATCTGATTTGACAAAATGATTTTTGTATTAGCTTACAAATAAAAGATAAAACTCAAAAATAATTCTAATCTGCCCTTGTCAGTGTGACCCAGTGGTTAGAGTGTCAGCCTATCCACTGAAGAGTCATGGGTTCAATTCCAGTCATGGGCACATTACCTAGATTTCAGGTTTCTCTCACATTGATGCTTCTCTTTCCCCCTCTCCCCCACTCTTGTCCTCCCTCTTCCTTCTTACACTCTAAAAATCAATGGAAAAAATATCCTCAGGAGAGGATTAACAACAACAAATCATAATCTTAGATGAAGAATACCTCTTAATACTATTATTTTAATAGAATAAATGAATTAAATGTTAATTTGACACAATTAAAATGGTATACTTGCAAGATAAATAAGGCATGTTTTACCATATGGCAAACTTTTTTGTTTTTGTTTTTTTAATCCTCACCTTGAGGATATGTTTTCTTATTGATTTTTAGAGGGGGATAGAACCTGCAACCTACGTATGTGCCCTGACCAACAATCAAACCTTTTGGTGTACAGGATGACACTCCAACCAACTAAGCTACCTGGCCAGGGCCATATGGCAAACTTCTTTTTAAGAATCCATATGAAAAAAAAAACTAACAAAATCATAGCATGTAAAATTACAGAGAAAAAAACTCAATACATTTTGAAAACATATATAGAACCAGAAATATCACAAAATTCTAATTAATATATGACATATATGATAAACATACAATTCAAGGGCAAAGGCCTTATCTGAAGAATGTTCACAATAGAACCCTTCTAAATATGTCCTTTGAAATAAGATTGTGCTCATTTTATAGCTGTGGTGAAATGAAATGCAAAAGATGTGATATGTTATTTTGTTTACATATTATGCTATTTGACTTTGCGTAATAGCAACAGATCATAATCTACAACTCTTTTCCCATCTGTGATCTACCAATGACAACCACTTAGAAACAGGCCATGAAGAGCATAAGCAAAGGTGCTTTAAAGATACGCTTAATAACAGAGATTTGAGCATGTAAACTTAGAAAAGAATGAAACAAAAGGAGTTTTAAAATAAAGAGTAGCAGGCAGAGCCAAGTCTTACAGAATAACATTCGAGTTCTCACTCTACAGGAATACTCAGTATAGGAAAAGTCATGGCCTCAGAGAGAAGGAAGTTAAAAAAACACACACAGAAACCAGCGTGAGGTAACGGCATATGCATGTAGTTCTGAGGAATTAAAGAATCTGAACATGTGTGGCACACCTCCTTTGGGTCTTTTTGTCTTAGAGGGCAGCTGTCATGGTTATTACATTACCTCATCTGGCCTCTAGGAAAGTAGAGTGTATTTCAGAAGTCCTGGTTTACTGAAGAAGCACAGTAAAACTGCCTAGGCCATTAGCTTTTAGTTAGGAAGCCCAACAACTTCTTGACCTTGGGCAAGTTGCTTAAATTCTCTAAGACTTGGTTTCCTATTCTGTAAGATAGTAAGAAAAATGACACCTATCTCATGAGATACTGAATATAAAACAGAGGACAAATAAGGCATCTTATACCTTATGGCAAATTTCTTTTTAAGCTTTCATACAAAAAAATTAACACAGTATCATGCACATAGTAAATAGTCACAGAAGAAGCTAGTTATATTGCCTTTATTATTAAGGAAGGGATTTCTTGTATACTTATATTAATTTCATTGTCTGCCTTAATTTTACTATTTTTTTCTTTAGCTAAATAACTTTGGGATCTATAAAAGTTGACCAGCTACTTTAATTTCCAAGAAAAAGAAACTGTTTCAGAAGCCAGAATTTACACTAGTGTCAGAGTTAAAAGTAGGAATACTATTAGAAAAGGCAACAGAGTTGGTATTCATATATTATATCTACAAAATTAGAACCTATGATTTCATAGTATCATAAAGATCAAGCCCTCCACCCTAGCCAGTTTGGCTCAGTGGATAGAGTGTTGGCCTGAGGACCAAAGGGTCCCAGATTTGATTCCAATCAAGGGCACATGCCTGGGTTGCGGCCTTAGTTTGATGTGCAGGAGACAGCCAATCAATGATTCCCTCTTATCATTGATGTTTCTATCTCTTCTTTTGCTCTCCCTTCCTCTCTGCAATCAATAAAATAACATTAAAAAAAAGAGAGAAAGATCAGGCCCCCCTTTTTTCTCTTGGCCAGAAATAAACAAACTCCCATTTCTAAAAATATTTTAGGTTTTCTCCTTGAGGAAGTCATCTTGCAACAAAATACCCTATTATCATAGAAAGCAAGTATAGGACAGTATGTCATGAACAAGACTATAAAAATATAGTGGTATATGAGCCAAGGAAAAAATTCATCTGGAAAAATGAATAAGTAGAGGTTTTTCTTCAAATTTAATTGAGACTGTGAGTTTCCTGTTTTGTGACTATTTCTTTGATACTCCCATGTATATGATAAACTGTTCTTTAAGAAATTTCAAATGACCATTCACTTAAAAAATGCTCTATATATTTGTTTCTTTTAGAAAAGTAGACCATTAAAAGAATCATAAATGAGGAGTAAAATTAGACGTGTAAGAAAAGCAAACATAGTCTTACTCTTTTTTTTCTGTTTTTTATATTTAAATTTAATCCAACTTTTAAAAAGCATTACAAAAAAAAAAGTTTAATTCATAGCATCCAATTCAGACCATCCTAACCCACTGACACGAATACAAGGGGACAAAATATGTATATACTATTAATTTTATGAATTCCAAAACTATACAGGCTATGCATTTTGGCTTTTTATGAGGCAACAATTCCACAGTGGTCTTATATAAATCACATATACACACAAAATAAAACTATGAATGTGATACAGTAATGTTGCAAACCTAAGAACTTTCTCACTGAGTCTGATTTGCTATTCCTGATGAGGTTTAAGAATAAAAGAAAACAAGTTGCACATATAGATAAATTAAGACAATTTGTTTTTCTGATTAACTTTAAATTAAATTAATTATTGAGAGTTACAGAAGGAAAGTACTCTGAAGATTAATGAATATCTTTTGTTTAAAGAGTCTCACATACTACACATAGGCCTATTATATTATAAGGTATCCTTTCCATGGAAAAATAAAATCAGCAATTATATAGTAGCTCAAAGCCTTTGAATAATTAAGGACTACAAAAATGACAATTCAGAAGAAATTACGGGAAAAAATATAGGTAAGGAATGTAATAATTCAGTAAGGACCTTGATTAAGAGAAAATGAAAGACACAACGGGATACACAATAACTTCTTATCTTAGAGTTATCCTCAAAACAAGAGTATCCAAACATTTCATCTCTCATTTGAATTTCATGAGAAATAAAAGGTATATGAAAAAGCCTAAATGATGTATCATTCAAAATGACACAAATGACAATTAGGAGGCAAACATAGAGTATTTTGACTGAATAACTAGGGGGGAAAAGAGGGATTAAAATATTAGAGAGGCCGAAACCGGTTTGGCTCAGTGGATAGAGCGTCAGTCTGTGGACTGAAAGGTCCCAGGTTCGATTCCGGTCAAGGGCATGTACCTGAGTTGCAGGCACATCCCCAGTAGGAGATGTGCAGGAGGCAGCTGATCGATGTTTCTCTCTCATCGATGTTTCTAGCTCTCTCTCTCCCTTCTCTCTGTAAAAACTCAATAAAATATATATTTAAAAAAAAAACATTAGAGAGGATAAATCAAATGTATTTCATAAATTTTGTAGTCCTGCAACTAAAAATAATGCCACAGACACACACACAAATGAAAAAATAAAAACACCTCACCCCAAAAAGAAATGATGTCCTATATCTGTTTCTACTCAGATTAACTGTGAAAAATAACTGACCTATAAAATACTTTACTATCCCTTCAAAAGAAAAAAAAAACAGTGAGAAACTTTGATAATTTAACTCAATTAAAACAGTTTTAGAGAGTGCAATCATTCTTTTATCTATTTCAAAACTTGGAAGTGCCCAGCCAGTGTTGCTCAGTGGTTGAACATCAGTCTATAAACCAGGAGGTCACAGCTTAATCCCCAATGGGGGTGTGCAGGAGGCAGCCGATGAATGATTTTCTCTCATCACTGATGTTTCTCTCTCTCTCTCTCTCTCTCTCTCTCTCTCTCTCTCTCTCTCTCCTTTCCTCTCAAAATCAGTAAAATTAAAAAAACACACAAAAAAAACTCTTGGAAGTTATACTAAAATGTAATAGTCAAACATACATGCAAAATGACCCTACAATTAAGATAATTGCTAGTACCAAATGTTGTTTTTAAGTTCTGCAATGAAAAAGTCTCCCAGACATTTAATAGTATGTCATTTGGTAAATGAAAGTTTCCACAAAGTAAGAGCAGTGAGAAGACCTAAAAATTATGCTAGTGAAGAGTCTGGCTGAAAGAAACGAAAATATGGATCATTTTGGTCCAATACTAATTTTATTTCGAGTTACTACAGAGCTGAATAAAATGCTGACACCATCACACAAAAATTTATTGAGTTGGCAATAGGCAAAGCATGATGTCAGCCACCAATATCCCCATCCACATTACCAAATAGCATGAACACTTCAATTCTTGAACTTAACTTAGACTACATGCCTAAAGTTACAGTAAAAATAAAAACCTTAGGCATGAGGCATTATTAAACACAGATGAGTTTATTTTGGCAGTATTTTGACGCAAATTAGTCAAGTACTTTAACAAATTCAGTGAAAAAGAAAATGCAAGCTTCAACATATTACTATTTTCTAAATGTGCTACATTCTTCACCAAACAGACCCATAAAATAAGTCTTGGTCAACCTACAATAATATTCAAATAAGTAACCCAACACACACACACAAAATGCAGACTGAGAGAGACAGAAACACACGCATACACACAGCTGCACAAGTCCTTACCTTCATGGCATGAATTTCTTCAAGTAATCGTTGTGCCCGCCTTTGGTTTTTTAACAGCGCATCTTCAGTACCCCTGCAAAAAATACATTACAACATGTAGACAGGAAAAGCATTTATTACAGACTCATATCATAACGAAAAGTCTCATTTCTTTTAGAAAAATATCATAAATCTCTAAATAACAATCAAAGTCATCCCGCACTGCTTTCTCCCCTTCCAACATATATCCCAATTCTATTAGTAAACTCAAGTTCTTGGCAATACCAGGCATTATCCTGGCATAATATTAAAAATTATTGCTGCTGTTTGCCTTCTAATTCCTTAACGGGAAGGCCAAATAATACTTTTTAATTAATCAGTTAACAGCACATTGTATTTAATATAAGGTCCATAAGCTACAGCTAAAGATTAGATATAATTTTATTAAATAAAAACTTGTTCTCTGGAATTAAAAGAACATACAAAGATGTCAAATATCTGATTATATCAGAGAGGAAACCCATCTTCTGCAACATTTATGAAAGAAAGCACTAAAAATTAATCAGGAGCAAATCACATTTGAAGACTTTAAACAACATACTTTTTCTCTAATACCAGTAACACTGAAAATACAAAATACTATTTTTTCGAAAAATTAGATGGAACACAATGTCTTGATAAACACTTCCACAAGGTACTGAAGATTTTAAATTAATTAGCAATTCAAGAAACAAAGTGATATAAATTTTTACAACTGATTCACAAAAGGTATTACTAGATTTGCTCAACTATACCACATCTTAAGATAACTTCTAACAACAAAAAACACATACATAACCCCGAAGGACTTTCATTTTGAAAAGGTCAAAGAGATTTTTGAAAAAAATAGCAGCAGAATTCATCATGTATTTTAAGCAAATATGATTCAAACCATGTAACATGCTGACACAGCACATTTTATCTCACTCAGATCCTCTCTAAATATTTTTTTTAAAAGTGCTGCATGAGTAAGATATTTAATTATCCCTCTTAGGTCCCACCCTCAAATTTTGTAAATATTGAATAAAAACAATTTTTGACATTTTATCAGTCAGAAGGCCATAACTTGAAATGACTAACTTTTTTGACTTCAGTCTGCTAACACTTCTGACAAGTTTTCGGATAACCAAAACTCGGATTCTCTTCACTTCTTTTCTCATCTTCACAACCTTTGAAGAATAAAGCCAAAATTTGAAAGGTTATTAATTCAAAAAGAAACATACTTTATTTTGAGTCTTAATATTATAGGCAAAGTCTACCACTTTATCCAAAATTTTGGTTAACTATATTTCTAGTTGGATGAAATCAAACATTTTCAACTAAGAGTGAATAAAGGAATACATCAACATTTTAAAATGTGTCTGAGGACTCAAGAGAAAGAAGTTATCTTACAAAAAAGTCACAGCATTCCCAATGATTAGTATTTTAATATTAGTAGGGGCCCAGTGCACAAATTCGTGCACCTTGCAAGGAACTGTGGGCCGCAAGGCTGCAGTATGCATAGGAGCCCATCCTCGGCCTGTGTGCCGGCAGCACTGCTCCCACCGCCCCTCAGGAGCAGGGGGAGGTGGAGAAGCCCTCGGGGCGACCAGGGCCAGCAGCCGCCACTCGCAGCCACTGATGGTGCTGAGTGATTGGGACTGGTGCACCAGCACTGGTAGCAGGTGGGAGTGGCGGCTCTGGCACCGGCTGCAGGTGTGAGTGAGGCCGGCGCTGGCAGTGGGTGTGAGCGGTGGCTCTGGCGGCTGCTGGCCCCAATCTCCCCTCAGAAGCAGGGGGAGGTGGAGAAGCCCTGAGGGGCGGTCAGGGCCGGCAGCCGCCCCTTGCACCAGCGGACAGCACCAAGCTATCAGGGCCAGTGCCAGGTGCCGGCAGTACGTGTGAGCAGTGGCTCCGGCGCCAGCAGTGGGTGCAAGCGGGCAGGCGCTGGCCCTGGGCAGGACTGCGGCATTCACAGGAGCAAAGGATTTTCAGTAACCACCAGAGGCTCGCCCTGATAACAGCGACCAGCACCCTGCCTTGGTCTAGTGCTCCCACTCACCTGCTCCACCATCCCACCACGGCCAACACCCACAATGTTCCATGCATGTCCCCTGGTGGTCAGCGCATGTCATAGCAACCGGTTCGGTTGTTCCGGTTCCAACGTTTGGTCTATTTGCATATTAGCCTTTTATTATATGAGATACTTATTATAGCTTGTTGGGCTTGGAACATAATAAACTGAGTTTTCTGAGATCAGAGATCATCATATCAATCTTTGTATCCTTGTGACTTAAAGTAGAGCTTCAACCATCATGATGGAAATTTAATTTATTGAATGAGTGTGTTAACAAAAGCAAATGCATGAAAGTGATCATATTTACTTACTTATTACCCCTTGCATTTATTTTTAGCAATAATTTATTTGTGGCATAACTTTAAAAGAATTGCCAAAAGCACAAGGGCACATTGTGTGTGCTCACACACATACACAGTACATGCTTTAAATCATCCCACTAAAGAACAATACTGAATTCCAAGAACAAAAAAACAAAAACAAAAAAAATTGTATTGGCCAAGAGATGGGAATATTCTAATGATAAAAAACTACATGTTATAACAGTACTTAGTACAATGGGATGCTATCATTTTGAATTTATGTTTGTCTGTTATTAGGAGCCATACATCTTGTAATTCCTCCTGTATTGTCTTTCTTCCCCTCCTCCACGTTAGGAACTTCATAAAATTCATTTCAGATAGCATCTTTCCCATAAACTTTCAATGACTTCTTCAGTTAGAGAAAACCACTCCATCCTTGGGGTCCCAAATATACTTTGTAGGTAGATTCTATTTCACCATACTGTCATTAATCACTGTGGCTGTTTTTAGTGTTTTGTTTTGTTTGTTTTCCCTATAGTTTTTGAGCTCCTAGAAGACAGGGAATTTGCAATATTTACATAGTAATTTCTGTGTCTTTCAAGAGTACCTGGCATACACAATCCTACAAATTCCCTTGCCAAAATAGCAATATCAAGGCTCTTGCATTTGGCTGTAATAGCTTCTCTTACCTTTCATGAATATCATTCACGCTCTGTATTACATTGAAGATACTGACAACCAACTTATAATTTCTCTCCACCCTAAGTTTTGACATCATTCTTAGTGACAGAAATGCCCACTTAATAACTCACCCAATATATCCTCACTTCTTGATGTGCTCTTTTCTAATTAGCTAATCTATTCCATCTCAGTGACCCACTTCCAAGGTCACACTGTAGTCCTCAACACTTATAACCATTCTATTTCTAAAATGATTAGTTGAAATATTCCATAAGATTACAATTTTTTTAAAATATATTTTTATTGACTTCAGAGAGAAAGGGAGGAGGGTGTGATAGAAACATCAATGAAGAGAGAGAATCATTGATCGGCTGCCTCCTGCACGCCCAACACGCCCCACACTGGGGATTGAGCCCACAACCCAGGCATGTGCCCTTGACCAGAATCAAACCTGGGACCCCGCAGTCCACAGGCTGACGCTCTATCCACTGAGCCAAACCAGCTAGTGCAAGATTACAATTTTTATCTGCTTGCTTATTCAACTCCACCCACCACAATTGTCTCTGACTTCACTGGATCAGCAATTCACTTACCCCTGTACTTTCTCTCAAACAGTTAGTCCTCTGCTTTTGATTTTCCTCCTCTAGGTACATGATCAACACTGTACCTCCAATTTGATCAACATGATCAACATGTACCTCCAATTTAGGTACATGATCAACATTTGCCAATACCTTAAATTCCCCTATGGTTAGCAATCCCTTTAGTAATCTTGAATAAAAAGAACATTCTGAATTCTTTATCACAGCATCCCAATAGCCAGGAAATACTTAATACATTCTATCTACTATAAATTCACCTTAACTAACCTCAAACAGGCTTTTACACTTCCTAGCAATCCTACGTATTTTTTTTTTGGTCAATTCACTCTACAATAACTATTTTAAACCTGTCTGCTTTCCTAAAATATTTAATATTCCTTTTCATCTCTCTTTTAATTTCATTGAGAAAATAAACATTAGATGGGGACTATCATCTTTCTACTACCATTAATACAAATTTATTTGCATCATTCACACTATTCTATTAATAAAGTTGTATTATCCTATATAATAAAAGGCTAATATGCAAATCGACCAAATGGTGGAACAACCGGTTGCTATGATGCAGACTGACCACCAGGGGGCAGACGCTCAATGCAGGAGCTGTCCCCTGGTGGTCAGTATGCTCCCACAGGGGGAGCGCAGCTCAGCCAGAAGCCGGACTCACAGCTGGTGA
Organism: Myotis davidii; assembly: GCF_000327345.1. Lineage (NCBI taxonomy): Eukaryota > Metazoa > Chordata > Mammalia > Chiroptera > Vespertilionidae > Myotis > Myotis davidii. The sequence continues at coordinate 5,904,110 of NW_006291231.1, forward strand.
GCACAGAGGTGGTGGCGGGAGCCCCTCCTACCCCAGGCGCACAAATTTTATGGACTGGGCCTCTAGTAAGAAATAATCGTACACATATCTCATGTTAATCTTTTAACTGTTTTGAATCTCATCCTTTCTGCCATCCTAGAACCCTCACTATACATTATTCCTTTCTAGCGTTGTCAATCTCTTAACTGGATTATTCCCATTGATTTTTATCATGTTTGAGTCACTTTCATTAAGCATAAGACAAACAAAACATCCTCACTACAAAGTTCACGAGGAGCACCCTCTGTCTTCAACTGCCTCAGAGCCAAGCTTTGAGAGATGTTCAAAGTCATTATCATTTTCATGCCACATAATTCCAGTTTGTGGTGTCTAAGACACCAATGATTTCTAAATGACCATGAATACAACAGGAAATTTTCAGGCTTCATTTTACTTGAAATCTCAAAAGCATCTAACACTGTTCATCACTTCCTCCTTCTTGAAACACTTTTCCAAGTGTTTACATGACCCATGACAGAATACTCCCCTGGTTTTCCTTCTGCCCTCTAGCCTCTCCAGTTTGGTCTTGTTTGAAGGCTCATCCACCATTTCATGTCATGAAGTGTTCCAAGTTCAAAGGTCAGTCCTAAGCCAGCTGTACCTTTCACCATCCATTTTTGGCCCTAAGTGATCTTATTGTGTGAATATATTTTTTCAATTTGCCACCTAAACAAAGATGACTCAAAAATTTATACCTTCAACTGAGATATATCTTTCAGCTCCAGACCCAAGTGTGCAACTGCCTACTCAACAGCTCCTTTGGAGTAGCTTAAAATCACTTCCACCTCACACTGGAACCCATGTTCTTCATCCCCAACTGGCTCCCTTTATTGGTGTTTCATGTTTCAAGGAATAGAACAATCTTTTCGTTATAAACCTAGGGCTCACTATAGATAGCTCTCACTGCTAAATCTCTCACAATAAATCTATTACCAAGTCCTGTTAATTTTCTCTCCTAATTATCTCTCAAATTGTACCACTTTTTCTATCTTGACCTCACCTAGCTATCCCAGTTGAGTTTGGTAACTCGTTTCCCCACTCTTGCCCCTCTCCAGTTTCCGAAACTCGGTCAGAATACATTATTAGCCCTAGCCGGTTTGGCTCAGTGGATGGAACGTCAGCCTGCGGACTGAAGGGTCCCAGGTTCGATTCCGGCCAGGGGCACATGCCTGGGTTGCTGCCTCAATATCCAGTGGGGTGCGTGCAGGAGGCAGCCAATCAGTGATTCTCTCTCATCACTGATGTTTCTATCTCTCTCCCTCTCCTTTCCTCTGAAACCAATAAATATATTTTTTTTTAAAAAAAGAATACATTATTGACACAGAGATGTAATGCCATACCTTCCTTTCACTCTCTTCAATGGTTTCCAATTGCTTAAGATGGCCACATGGGCTCTTTTTGAGTCCTTTGTCTTGCTCACATCTACCAGCAAGTCTTCACATTTATTGTTTCCTCTGGTAGATATGCTCTTCCTCCCCATGTCAGCTTGTTAACATCTGATCCTTCTGATTTTTGGCCTATTTGTCATTTCCCAGTAAAGTCATTTTTGGGGCTCCCTGAGTCAAAATTCCCAATTATAAGTACTTAGAGTACATATAAAACTTGTCATGAATATATAATTTAATTTTAATACTTTATTTTTAATCTGATGATATTTAATGTGTCGTTCTCCCAGTAAGTTATCAACTGAATGAAGGTCAAGTATCTTGTTTTTCTCAACATTATATCTTAACACCTAAAATAGTGGGTGACATACAGTTAAGTGTGTTCAATAAATATTTGTTAAATAAATGACCAGAAAGGTAGAAACAGTCGCTTGTTCATTCACCATTTCAAAAGAATAGTATAGTAACAGAATGCAGAGCAATTAGGTTTCTTTTCCACTAGATAGAGAGGTTAACCTCTTTGGAATCTGTTTCAAAGTTAGGTCTATTTAGAAAAAAGTCATCCTATATAATAAAGAGCTAATATGCAAATGGTCATCACGCCCTCATGCCCTCGCGCCGGAACTGCTCAGACACTCAACACTGGGGAGAGAGGAATGGGAGCAGCCAGGCACAAATGAGCTCACGAAAGAGGAATGGGGACTAGCCAGGCACAAATGGGGACCAGCCAGGCACAAATGAGCTCACGAGAGAGGAATGGGGACCATCCAGGCTGTGGCCTGGGAGAGGGACAAGCCTCCTGCCCCACAATCCCGGGTGCCTGTGGCTACGGACCGGATGAGGCCACCCACTCACGGTCCTCTGCGGCTGCAGCCGGCCCGGGTCCTGGGTGCATGCAGCCAGCTAGAGGGAGGAAAGCCCAGGTCCCAGGTGTCTGCAACTGGCCGGAGGAGGGAATTCTGGGTCCCGGGTGTGGGGCAAGGCAGAGGCAGTTAGGAGTGATCAGGCTGACAGGAGAGCAGTTAGGGGTGATCAGGCAGGCAGGTTTTGCAAGAGGTTAGGAGCCAGCGGTCCCAGATTGCGAGACACAGTCAGATATCCCCCGAGGAGTCCCGGACTGGAGAGGGTGCAGGCCGGGCTGAGGGAACCCCCCTCATGCACAAATTTTGTGCACTGGGCCTCTAGTCCTATATAATAAAAGGCCAATATGCAAATTGACCAAAAGGCGAAACGACTGGTGACTATAAGGCACACTGCCCACTAGGGGGCAGATGCTCAACGCAGGAGCTGCCCATTGGTGGTGAGTGCGCTCCCACAGGGGAAGTGCCACTCAGCCAGAAGCCATGAGCCGGGCTCAAGGCTGGCGAGTGCAGCGGCGATAGCAGGAGCCTCTCCCACCTCTGTGGCAGCACTAAGGATGTCTGACTGCTGGATTGGGAGCAGGCCTAAGCCATCAGTCAGACAACCCTCCGAGGGCTCCTGGAGAGCGAGAGGGCGCAGGCTGGGCTGAGGGACCCATCCCCCCTCCCCCCCAGAGTGCATGAATTTCATGCACCGGGCCTCTAGTACTTACATAAATGAAAAGCCTTTTTGACTAGGTTTAAGTGGGGGGGGAAAAAGCACAGCATAATAGGGTTAGTAATACATTTTTTGAAAGTTAAGTCATTCATAAATAAATTAACAACAAGTGATAAATTCTGCCTTAAAATATATTAGCAAATGTTTCTAACTGCTGTACCCTGCAGGTGCATGAGATTATATACCATTTACTAACCACTGTTAGCCAAACTTAACTAATAAGCAGTGGGCAGAGTTGGTCCTCGGTTACATTCCAATCATGGGAAAGCTTGACTCCAATTTTAAAATTCCAATTTAAGAAGTACTATGTTTGTCATTACTACATAAGGGAATCTAAAAGCAAAGGGAATGCTTCATGTACTTAGTTTCATGCCAATATCAAAAAATACTTTTCTAGGTTAATTTCCTCAGCATTCATGTACAATAGGAAGAATGTTTAACAGGTTTATTTTTTTACAGAAAGCACGCTCACTTTATGTAATAATCTAATTATACTTTTATTTTTCTCACAACTGCTTGCCTAAAGCACTTAATTTTCTCAAAGTATTTAAATTTATTTTTGAAAAACTGATGAACAGCTACCAATAGACTTTTAGTTAGAATTTCAAGGGGTGCCAAATCATTTGGCACCTAGAAATTATGATGCTGGTTGATAAATAATGCTGAAGTTAATAAAAAGGACTAAAACAACCAATATCATTAGAGAGCTGGAAAATTCACTTTGATGAATTTTCCAACCAAAAGCAAATAGAACTTTCATAGTTAGAAATGCAATAAGAGTATGATACTGTCTGTAAGGGAAAGGCTAGAAATGTGAGCAAAGAGGCATAGAAATGGAAACGAAATGTGCTGACAGAAGAAAAACATGAAAGAAAAGTGGAAAGAGTTTGAAGACAGAAACTGAAGGACAAATTAGAAGGTCATGATCATCAAGACTGAGAAGCCTAAACTAAAGTGCTTCCAAGCAGCAAAATAAATTTAATATAATCTCCAAGAGCAGATGAAAAGAGTTAACAGATCTCTACTCTCTCACACACACAGACACACACACACACACATACCCCTTGAAAGTGAGGTGTCACCTAGAACCTAGACCAGTGATGGCGAGCCTATGACACGCGTGTCAGAGGTGACACACGTACTAATTTTTTTGGGTTGATTTTTCTTTGTTAAATGGCATTTAAATATATAAAATAAATATCAAAAATATAAATCTTTTTTATACTATGGTTGCAAGTATCAAAAAATTTCTATATGTGACACGGCACCAGAGTTAAGTTAGGGTTTTTCAAAATGCTGACACGCTGAGCTCAAAAGGTTTGCCATCACTGACCTAGATTTACAGATGCCTCAGTTAACCTGGTAAAAGCTGAACATAGTAATGTAACATGGATCTCCCTTTGGACAGGCAGTACAAAAATATGACCTAAAATAAATTAAGTGGAAAGCTAATATCACTACTTGCAAAAAGACCATGTAAGCATATGGGGAAAAACAACATAAATACAGGAAAGGGAACCATGAAAGCAAAAGCTGGAAGTGTCCAACTCAAGGAAATTCCAAATTGTACTGGAATAACTCAATTATAGGGACAGACGTATCATAGCCCAACACTGAATCATGCAATTAAAATCTTTTCTATGGTTCTATATTCCAAGCAGCCGATGTAAATCAAATAGACAGGAAAAAAAGTATGCTTACAATGTGAGCATTACTGTCTACATTAGATATATTTCTTAATAAACAGGCTTTCTCCTTAATATAGTCTCTAATAAGCTTATGGTTAATGCAAATTTGCTTTGAGAGATTGAGCTATACTTTCAGGATGATAACAGCAAGTTTCTGATCTACAAAGCTGAGAGCAAACTTTGGTCCACAACATAACTACTACTTTGGGTTGATTTTTTTTTTTTTTGCATTTGAATGCTTTCATTAAAAGTTTAAAGTAGGTGTTTAAATAATATTTCCATTTTAAAAAATTACTTTATTTTCCAATTATAGCTGGCATACAATATTGTTTCAAATGTACAATGCAGTGATTAGTGATTTACATGCCTTATGAAGTCATCGCCCCAGAAAGTCTAACTATTCATCTAACATCATACATAGTTACTACAATA
>NW_006291231.1:5909488-5915012 GCF_000327345.1 Myotis davidii
CTGCCACCCGCCCCAGCCGCCCCACACACAACAGGCCCAGATCTCCCGCTGGGGCGACCGGCAGCTTGGGATTGCACTGCCGCCAGCCCCAGGCAGGGCGACGCAGTGGGATCTGCCTGCAGTATGCAAATTAGCCGCCATCTTTGTTGGCGGTTAATTTGCATATCATGCCGATTAGCCAATGGGAGGCATAGCGAAGGTATGGTCAATTACCATGTTTGTCTATTATTAGGATTATTGACTATATTCCCTATGCTGTACTTTACATTCCTGTGATTATTTTTATAACTGGCAGTTTGGACAGGGGATGGTGGTGTGAATTGACTCTTCATTGACGATCTGCTAGCCAGTCAACTAGCCAGCTTCTTTTAAAGTTTAAAGTAGGTGTTTAAATAATATTTCCATTTTAAAAAATTACTTTATTTTCCAATTATAGCTGGCATACAATATTGTTTCAAATGTACAATGCAGTGATTAGTGATTTACATGCCTTATGAAGTCATCGCCCCAGAAAGTCTAACTATTCATCTAACATCATACATAGTTACTACAATACTAGAAGTCCGGTGTACAATAATTTGTGCACTGGCGGAGGAGGGGGGGCGGGGGGTGGTCCCTCAGCCCAACCTGTGCCCTCTCATAGTCTGGGACCGCTCAGGAGATAACCACCTGCTGGCTTAGGCCCACTCCCGGGTGGCAGATGGCAGGCCTGATCCCTCAGTGCCTGCCCCATCTCCCTGGGTCACGCACATGGCAGGGCCGATCCAGAGGTTGGGGTGCCTCCCCGGGTTGCAGATAGCAGGCCCGGATGGAGGCGTGGCAGGCAGGATGGCGCTGTCCTGCCCTGCCTGCAGTATGCAAATTAGCCGCCATCTTTGTTTGCAGTTACTTTGAGCCCCAGGCAGGGCGACGCAGTGGGATCTGCCTGCAGTATGCAAATTAGCCGCCATCTTTGTTGGCGGTTAATTTGCATATCATGCCGATTAGCCAATGGGAGGCATAGCGAAGGTATGGTCAATTACCATGTTTGTCTATTATTAGGATTATTGACTATATTCCCTATGCTGTACTTTACATTCCTGTGATTATTTTTATAACTGGCAGTTTGGACAGGGGATGGTGGTGTGAATTGACTCTTCATTGACGATCTGCTAGCCAGTCAACTAGCCAGCTTCTTTTTGATAATGCATTGACTTTGCCATTTATTTGAATTAACCTGTAACAAAAACCCATGGTTAGTATAAAACCATTACTCCAAGAGCTAGTATTTTTCTAAGGGAGCTTGCAGTGCTAAAAAAACTGAGTATATCTGTGTTTCTTACAATACATTAAAACTTCTGAAAAAAACAACTTCTCCTTATTCATTACTAATTTATCAGACTGACAAAGACAAAAAACTAGGATAACACATTCTTCAGTGAGCTGTGAGGAAGCAGGCACTCTCATACATTGCTGGTAGGAATGCAAATTGGTATACTCCTTCCAGAGGAAACCTTAGCAATACCTAACAAAAGCCTACTTCTAGGAATCTAGGTAGAAGACACACCCCCAGCAATAGCAAAAGGTTATGCATAAGTCTTTTGCAGCATTCTTTTTGTTTGTCTTTTTTTGTTAATCCTCACCCCAGGAAATTTTTCCCATTGCTTTTCAGAGAGTGAGGGGGGGAGGGGGCAAAGACAGAGAGATAGAGAGATAGAGATAGAGAGAGAGAGAAAGAGAGAGAAAGAGAGTGAGAGAGAAACTCATGTGGAAGATAGATACAAATCAATTGGTTCCCTCCTGCATGCCCCAACAGGGGCTGGGGATTGAACCCCTGACCCTCCAGTGCTTGATTGAGTTGACACTCTAGCCACTGAGAAACACCTGCCAGGGCTCACTGAAGCATTCTTACAAAACATTACATAAGAGATAAAATATTATATAAGGTATACACAATGTAGTATTTTAAACCAATGTAGAAGATTTGCATGTATCATGGATAAACCTTGAAAATGTTTGGCGAAAAAACTAACTTTTAGAGTGATATGCATATGATATCACAAAGTTTAAAAATATACAACACAATACTATTCATTGGATATAAGCATGAGTATATATGTTACTAAAATTATAAAAGCTATGGATGAGAAAATAACACACTAAGAGTAATAATTACTTCTGAGGATGAAAATACAGTGGGTAGAACGAGGCAGTCTAATATGGCAAAATACTGACATTTGCTAAACATAGAAAGTAGATTATAAGGACATTTGTTAGATCATTTTCCATATATTTGAACTATTTCATGGTTAACAAAATTAATTATGGTTTTATATGGAGGACTTCTTATTTGGCCATTATTATTGAATTATATTTCTTTTTATTTCTAATGAGCAACAATGTAAAAATTCTAGAATGCTTGGTAATTATCTACCACTTAATCATTACTGAGAATATGCTGCCACCTAGCAAAACTTCCCAGAATAGTTTAAAAACAAAGCAGAAAATGATTCCCTTCTTATGGATGGATTCTATTTACTCTTTCAGTAAAAATTATTTAATAGTACTACACACTCAATTATGAAATAGCAGTTTTGCAACATCAAAAGCACAAACATAGTTTTTGACAGTCTTATCTTTTACAATACATGGAGGCAAACCATTTGTTCTCTGGCATATTAGCTTCTATGTTTATTATCTTACAGGAAATGGAAAGCAACTTTCTAACAGGCTTGTTGGTAATCTGCAATCAAGAAAAACATGACAGTTTTATATAAAAGCCGCTGGCCCTTGTATGAAATTAAAGTATCCTGACTATTTTATATATCACTGCTACCAAAGAAACAGATGACTGAGGCAAACTCAGCTCTAGTTTTGCATAGCCATTACTCCGGTGTGGCAGTGTGGCTGACTGAGCGGCAGCCTATGAACCAGGAGGCACATGCCGGGGTTGCAGACTCGATCCCCAGTAGGGGGAGGGCGGGAGGCAATCAACGATTCTCTCTCATCATTGATGTTTCTATCTCTCCCTCTCCCCTCCTCTCTGAAATCAATAAAAATGTTAAAAAACAAAAACAACAGCATGTTGTTTTCAACTGTGCATCCTTTCTCTAGTTCTAGTAAAAAGGGAGGAAAAGTCTTACATGTAGGAGATCCTCCTCCACATGTAAATATTAGACTCAGGTTGAGCTATCCATACTTCCATGTGTCCAACACATATTTACTTGTAACTATCTGTAGACAAGGTACAATGCTAGAGGTTAGGGAAATTCTATAAGGCAGTCCACATAAAGCATGCATTAAATAATTATAGGATGAAATAAAAAGTGATAGTTTATTATTTTAAAAAGGTAAAATTTTTACATTACTTCAGAAGAATAAATGTATTTTAGGGACCTAGAGTCAGGAAATATTCTGTAAATGTTAGCCTAAATTTATCCTTGGAAATTTTTTAAAAGAATGGAATTATTAAGGGTAGAAGACATTGAAAGTTAGTGTAATAGGTACCTCTGGAGGCAGGCTTTTAAGACACTTTGGGTACTTGAATATACTATAACTTTTATTTATTTTATTTTTTTAAATATATTTTATTGATTTTTCACAGAGAGGAAGGGAGAGAGATAGAGTTAGAAACATCGATGAGAGAGAAACATCGATCAGCCGCCTCCTGGTACATGCCCTTGACAGGAATCGAACCCGGGACCTCTCAGTCCGCAGGCTGACGCTCTATCCACTGAGCCAAACCGGTTTCGGCTACTATAACTTTTTAAAAGAAAAACCATAATAAAAAATTATAATACAAGTAACTCAATCAAATAAATCAAAGATATGAGTGCCAACATCCTAAAGATAATACCAGAACTTTATAGATGAATACCTAAGGACTCTTAACCCTTCAGAGACAGGCATACAAACACAAAATTACACATAATTTCTGGCAGAGGATCCCTGAAATACATTCTTGGATCTCAGTTAAGGAGAGCTAATTTAAGTTACTAAGGATCATAAAAATGATATTTCAAATTCTCATTCAACAGATAGGTACTGAGGATATGATAGTGAACAAAAACTTAGGTGGAGGGAATAGAAATCTCTCTCACATTCACATACACACTAAGCAACTATTGCAAGCTTACCTCTAAAATGAGGTAAAATGGTTCTACAAGAGCTTATAAAAGGGGTAATGAAGGTCAAGAATGCTTTCTCTGAAAAAGTATGAAATGGACTAATGAGAGAAACAGTTAAAAACAATAGCATAGGCTCTGTAGATGCTGTGCTAAATCAGAGGTGGGGAATGTCTGGCCCAAGAGCCGTACAAAGCCAGTGAAATCATTCAATCTGGTCCTGCCAAGGTATTAGGGGTGAGTTAATTAAATGTTTAACCAAATATAGCAGGTTAATTTTTAAGCTGATAATTTTGGATGGCTCTCAAATGATGTTTTTATAAATATCCAAATGACCCTTGGCAAAAAAAACGGTTCCCTACCCCTGTGATAGATGGTGGAGGAAGGCCAGTGTAGTAGAAGAGACAGAGGTGGGGTGTTGGGGGTGGGGAGTGGTATAATAGAAGATGGAGAGATTGGCTTTATTTAGATAGGTCTTGACAAAAAGCAATAGGAAAAATCATCAAATAGGTTCTAAGCAAGGGAATCACATGATTAAGTTTGTTTTGAAGAGAATACTTCAGCTGCATTAAAGGGAGTGACAAGGTAAGATTTATGTTTTGAAGAGAGCACTCCAGCTGCACTACAGAGATGAGATTGGAGGGAAAGAAGAATCCCAGGTAAGTAGCTGGGACAGTACAGTAGTGCTGGTGGGAGGTATAACATGGACTAGGATAGGGGTAGTAATGAAAAAATCTGAAAGACAACAGTGAATTTGAACTTTTTTTCAGGTACATTTCTTCTTTGAAAGAGTTAATTCATTTATTTTACCAATTTTCTATGAGACGGTTCCTCCTAATTTTCATGAGGTATTTTACAGTAATGGCATTAGCCATTTATCTGTCATATCTGCCCTAGTTCTTTTCCTAATTGGTGTTGTCTCCCTCCCCTCTTTAGGATGTTTTTCAAATTTTATGCAGACAAATCTTTATCTGCTTTTCCCTCTGCAGTTTTCCTCCCATTAAGATTATACCATCATGTCTACTTTTCCCCCCACCTTCATATTAGAACATGTAAGATTTACTTTACTAGGTGTACCAGTTAATAATGCGGATTTTTCTCAATAGATGAAGTTACATATATGTTGACATATATGCGATTTGATATGTATGCTATTTTGTTGTATTCACAGCAAGTTTCAAAACTTCATATGTCAAATTTGCTGAAGGAGTTAACATCATAGATATTTCTACGCTTAAAAATGTTGAATTTTGTGCAAAAAAAGAGTATTTGCAGGAAGTTTTAATTCATTACTTTTTTTGAAGAAAAAGTTATCGTATACTTTAGGAAGCTTATGGTGAAAATGCTGCATCTCAAGATACTTGTGGCCCTAACCGGTTTGGCTCAGTGGATAGAGTGTCTGCCTGCGGACAGAAGGGACC
>NW_006291231.1:5915083-5920656 GCF_000327345.1 Myotis davidii
ACTCAAAAACAACTTGCAGAAAGATTAAACGTTGCTCAGCAAACAATTTCCAATCATTTACAAGCAATGGGAAAATTTTTATTTTATTTTTTTTAAATATATTTTTATTGATTTCAGAGAAGAAGGAAGAGGGAGAGAGAGAAACATCAATGATGAGAGAGAATCATTGATTGGCTGCCTCCCTGCATGCCCCCTACTAGGGATGGCGCCCGTTTGCTGGAATCTAACCGGGACTCTTCAGTCCATAGACCGACACTCTAGCCCAGCCGTGGACAAACTACGGCCCGCGGGCCGGATCCGGCCGGTTCGGCTGTTCTATCCAGCCCGCGGAGCCGAAAGAGGGAAGGGTTCTCTTGCTCTCCCCTCCGCTCCTTCACCAGCAGCAGTGTTAACATGTACTAGTTCACACAAACACTCCATCCATGCTTTAGTTCCGGCCCTCCGGTCCAGTTTAAGAACCCATTGTGGCCCTCGAGTCAAAAAGTTTGCCCACCCCTGCTCTAGCCACTGAGCCAAACTGGCCAGGGAATAAAGAACTAGTATTTACTGAGCAATGACCTGGTGCAAGATGGGAAAGATTTTAAAAGAAGAAAAATGGGTGCTACATCAACTGAACGAAAGACAAATGGAAAATCGAAAAGTCATCAGTAAAACGCTTCAACAGCACAAAAGAAAGTCATTTTTGTGTCGAATTGTGACTGGCGATGAAAAGTGAATTTATTTTGAGAATCCCAAATGCACAAAATCATGGGTTGATCCAGGTCAACCATCAACATTGACTGTAAGGCCAAATCATTTCGAAAAGAAGACAATGCTCTGTGTTTGGTGGGATCAGGAAGGTGTGGTGCATTATGAGCTTCTAAAACCAGGTGAAACTGTTAATACTGGTCACTACCGACAACAAATAATCAATTTGAACCACGCTTTGATCGTGAAACGACCAGAATGTGCCAGAAGACACAGCAAAGTAATCTTGCTTCATGATGACGCACCATCACACACTTCAAAACCAGTTAAAGACATTAAAAGATCTTGCCTGGTGAGTATTAACCCACCCGCTGTTTTCACCAGACCTCGCTCCTTCAGATTATCACTTGTTCTGATCGATGGCACACACGCTTTCTGAGCAGCACTTCAAAACGTACAAAGAAGTGGAAAATTGGGTCTCTGAATGGTTTGCCTCAAAACAAGAAAAGTTCTATTGGGACGGTATCCACAAATTACCTGAAAGATGGGGGAAATGTGTAGCTAGCGATGGACATTACTTTGAATAAAGCACTTTTGATGTTTCTCTTGAAATTATCATGTTTTCTTTGATTACAAAATCCGCCATTATTAACCGGTACACCTAGTAGTGGGAGAATCTAAGCTTCCAATTTGATAAGTTCATTTAGTCATCCAGCAAACATTTATAGAGCACATATATTGTAGGTGACAGACATATACACAAAAAAAGAGAAACAGGTAAACAGGTGTTTTCAGAGTAGAAAGCACTCTAGTTGCGCAGAGAATGGATACTTAGCCCAGACTGAGGTGAATTAGTGAAGACTTCCTAAAGGTCAAAATTTATTTGGAAGAGGCCTGGAAATGAACTCAATGGAAAAAAAGAAAGAGCCTTAAATGAGGAGTGGCATATGTCATTACTACTCTCAGAGTAATTTCAAAATTGAGCAGAACTCACTAGTACTTCCAGTGAACTCCCATTAGATCTTTTATACCCTAATGCAAAAAAGTCCACTAAAAGTTTTCTGGAAATAACACAAGCTTATCATATGTTGATAAATATACACGAAGCATCTTTAATATTTCCCTTTCTAATCAATCTTGTACTCCACTGCCAAGTGAAACCCAGATTTATTGGCCTGGCAGTAAGGAAGTAATATTTTTCCGTTTCATTTCCTACTTCATCCCACAAGGTCTCACCAACGGAGTTTCAATCCCTATACCACCCAAGCAGTTTCCTACTACCATCCCTTTTCTGCTTATACTGGTCCATCTGTCTGGAATGCCTTCTTCCCCTTCATTGAATCACTGACCTGAAATTCCTGCATAAGATTCTTAAATCCCAAGAATACTGCACTCACTTCGCTTTGCCTTTTCTGGAAACTTTTCTGTACTAACAGCTCTTCTGGGCATTATTCTGAATCATAGGTGAGTTTTCCTACCTGGTGTAAGTTGCTTGAAAATAGAAAGTGCCTTACACAACGGTGTAATATAAACAGTGAGCAGCTTACAGCAGACACATGTATCCACTGAATAAAGAAGTTAAAGAACTATCTTTGCTGTAGCTGTGAGATCCTAATTTGAACCTTGCTTTTCCAGCTTAAGTTTAATCTTCAGATGATTTATGACTCCCTGGAATAGAAGCAAAAACTGTAAAGAGAAGAGTGGCAGAAACGGTAGCCTAGTGACATGAGCACGCTATGGTGATGAAGGCAAATGTTTGATGAGACTGGAATTAGCACGAGCGAAGCATTGGGGGCCACAAGTATAAACAGCTCTTAAAGTTTTGCTGTAAATGAAAGCAATGGGGCTTTCTCTGAAAGAGGAAATGAGGTACTGAGTATTCATCCTCATAAAAGATATAACCTCATACAGGGTCAGCAATTTCTTAGGAAAAGCTGCATAAGATAGGTAACGTGTACGGGGAGTTTACTGATTGTCAGGCACTGTGCAAACACTTTACGTATTCCAGTTAATTTAATCCTCACAACTTGTACTATACTCTGAGTTTAGTTATACAGAGTTATATAGTAAACCCCCGAAGTCCCACTGACACAAATTCCTGGGTCCAGACGTCAGGGATACGTCTCTAGCTTCAGCCACCTAGAAACCTGAAGCGGAGTTACCGCTGCATCCGCCGAGTTTCGGACACCAGCCTGGGCCCCGCTGCAGGCTCCTCTCCGCACTTCCCATCCTCACCCCGGCCAGACCACGCGCCCTTCAGAGAAACGCAGAAGAGCCCTTCGAGGGCCCTCAAGGTCATCCCCACAAGCCCCCAGACGTCGGCGCTCACCTCGTTATTGAGGTTCAGGGTCCCGGGCTGGGCCATGGTTGATCTAGGAAGCGGATCCGCAGAGGCACGTGAACACAGCCAGCCTTTGCCGTCGGCGTCGCCACGCCCCCTCAACGGTGGCCTCTTTGGCCCAAAACTCCTCAGTCGCGTGCGCGAACCAACGCTTGAAACAAAGGGACACAGGCGGTGAGACAGGACAACTTCCGGAGCAGAGGGCTACGCGCCGGAATTGCGCGTTCCTATGGAAACCAGGCGTGAGCGGTGGCCCCCTGGGCGCTCTGCGATCTGTTTGGAAAGGAATTTTTCAAGATGCTGGTTCTATTGTATTCACTTGTAGACTGGGCCCGCGTTGTAAGGACCTTAGTCTTTTTTGTCCCAGTGAAGGTGAGAAAGCTTTTTTGAAAGCATCACTTGAATCACTAGGTTTTGCTCTGAATTTTTATTTACCTAGTACATGTGAAGATTCTTGCACGCCTTATTAGATACATCTTTTTGTTTCAGCCGCACATTATAAGTTAGGCATGAACATGTTTTTCCTGCACACTGTAAGAAAGTTTAATTAGATAATGAACGTGTAAAGCAAAACCAGGACACTCATTTGCCGCCGCCTGTGGGGATGGGTATTTTAAAGTATTAGCCTGCAGGCAAAGGAGACATGAGGGAGTGAGTATGAATTAGGTAATATATTGATTAATACTTAACACCCGGAGTACTGAGCTTAACATGAATCAAGTACTGGGACACATGATCTCCAAAATAGTAGCAAACCGAATTAGATAAAAACAATTATTCTTATCTTACAGATGTGGAAACTGGAGGACTCCAGGGCTGGTTGTAATCTGCGGAGCCCAGTACAAAATGAAAATGCAGAACCCCTCATCCAAAAAGTAGGAAAACGTTTCTTTCGTGGTTTATTGGCCTGTCATATATTTCTTATTGGTATTTAGTCTGTTGCTCCCTCAATCCCAGGAATACTGGTGGGGCTAGTGCACACCCTCACAGGTGCCTAGGAGCCGGGCCCCAGCAACCAGGGAGGGGTGACTGCGCTGGGCATAGACAGGGCTGTGGGAAGCCAAAGAACCCAAATGGGAGGATGTGAGACCAAGCCCTTGATGTATGTTCCACTGCACTCACAAAACTCAACTTCACAGATAAAAGTATTAACAATTTCAAGAGTCTGATGAAAGAACATTTAATCCAGGCCCACTTCTGAACTCTGTCCAAGAGACAGCACTGTCCGGAGCCCATGCTCTTAACTACTGATTCTGTACTCAATTTACAGCAACTCATGATTTTTATTTGGATTAGGATTCTTTTAGTTTAATATAGGACTTGAGCACAAATGAATTAATGGCTGACTTCCTTACAGTGTCATATAAAGGTAGTTTTTGTTTTTTGGGTTGTTTTTTTTTTGCCATGAATAAACCATACACTGACTTATAATGGTCTCCTTATCCATCAGCTTCCCTTTTTAAAGATGAGCTCCTGCCCTAGCCAGTTTAGCTCAATGGATAGAGCATTGGCCTGCAGACTGAAGGGTCTCAAGTTCGACTCCAGTCAAGAGCACATGCCCCGGTTTCAGGCTCAATCCCCAGTAGGGGGCGTGCAGGAGGCAGCTGATCAATGATTTTCATCATTGATGTTTCTCTCCCTCTCCCTTCCTCTCTGAAATAATATATATATATTTAAAAAGATGAGCTCCTATATAGGGGCTTTTTCAATTCAGCGGGTAGTAGACACTACATACATAAATACCTAGGGAGAAAATAAAAAGAAAGAAAAAAACGTAAATACCTAGGAAAGGATGTTTTAAAGCTAAATGTAGAACTTTATGGGAAAAGTGTTTTTTATTTGGGAGAAAGGTGTTGTTATGATTTCATAATGCTTCATAAAATGTATTCTTATTATGAAGTTTGTCTGTGGCTCTTAAAGGCTATAGTGTTTACTCATGACCACACCTCTTGTTTTCTAACACCTCATATTTCTAGCAACTGCTCTCTCCTCAGACTTGTCCTTATATATTCTTTGATGAACAAATCACGTGACATTATACTTTAGTATGCTATTGTTTGTGTGTGTTTGCAGGAAGGAGATATATATATATGTATATGTATATATGTATGCATGTGTCTGTATATATATACACACACACACACATACACACACACTAGTAGCCTGGTGCAAGAAATTTGTGCGCGGGGGAGGGTATGTTCCTCAGCCTGGCCTGCACCCTCTCCCCTTTGGGACCCCTCGAAGGATGTCCTACTGCCAGTTTACAGGGATTGGACCTAAACCAGCAGTCGGACATCCCTCTCACAATCTGGGACTCCTGGCTCCTAACCGCTCACCTTCCTGCCTGCCTGCCTGATACCCTCTAATCATTCTGCCTGCCGACCTGCTCGCCCTCCACTGCTCACCGCCCCCCCCACCCCCGCTGCCTGCCTGCTTGCCTCCAAATTCCCCCTGCCAGCCTGATCACCCCAAACTGCCTCCCCTGCTGGCCCGCTTGCCCCTACCGTCCCTCCACACTGGCCTGCTCATCCCCCACTGCCCCCAG
>NW_006291231.1:5921419-5930235 GCF_000327345.1 Myotis davidii
TAGAAAGTCATATTTTCTTTCATTAAAACTTGTGCAGTATAGGGAACTCCATAGATTCTCTTAATTTGAAGAATGTTAGAGGGAAAGGTACTAATTCAGAGTTCCTTGGGAAAATGTGTCACTTATATATATTTTTATGTTTAGTTTTTTAAAATCAAAAACTGAAATATTTTCTATTCAGAAAATATATTTGGATCTAAATAGCTTCTATAATTTTAACCCTAAAATATCAATTTAAATATTTTAAAAATGGTTGGGATGTTTGTTTTTATAAATAAGTTAAGTTACTGGAGCTCTACGTGTTACTGGATCACCTGGGGTAATTTTCTGATTGGAAAATTAAGAATTATAGTCAGAAGGGAGAACACGAGAATTTTTAAAGAACATATTCAATTTACTTTAGAAGCCGAACCTCTCTTATCATCCTTAACTTTGATGTAAGGGATTGTTTCAGTTGCCAACTGTTTTCTTCCTTGTTAAGAGAGTTGTTGTGAACTCTTCAGTGATGCCCTCCCCAGGATATTTGCAGCTGTGGTTGGGAAAAGTCATTTCATCCCCGACCTCTGCATGTCAGGTGCTGGGGTGCCCAGGTGCCTCCTCGCCTGCAGCCGGGCTCTCCGATCGTGATCCTGATCCCGATCGCAGATCACAGGCCACAGGCACGGCAGCACCCAGCGCCCAGGGTGCCGCTGTGCCTTCAGCCCTGGCTCTCCCTTTGCGATCACCAGCTGGGTGCGGGCAAAGGCAGCCGCGGTTCACCTGGCTCTTGCCTGCCACCTGGTTTTCTGATCACCGTTCTTCCCTCCTTCCCTTTTCGCCTCCCATCATTGCGCTTATGTATGCAAATTAACCGCCATCTTTCTTGGCAGTTATCGCCCTGATTAGCCAATGGGAAGCGTAGCGAAGGTATGGTCAATTACCCTTTTTGTCTTTTACTAGATAGGATGTTACATTTACTTGATTATATAGCATTTTTGTTCCCTGTAGGGGAAGTAAGTGGCTAGAAAACATAAGTAAAGTATTTCTTCCTTGTTCCCTTTTATATCTTTTAAATTTTGTACCATGTGGTAGTATACACTTTTAAAACAAAAATTAAAATATATTCTCTCTCTTTTTTTTTTGTTACAATTGTCAATGGCATATGTTTTCTCATTTCTTCCTGTGTTAGCTGATAGTGCCAGGATAGATAGAAGCTACATATTTTTATTTTGGATATATTTGTTATGCAATCACTTATTCAAGTGTTTTGTTGGGTGTGTGTTTTTCTGAGGGAGAATTTTCCAAGTATATCATCATATTATCAGAAAGAAAATTACATCTATTTTTTAGTATTTATGCCAATTATTTTATTTTAGTGTATTATTATACTAGAAATTATAAAACAATAAGTAGTAACAGTGATGGTAGATATCCCAACTTGTTCCCGATTTTAATGGGAATGGCTTTAACATTTCACTATTTGAAATGATATTTGTTGTTCGTTATGGTGAATAGTTTAATAAAATTCAGATAGTTTTATTTTTCTAGCAGCTTTTTTATGGGTAGAAATGGTTGCTGAATTTTTTAATTTCCATTGCTTTGATCATATTGATTTTCCCCTTTAAAGAAATTCCCCCACATATGTTCTAATTTTATTATAGCTATTAGAAAAGTACGGTTGTAGATGTTAGCATCAAGCGTGCCTATCTTCAGAATCCAGCAATGAGCCCGCTCATCTGTGGACCCTGCCAGCTGACCTGTCCCTATCCCACTAGCTATCCGGCCTGTGGACCCTGTCATTTGGCCTATGCAGAATCGCTGGCCGAGGTGAGTGGGGAGTGACTTTGAGGGCCCTCACTTTAAACTCCCTGATGACTCCAGTCTGTAAGGTCTACCAGAGGTGAGAGCCTCTTCAGATGTGCAGCCAACAATTCAAGGCTACTAGGATCATAATAAGTCAGGAAAACACGAGACCACCAAAGTAACAAAATGAAGCTCCAGTAACCCATCCAGAAGAAATGGAGAACTATGAACTGCCTGATAAAGATTTGATTTCAAAATAATAATCCTAAAGAATTTCAAAAAAAGCAAAACAAAACAAAGATATAAAATCAAATGGAATCAGGAAAACAATAAATGAACAAAATGAGAACTTCGACATCCTTTCTTGATAAAATCTCTCAACAAATTTGGTATAGAAGGGATGTACCTCAACATAATAAAGGCCGTATATGACGGTCCCACAGCTCTCATCATACTCAGTGGTGGAAGGTTGAAAGCTTTTCCTCTAATTTTAGGAATAAGACAAGGATGCCCACTGTCACTACACCTATTGGACATGGTACTGGAAGTCTTAGCCACAGCAATTTGGCAAGAAAGGGAAGTGAAGGCATTCAAATTGGAAAAAAAAGTTAAATTATCTCTGTTTGCAGGTGACATGATCTCATGTGTAAAAAAATTCTAAAGATATAACAAAAAAACCCCACCTATTTGAACTAATACATTCAGTAAGTTGCAGGATTAAAAAAAATCAACAAACAAAAATCAGTTGCGTTTCTACACAATTACAATGAACTATCCAAAAGGAAATTAAGATAACAATCCTATATATATAATAGTATCAGAGAGAATAAAATACTCAAAAATAAATGTAATAGAAAAAATATTTTTGGGTGGGGATTAACAAAAATAAATAAATAAACAAGCAAATAAACAAATAAACATATCCCTGGGTGAGGATTAAAAAATAATGAAGAGAAATTTATGAGCTGGTACTAACAAGGTGATTGTAATGTTACACCTTTCTCTTACTTGGATGAGTCAGTAAAAATTATTGGGAATCCTGTCTTTTGTTAAACATATTTGTAATTGTGTAGAAACGCAACTGATTTTTGTTTGTTGATTTTTTTAATCCTGCAATTTACTGAATGTGTGTATTAGTTCAAATAGGTGGGGGTTTTTTGTTATATCTTTAGAATTTTTTTACACAAACGATCATTCGTAATTTACCTCACAACAGATTGCCACACAACTGTGTGCTTCAGTCCCTCCTAAGGACCTCTGCATTAAGTTTTTCAATTATTTTGGCTCTGCCCTTTCAATCCTTTTTCCCCTGGATGGCAGTGTTGTTCTCCAAATTTCACACTACAGTGGAAACTTTGAATGTTAGAGAAAACAATCTAAATGAACGGATATGATAGCGTTTTCTGAATTTGAAAGAAAGTAGATCCCAGGTTTTATATTTCTTTAATATCTAAGATTAACCCCTCAGGTTTCAGTTTTTTATTTAAAGTAAATTACTAAATCATAATAAACCCAGTAATTGAACTACTAATGGATTTATTTAAGATTCAATGTTTTATGTTTATATAAATAAAACATGCTGAAGGTTATAACTAGTTACTGTATAAGAGACAGGAAATTTTTAAGTCACTAGGCTAATATGTTTGCTAAATGAATTCTCCAGCATCTTTTTGTCTAAGTTTCATTTGAATTTTTATGGAGTATTTTGATTACATTTGTCACTTTATATGTCTAGGAAATCTAAAGAAAAGTTTCTATTCTTGGAATTTTAGATCTTAAAATTTTGAAATAACTAGATAATGTTATATAACCAAGTTTTACAGAATCTGAAAGGATGCAGCTGATACTTAGCAATTTAGCATTTTGACTAAGAACTTTGTTCTGGAATCAGACTAGCTGATATCAAATTCTAATTCTGTCTTTTAATATCTATGTGCCCTTGGGCAAAATATGTAAACTCTATGTAACAAGATTATTTATGAAAATAGGTATGATAATCAACCTCATAAGATTATATTGGTGATTAAATGAAAATACAATGTAGAGACTTCCTGATAAATATATACCTCTCAATAATTCAAACTGTTATTATTTTCCATGATCTCATTTTATCTTGATTGTGAATTTGTGAGATAGTCATAATATATATGAAGTATTCATTTCTTAAGAATAACAAATATGCTTGAGATCATAGAGTTATAGATGGCAATCCAAGTCTCTTGACACAAAATCACTGGTAGCAGATTTATAACACTATGATAAGAATGTATAAATTTTAAAAAAAGAATGTATAAATTATACTAATAATCCCATCTAATAAAGAGGGAATATGCTAATTGACCCTCATGCCATCGCAAACATGGTGGCACCCACAGCCAATAAGGAGGGAATATGCCCTCCAAGATGATGGCACTCACAGCCACAAGATGGTCATGCCCAGTCCCCTCAGCCCCACAGGGCGGCAGATACGTGCCCCCCTCAGCCTCTGGGGATGGGCCCGGCCTCTCTCTGCTCCTGCCTACAGAGTACCCCAGTCCCCTCAGCTGCCCAGGGCCACCTGAGGCTCAGGTAACCAGGGGCGGCCGAGGCTTGCACTGCCGGCAGTGGCAGCAGCAGAGGTGTTATGGGGCGTTGCCTTCCCCTGATTGCCGGATCACCTCCCACCCCTGAGGGCTCTCAGACTGTGAGAGGGGGCAGGCCGGGCTGACAATCCCCCCACCCCCCAGTGGATGAATTTTCAAGCACTGGGACTCTAGTTTATCATAACCATATTATTCTTTCTCACTCATCTAATTACTTATTGAATGTTCAGTAATTAATGAGCTAATGTATTTTATGAACTATAAATCCCTTCATATATATAATTTATTTCTTTTGTTTGCCAATTAACCCAAGATAGGCTACAGATTATGTAATAAAGTCTATAATAATTTAAAGGTAAATTCAGAAAACATTATTAAAGCCCAATTTAGATGAATTTTCAAGATAGTGATTAGCTTTGATTCATTTTAATAAACATTTAAAGGCAACTATCTCTCTCTGATGGCTGAGGACAATTGTAAGACTCTACAACAGCGGTTCTCAACCTATGGGTCGCGACCCCTTTGGCGGTCGAATGACCCTTTCACAGGGGTCGCCTAAGACCACCCTGCATATCAGATATTTACATTACAATTAATATCAGTAGCAACATTACAGTTATGAAGTAGCAACGAAAATAATTTTATGGTTAGGTCACAACATGAGGAACAGTATTTAAAAGGCCAGAAAGTTGAGAACCACTGCTCTACAAATAGAAAGTAAGGGAGTTGAACAGAGATTTGATTTTTAATGTGAAAAGAAACCTTGCATCTATTCAAGGTAAGGCCAATGAAAATGGTTTGATACTACACATAGAGCAGAACTGTTTTGAACTATAGAAACTATGTGTTATAAATTAAAATTAGAAAAATGAGGCAAAGGGAAATAAAGACAGGAAAATAAGATAGAACCAAAAGAAGGGTAATATATAAATGGATGTCACAATGTCCTATACCTTATTTTAGGGATGAGCTCTAGATTAAACTCTAAGATTATAGTGCTAACCTATCTATATAAAAGCCTAAGTGACCACTGCAACTGAACGAACAACTGAGCAGGCTATGTGGGGTGACCAGGCCGGCAGGGGTGTCAGTGAGGGGCGATCAAATGACTGAGCAGCAGGCTGTGTGGGGTGACCAGGCTGGGAGGGGGGTCAGTGAGGGACGACCAGACAATGGAGCAGCAGGCTGTGTGGGGTGACCAGGCCGGCAGGGGTGGCAGTGAGGGACGACCAGATGACTGAATTGCAGGCTATGGGGGGTGACCAGGCTGGCGGGGGGGTAGTTGGGGGGCAACCAGGCCAGCGGGGGAGGGCTGTTGAGCGTGATCAGGCTGGCAGGCACAGGCAGTTAGGGGCAACCAGGCCAGCAGGGTGGGCAGTTAGGGACTATCAGGCCAGCAGGCAGAGGCAGTTAGGGGCGATCAGCCAGGCAGGCAGGCGAGCGATTAGGAGCCAGCTCTCCGGGATTGTGAGAGGGATGTCCAATTGCCGGCAGTCGGACATTCCCTGAGGGGTCCCAGATTGGAGAGGTGCAGGCTGGGCTGAGGGACAAACCCCCTCCAGTGCATGAATTTCATGCACCGGGCCTCTAGTGGTTAATAAAATATGTGCTATTCCAAGTGTTTTTTACCAGTCAGGCCTTGGGACTCTACCCTATATATTGGGAACAGTCTCTTAGATTTAAAAATTAAAACCTGGCGAGGCTACTCTAATACTGAAAAAACAGGATGATGCAGCGATGACATGCATGGACTCTGGCTTGTACATTTTATGGTCAGCCCTGATTCTGACACTTATAACTGTGTGACAAAGCCAATTACTTAACTTCAGTAATTCCACCCATAAGATGGGGAAAATGATACTACTGCCTCAGAAGGCTCATGTTATTTACTACTTTTTATAATTAGGGCAGAAAAATGTAGCTGCCCCTACAACAGCAAGATGCCTTTCACCTGTATGAAAAGTATGGTCACTGATGCATGCAGAATTCTGGATTGCGAGAGGGATGTCCGACTGCCGGTTTAGGCCTGACATCCCCTGAGGGGTCCCGGATTGCGAGAGGACACAGGCCGGGCTGAGGGACCCCACCCCCCATGCAAGAATTTCATGCACAGGCCATATATGTGTGTGTATATATATATGCAGTAATTTTGATGCTCTGAATGTCTATAATGTAAATTATGTCTTGTTTTTAGAAAGGCATTTAATGTGATATTAAGATCAGAGAAGTACATGTACTAGGCCTTCCTCTCGGGAAACCATCATGTCATAGAAGACATTCTCAACATCTTTATAATAAACAGTGATTTTTGTTTTGTTTACTATTTATCTGTCATTAAAAGATACTTATATTTTATTTTCTACTAGGGGCCTGGTGCACAAATTTGTGTACCTGGAAAGTAACTGTGAGCCACAAAGCTGCGTTGGGCACAGGGGCATATCTTGGCCCATCCTCTGTGCCCTCGCCCAGCCCCTCCTGCCATGGCCCCCAGTCCCCTGTCTGCTGGTAGCCCCACACCTGCCTCCGCCACTCCCATGCACTGACAGTGTCAGCCCCACTTGCACCCGCTGAGGGCATGGAGCTATTGGGGCCGACACTGTCAGTGGGTGCGAGTGGGGCTGGTACCATTAGCAGGTGCAAGTAGCAGCTGCTGCCCTGATTGCCCCTCAGGAGCTGGGGGAGGTGAAGAAGCTCTCAGGGGCAATAGAGGCCGGCAGCCACTGCTCACACCCACCAATGGTGCTGAGCGATAGGGACTGGCACCAGGCACCAGCAGCAGGTGCAAGTGGGGCAGGCACCGACAGTGGGTGCGAGCAATGGCTCCGGTGCTGTCAGTGGGTGTGAGCGGTGGCTGCCGGCCCCGATCACCGCTCAGGAGCAGGGGGAGGTGGAGAAATCCTGAGGGGTGATCGGGGCCGACAGCCACCGTTTGCACCCACTGATGGCGCTGAGCGATCGGGGCCGGTGCCAGGCACTGGCAGCAGGTGCGAGTGCCAGATGAAACTGCGGAGCATGGGAGCAAAGAATTTTCAGTAACCACCAGAGGCTTACCCCAATAACAGCGACCAGCACCCTCCCTTGGTCTGGTGCCCCAGCTCACCTGCTCCATCATCCCACCATGGCCAACACCTGCCATGTTCTGTGCTCTGCCGCCTACTGCTGATGCTCACCATATTTTGTGTGCACCCACTGGTGGTCAGTGCATGTCATAGCGACCAGTGTTTGGTTGTTTGGTGTGGAGAGCAACTACAGCGTTTGGACAGGATCAAGACTCGGACTGACGAGAGGGCACGTTCCTTTTGTGCCAAAGCCACATACAAGTCCCAGCTTGGAGGGCAAAGCCCTCCCAGCACTATTATAGCCAAAGGCTATGTTTGTATATAAGCTTGACTTTACAGTCTGACCTTGTAGTCCTAGATAGCTGAGGGATGTGGGCTGCAGAAGGTATCAAACAAAGCTTGATAGAGTTCAGAGGATTGCAATAGCAGGAAAGAAGCAGATTTGAAACTTGCAAGAACATTGTAAATATCTTGACCACTCCCTTGTTTTGCTTTGTGTGATCTGACTACAGAATAAAGATTCAGCTTACAGGTGGGGTCCCTGTACCACTGTGCCATCCAGGCACAGTGATCTACCTAGCCCCAACTATATTCTCTTGTCTGTTTTTTTTAATCCTTTACCGCCGCTCCTCAGGTCCACCACTGGCCGTGCTGGATGTGGTTCAGTCCAGTTGTTCTGTTGTTCAGTCTATTTGCATATTAGCCTTTTATTATATAGGATAGCCGGAGGGCATTCTAGGTTTTGATTCACCAAAGTTTTGTTTCAAAATATTAAGGGTCAAGTTTAAATAAACAGGAAGAGTGGTTCATCTCCCAGTCTTGAGAGACTAACAGTGTCTGGGATTACTTTTCACTGTAAACAACTAGAAAACTGGATTAAATGTATGGAATTTCACATATAATTCATAAATAACTTTTGTACATTGAACAACAGGCAGCAGAGGGTTGTGATCCCTGAAAGAAAACAAACAAATGAATATAAACCTATTTAAGGTGTTATTCTATGCTCTCAGTGTCACTATTAATTATGCTTGTTCTTAAAAAAAGATATATTTTGTTATGAATTTTTTTTTCAATCTTTAATTTCTTTATTGATTAAGGTATTACATATGTGATCTCATTCTCCCCATAACCCTCCCCCCAACACTCATGCCCTCACCCCCCTGCTGTCTGTGTCCATTGGTTAGGCTTATATGCATGCGTACAAGTCCTTTGGTTGATCTCTCCCCTTTACTCCCACCCTCCCGTACTCTCCCTCTGAGGTTTGACAGTATTATTGCTGCTTCTGTCTCTGGATCTATCCCTGTTCATCAGCCTATGTTGTTCACTATATTCCACAAATGAGTGAGATCATGTGGTATTTATCTTTCTCTGACCGGCTTATTTCTCTTAG
>NW_006291231.1:5930685-5931444 GCF_000327345.1 Myotis davidii
GTCATGATTTCCTTTGCTGTGCAAAACCTTTTTATTTTGATGTAGTCCCATTTGTTTATTTTATCTTTAGTTTTCATCGCCCTAGGAGCAGTATCAGAGAAGAAATCCTTCGACGTATGTCTGTGATTTCGCTGCCTGTGGATTCCTCTAGTATTGTTATGGTTTCCCATCTTATTTTTAAGTCCTTTATCCATTTTGAGTTTATTTTTGTGTATGGTGTAAGTTGGTGGTCTAGTTTCATTTTTTTGCGTGTATCTGTCCAATTTTCCCAACACCATTTATTGAAGAGACTGTCTTTACTCCATTGTATGCTAGTTATGAAGTTTTGAGTTTTAAAATTATTCTATTACTAGAGGCCTGGTGCATGAAATTCTTGCATAGGTAGGGTCGCTAGGCCTGGCCAGCGATCAGGGCCAATTGGGGCCTTCTGGCTGACAGCCGGGGCCTGCCTTTGTTCTGCAACACCCTCTGGTGGTCAGCGCACATCATAGTGAGAAATCAAAGTCCCAGTCTCATGACTGACCTCCTGAGGGAACACTTTGCATAGTAGCCTTATATGTATACTAATATAAGGGTAATATGCTAATTAGACTGAGAGACCTTCCGGGAGACCTTCTGGACATCCTTCCAGACAAAGCAATGGTGGTGGGGCAGAGGCAGAGGTGGTTTGGGGCAATCAGGCCAGGAGGGGAGGGCAGTTGGGGGTGATCAGGCTGGCAGGGGGTCCAGTTGGGGGTGAGCAGGCTGGCAGGAGGGAGT
>NW_006291231.1:5933559-5935948 GCF_000327345.1 Myotis davidii
ATTTCACTTCAGCACTGCGCCTCCTCTGAGTCTGGGTATGATATTCTCTTTACTCCTAGTTGTAGAATTTCCACTCAGCCAGCCCTCCTGTGGTTCTGGATGGTGTCCATTCCGTGTTTCAGGCGTAATTTGAATTGGTTGTTCAAGGCAGCAATCTCCGGTGTTAACCTATGCCGCCATCTTGGTTCTCCCCGAGATTGTATTATTTTAAGCACTAAAATCACCCCTAAATACCATGGTGCCATTTATTTTGTTCCCTAACACCTATATTTCCTGTGATTTGGTACTTATAAAACTTTTCATTGATAATATTGTGTACTTTCATGAGAATGCATGAATATGCGACTCTTTCTGGAGCATCAGTACCTATTATGATCATTGTCTAGCTCCATTAATTTCTTAATGGTTCCAAAATGGTGATATTTTAATTCTGTCATTTCTTTTTCATTTAGGAGTTGTTCTAAAGAAAAACTTTTCCTTTTCAATTACTTGATTATTAGGGTACCGTTGTATTGGAGAGGCAGAATAAACACTTGATAGCCTTTATCGGTTTTAAAAATGAATTGGTTTCCTAGCATGCTTAACAAATTGACTAAGGAGTTTTCTGGGTTTTAAAGAAATGCTTGTTTTAGAAAGTAAGTACCAGCTTTGGGGAAAATAATCTACATCATTGAGGTTTTAATCCCACTCAGTTGCTCAGTTGGTCAGGGAATTAGTAAAGGTAGATCATATATACTACCCTGTAGCTATCAGAAGTTACATGTGAACTATTCAACTACTTCCTCTCTTTTCCTAGATTCATTTCAACAAATCAAAGTGTTCCTGCTCCTTAATGTTTTTTCTTTTTTTTCTTTTTCCCTAGGAGAAAAACAAAGGCCAAGAGCAAGAATCCTGAGGGGGGGAAATGGGATAGTCAGAGGGTTATATATTATTTTAAGGTGAAATTCACAAACCCATTAGGTTGTTTGGGGAGGTTGTAGATAGGCTGTTGTTTGATTAAGCATATTGATTTCCCAGAATGAACTAGAGTAGGAAGACCCAGAGACATATCAAAGTTAAAAAAAGAAAAACCCCTAGCCGGTTTAGCTCAGTGGAGAGAGCATCTGCCTGTGGACTGAAGGGTTCTGGGTTCAATTCCAGTCAAGGGCACATGCCTGGGTTGATCCCAGTAGAGGGCATGGAGGAGGCAGCCCATCAGTGATTCTCTCTCATCATTTATGTTTCTATCTCTCCCTTCCTCTCTGAAATAAATAAAAACATATATTTTTAAAAAAGGTTTAAAAAAAGAAGGAAAGTTCTATTACTAAGTTGAGGAAGTGATTTCTGATCTGGAAACTACACATAAAGGAAAAAATGTTAGAGGCTGCATAAGCTCTAGGATGAAGAGAAAACAAGACCAATGATAAAATCAAAAGTTCCAACATAATCGTTTTTAAAAAATTGGAGTCCACTGGGTCATTTTCATTGAGCCATTTATGCAAGACTTGAGCAAAAAGAGAGGAAGAAAGAGATTTTTAAAATACTAAGTGCTCAGTTCTTAATTTATTCTTGGGTGACCTAATTTGTTTTAGATTTGAGGGAGGTGGTTATTATGTTTGATTATATGCTGATTTGAGTGCTGTGTATGTCTTTATCAGAATAGAACTTAGTTTTAAATGGAGTTACTCTCATTTTTTCTATTGGGATGATAAAAGCACTGTTAATTCTAACAGTTCTTAAATTAATCAACCATTAATAATAACTTCTTCTCAGAAATTCTAGATAGAAGGATAACAATTGCTTGACAACCTCATTAGCCATTTACAAATTACCTGTGTTATCTTCAGCATTGAGATTCAGCAGTACTATTGCAGGGCTACAGCTAGACTATAAATTAAAGAAGCTGCTAGAATTCTTACAGTTGCCTCAGTTTGAAACGTATCTTGTAGCTAAGAGAGGATTATATTTTACTTAGCATATGACCTGTTATTAATATAAGAAACATTAATAACTAAATAAATTTTAAAACCCTGAAACTGAAAATTCAGTGGAACCCAAGGAACAATCTACACTAATAAAAGGCAACATGCAAATTGACTGTACCTTCACTATGCCTTAAGGCACACCCACCAGCCAATCAGAGTGACTATATGCAAATTAACCCAACCAAGATGGCGGCCGGCAGCCACGGAGCTGGAGCAAGCATGAGGCTTGGTTGCTCCAATGATGGAGGAAGCCAAGCTTCCCGCTTGCCACGGCAGGCTCTGAGCTCCACTCAAAGCAACAAAATTTCAATTATAGAAGGTAAATAAATGCCAGAATAAAAAAGAAAAAGAAAAAAGAGAGAGAGAGGCTGGGAACTTCCACCACTGGGGGGCTTGGCCAGCCTGAAAATGGCCCTCAGCCCCTC
>NW_006291231.1:5936356-5939584 GCF_000327345.1 Myotis davidii
AAATTAAGATTAATTAAAATTTCATTTTCTCACTAAAAAATTATACCATGTTCATACTGTATATCCCAATAAATTTTACATATGTGCATACCTATGTAATTATCACCCATACTATATAATAAAAGGCTAATATGCAAATAGACCAAACATTGGAACAACCATTTGCTATGATGCGCATTGACCACAGGGGGCAGATGCGTAACACAGGAGCTGCCCCCTGAGCGCTCCCACAGAGGGAGCACTGCTCAGCCACAAGCCGGGCTCAAGGCTGATGAGCACAGCAGTGGTGGCAGAAGCCTCTTCCGTCTCCACAGCAGCGCGAAGGATCCCGCAGGGAGCTGGCCTAAGCTGGCAGGCAGACATCCCCTGAGGGGTCCTGGACTGCGAGAGGGTGCAGACCAGGCTGAGGGACTCCCCCCATACCTGTGCACGGATGTCGTGCACCAGGCCTCCAGCAGTATAAATAATCTTTTATCAGTGGGGTTTAAGTTCATTCTTCATTGGCTTTGTATTACAAGACTGAACAGTTAGAACAAAAATAGACATTTTTAAAAAGTTTTAAAAGAAATTGTATTTTGTGTAAGAATAATAAATATGTCTCTACTAACTCTGATAGTGTGTCAAGTTCAAGTACTGACAGATGTGTTTTAACAAATGTCACTCTGATTAGAATTTTGACAGTGTTCTAGCATTTAATGATTTTATGTCCATGTAGTCTAGAATACTGTATCTAACCAGGACTGGGGAAAACAGACACATGAAGTTGACAGAATGGTGAATAAACCATATATAACCATTTTTTTGTCCAAAGAAAAGCCCAAAGCTATAGTTTGAGGATTCTATTTTGCTTTATAATTAAGACTTTTGCAAGATAGTTTTCATATGAAGTAAAGAAATGGTCTTTCCCCTTGGAAAAAAATGAATTTCTTTTCAGTTTTCAGAAAGTGAACTTTTCATTTTCATCATCTATATATATAAAAACCTAAGTGACCGTTGCAACCAAAACAACCGAACGGATGACCCAACAGGCTTCATGGGGTGACCAGGCTGGCAGGGGGGTTAGTGAGGGCCAACCAAATGACTGAGCAGCAGGCTGCGTGACCAGGCCAGTGGGGGAGGCAGTTAGTGGCGACCAGGCTGGTGAGGGGGGCAGTTGGAGGTGACCAGGTCAGCAGTGGGGGCAGTTTGGGGCAATCAGGCAGGCAGGCAGGTGAGCAGTTAAGGAGCCAGTGGTCCTGGATTGTGAGAGGAATGTCCGACTGTTGGTTATCCCCCAAGGGGACCTGGATTGGAGAGGGTGCAGGCTCAGCTGAGGGGAACCCCCCCACCCCACCCCCACACGATATATATAACACTAGAGGCCTGGTGCACGAAATTCATGCAAGAGTAGGTCTTCCTTCCCCTGGCTGCTGGCACCAGCTTCCCTCTGGCATCTGGGACCCAGACTTCCCTTGCAGAGGGAGGCCCTGCCCTCCCGCTGCAGCCTGCTGGCTGGTGGCCTGGGCCTCTCTCTGCGGGGCGATCATGGAGCAGTGTCCGGGCCCCAATCATATTGCACCCGCCTTGGCTGGCCTGGTGCCACTGGATGTCATAGCGTGGTCCTGGATGGTCATACAGATGGTCATCTAGAAGGTTGTCGGATGGTCGTTCCGCTGTTTGGCCATTCAGTCGAATTAGCATATTATACTTTTATTATTATAGATAAGAACTCATAACATTAATAATTTTAAATGTAGAAATTGATTGCAATGTATGTTTGTATATTCTTAATGAAACTGATTTCTCCATGGATCCACTGATTGGAGAAATTTTATACCCTAACTGTAGTGGAACATAATACCAAAAATAAAAATGTATTTATGAAATCATTCTTAATTTTTTAAAGAAGGAGTCTTTTATGGTCATGCATATTTAATATATTCATTAGGGTGTAAGTTTATTCTTCATTGACTTCGTATTGTGGTTTTCATAATAGTACCACTGTGGGGCCATAGCCAAAAAAACAGTAGGTCATCACTGCTTGTGGAATAAAGAAGCCATACGAGTTCCTAGGTTAATGCCAGCAAATGATTTGGAATACATTAAGTTTTGTTTAATCAAACTCAGTAACTGTTCTAAGAAAGCAAAGACTATGTTTCCAATTTTGTTGACTCCATATTGCATTGGGGTATATAATAGTAATAGGCTCATAATTATAATGTTATAGCTCTTGAAAGTATTACTAAATAAAAAATAGGTAATATATCAAATTACTCTTTTCTAGCTATTGGCATATATTAACTTATTATTTAACACACATTTTTTCAAGTCAGAATGTCTTATAATGTGTCATTCAGTCTAATATATTATACTTTTATTATTATAGATAAGAACTCATAACATTAATAATCTTGTAAATCTCTCTTGATTTCCCTGCTTCTGTCCTGCTAATTTGCATTCTTTTATTATAATGTTTGGGCTAGCAGTAATGGTGAGGCAGTGATCAGATTTTAGTGCAGTATTTAAAACTGCTAAAAGCTGTTTAGCAATCCACACTCATTCCCTGATTCTATAACCCAAATTGTTACCATACACTTACATTCAACCTCATGGTACAAGAGCAATTCATTATACCCTGGTATTTCCCCTGATCCAAATACTCTCAATTTTCAAATGCTCTCAGCTCTTATTACATCCTATATAGCAGGGGTCCTCAAACTACGGCTCGTGGGCCACATGCCGCCCGCCAAAAACATTTGTCTTTTTACTTCAAAATAAGATATGTGGACTGTGCATAGGAATTTGTTCATGGGTTTTTTTTAAACTATAGTCCGGCCCTCCAACGGTCGGAGGGACAGTGAACCGGCCCCCTGTTTAAAAAGTTTGAGGACCCCTGCTGTATAGTAACTGACTCCATAATCATCTCAGAAACTCAAGATGGTTGTGAATTTTTCCCTTTATCTTCAACTAAAGGCCCAGTGAACAAAATTCATGCACTGGGGGGATGTGTCCCTTAGCCCAGCCTGCACCCTCTCCAATATGGGACCCCTTGGGGGAAGTCTGACTACTGATTTAGGCCTGCAGGGATTGGGCCTAAACCAGCAGTTATACATCCCTCTCACAATCTGGGACTGCTGGCTCCCAACCACTTGCCTGCTTGCCTGCCTGATTGCCCCTAACCACTTCTGCCTGCCAGCCTGATCACCCCCTAAACACTCCCCTGCCAGCCTGATTGACACCTAACTGCTC
>NW_006291231.1:5940497-5951167 GCF_000327345.1 Myotis davidii
GGGATTAGGCCTGCCCTCTGCCACCTGGGAGCAGGCCTAAGCCAGCAGGTCGTTATATCCCGAGGGGTCCCAGAGTGCGAGAGAGCACAGGCCGGCTGAGGGACTTCCCCCCCGCCTCCCCCCCGAGTGCACAAATTTTTGTGCACCAGGCCTCTAGTTTTATTATAAAAAGTTTTCAAGCGTGAAATATTTTTAAAGAATTTTACAGAAAAAAAACCCTGTATTCACAGTACCTAGATTATACTATTAATATTTTACTGTGTTTGTTTGCCTATCTATCTATCTATCTATCTACCATCCATCCATCATTAATCCATTTTATTCTAGGTGCATGTCAAAGTAAATTACAGATATCAGTAAACTTCCTCTTTAATACTTTAGAATTAATATAATTACAGTTTAAATATTTGTTTGCAATGGTAGTAATTCTCTCTCTCTCTCTCTCTCTCTCTCTCTCTCTCATACACACACACACACACACACACACACACACACTTATTTGCATTCTGCTTTACCACTGGATATGATCTTTCTGAGGGCATGCACAATGATACACTTATATTTATATCCCCAGTGGCTAGCACAAGAGCATTTAGTTATTGGTAAAAGAAAGCTAGTTGAATGGATGAAGAGCTCTCCTTACAGTAATATTAATTTAGTCAGTTAAGATCACAAAATAAATCCCATTGGATTACTCATATTCAGATTTAGATTATCTTCACAAATCAGGCAGGGAGCGTTGCCAGAATGTCAGGACACAGACTGACTTTATAGACAAGTCAGCCTTTTTTTGAAACCCTTTTCTTACATTTCATTATATTCTAAAGAAGTGACAAAATTGAAATTTATTGTATGAGCAAAAGTTATAATACCTAGTTGCTTTCTTCTGAAAGGCATGCTTATGCTGACACATTTATTTTCTATCATGGCTAAACATAGGCTAATATTTTTATTATTAGTTTACTATGCCGAGGATAATTATAGTTATGTCTCTTAATAAATAATTACTTCCAGAATGCATTTTACCTTTCAGCTTAGTTTAACAAAACTCTATCATATATAGCACAAAGACACCATTAAGAAATTAAACGTTCACATCAAATCTTGCTAAGTTACATAGATCGGATATTTAATAATCTGGATGCAATGTGACATGGCTTTTACACGTGTGTTGATTTTTCATGGTTGCCTATAGTGTTATACAGATGTCATAATGTTAATAAGAAAATTAAGACTCTGTAATATACCTTACTCCCAACAATGTAACTGGATAATTTATCCCTCCTGCTAAGACAATCAGTAATCATACTGAACAGGTGCAAAGGAAAAAGAAATATATGATATGCTCTGACAGCATGACACCATTCACAATTTTAAACAAGAAACATGTGCCATAAATGTGAACCTTAACAACACCTTTTAAAACACAAGTGTGATCATAAGACCATCTGTTTTATAATGAGCTTGCAAAGTACATCTGGTATTGCTATATTGGCTCACCAAATATTTCCTAAGTAAATTTTAAAAACATAAAGTACATACAGATAGTCTATATGGATTGAGAGATTAAATATCCAGATGGCTTCCTTTAGTACCTTTGCTAATTTCATCATTGTATTTCTTAATTAAGCTCTCTCAGTAAGCATGTAACTGTTACCATTAAAAATGCATAATGATTAAATGGGTGTTTGAAGGACACTCAGGTAACTGGTGGCTTCAATTTAGTTGTGTAAGTTGAATATAATTTCATTTCTACTGAATTATTACTTATTAAAATAACATAAAATATGACATCACTGGAGTCTTTCAATCATAATATCAATGTATCATATATAATGTGACTATATTGCTACAGGAAGTGGCAAAGCTTAAAATGGTAAATTAATATAGAGCAGACAGTGGGTTCTGGCTTCAAACAGATTTTAATAAGGCAGTGAAAAGCTTTATCTTAAATCAGAAGACACCCTTACCTTTATTATCATTGACATCAGAACATTCGTAATTATATCTCTAGTAATAGTAATATTTGATTTAAAAATAATTATCAGGTTGGTTTAATATTTCACAGCAAATTCTTCATACTAGTTGGCAAAAAACTGCAAGTAATTTATGGATATTAGATTATTTTATTTATCATGCAAACTTCTTTTCTTAAATTTAAGTGTATTGGAGTGTCATTACTTAATAAGATTAGATAGGTTTCAAGTGTAAAATTCTATGACACATGATCTGTATGTCTTAATGTGTGCCCACCACCCAAAGTCAAATCATCATCTGTCACCAGATATTTGACCCCCTTTATCCTTTACTACTTCCTCCCCTCTTCCCTCTGGCCACCACCATATTGTAGTATGTGTCTATGAGTTTTTGTTTTTCTTGTTTGTTCATTTGTAGCTTTCAGTTTTATTCCTACTTGTGAGTGACTAATACTGTTCTTAACTTTTTCTAACTTATTTTGCTTATCATGATATTCTCAATATCCATCCATGTAGTTGCAAATGGCACTATTTCACCTTTTCTTATGTCTGAGTAGTATTCCAAAAATCATCTATCAAAGGACACTTCAGTTGTCTCCATGTCTTGGCCACCATGAATAATGTTGCAGTGAACATAGGGGTGCATATATCTTTGCAGATAAATATTTTCAGATTTTTCAGGTAGACACCCATAAGAGGAACTGCTGGGTCATATGGTAACTTAATGGTATTCTTAACTTTTTGAGAAGCCTCCACACTGTTTTTCATAGTGGCTGTACCAGTTTACATTCCCACCAACAGTGAATGAGAGTTCCATTTTCTCCACAACCTCTCCAACACTTGTTATTACTTGTCTTGTTGATAATAGCCATTCTAACAGATGTGATGTGGAATCTCATTGTAGCTTTGATTTGCATTTCCCTGATAGCTAATAAAGTTGAGCATTTTTTTTCATATATGTGTTGGCCATTTGTATGTCTTCGTGGGAGAAGTGTCTGTTCAGATCTGCCCATTTTTTAATTGTATTGTTTGTTTGGTATTGAGTTATATGAGTTCTTTATATATTTTAGATATTAACCCCTTGTCAATGCTGATATTTGTAAATATCTTCTTTTATTCAGTTGGTTGCCTTTTTGTTTTGTTGGCAGCTTCCTTTGCTCTGCCAAAGCTTTCTAGCAAACAGACAAGAGAAAGAAATAAAGCATCCAAATTGGGAATAAGGAAGTAAAATTGTCACATTTTTGCAGATGGCATGATTCTTTCTTTATATAGGAAACCTCAAAGACTCCACCAAAAAACTTTTAGAAACAAATACCATAAAACTGCAGGATAAAAAGTCAATGTACTGAATTCCTTTATACTAACAATGAAATTTCAGAAAAAGAAATGAAAAAACAATTCCTTTGCAAATGCAACCAAAAGGATAAAATACTTAGTTATAAACTTAACAAAGGATATGAAGGACCTAATCATGAAAACTACAAAGCATTATTAAAAGAGATTAAAAAAGGCAAAATGAAATGGAAATATATTTTGTGTTCATGGATTGGAAGAATCAACATAGTTAAAATGTGCATATTACCCAAAGCAATATACAGATTTATTGTCATTCCCATAAAAACCCCAATGACATTTTTTCAAGAAATAGAAAAAGAATCATCCCATTTGTATGGAACCACAAAAGACTCCAAATAGCTGAAACAATTCAGAGAAAAAAGAACAAAGTGGAGGTATTATATTTCAAATTATACTACAAAGTGACAATAATCAAGATAGCATGGTATTAGCAGAAAAACAGATATGCAGAATAGGACAGAATTGAGAACCCAGAAATAAACCCACATGTATATGGGCAAATAATTTTGACAAAGGAATAAAAGACATACAGTGGAGAAAAGAAAGCCTCTTTAATAAATAGTGCTGGGAAAATTGGAAAGCCACATGCAAAAGAATGAAACTAGACTACTGTTTGTCCCCATGTACAAAAATTAACTCAAAATGGGTCAAATCTCTAAATATAAGATCTGAAACAATAAGTTGCAGAGGAGAAAACATAGGTACTAAATTTATGGATCTTGGGTGTTAGGATTTTATGAATTTGACCCCAAAGGCGAGGGAGTAAAGGCAAAAATAAATGAATGGACTACATCAAACTGAACTAACCTTTTTATTATAATCCGTCTCCTTAAGAGTTTGAAATGTTTCCTTAGTTAGGATTTTAGGATTTATATTTGCATGTGTTTCTCTCTCCTGTCAATACTATTATTTTCAGTTTAATCCTATTCCTTTTGTTATTCTAGGGGAGAGGAACAAATGTTTCCAGTATAATGTTTCAACACCTCTTTAAATCAACATTTAAAAATATTTCATTTCTTAACCAGTGTTGATGACAGTATGGGCAAAAGGCCAGTACTTTTGGTAGATGTGTAATACTGTAATCTAATAATTTTTAGAGAAATTTGGTGATACGTATCCAAATGTAAAATGTTTTTACCCTCTTCAGCAATCTATTTTGAGAAACATAGGTACACTTTTCAAATGTGCACAGATATATTTACTATATAGCTGCATATTCATTGAGAGTATTCACTGTACTCTCATTTGAAAACAAGAAAATTGTTGCCTAATAAGGGGCAAGTTAAATAAATTATTTCTTACCTAATCTCATCTTTTTGTTAAAAAGAACCCAAAATTATAAATGGTAAAAATGCATAAACACAAACATAAAACACTGTAAAAGTATTTTCTTACTTTGGATTTGGATCCTGGAAGACTTCTTTTTATGTTATATAGTTTTGTTATACTTAAATATTTTACAATCAGCATGCATTACTCTAGCAAACTGACAAATAATAAGATAATGAACCATTTCAATGTTTGGAGTGATTTTAATTCTTTTATCCCTTACCCCTACACACAGCAGTGTTAACCCTAGCATTTCTTTCTTTCTTTTTTTAATATATTTTATTGATTTTTCACAGAGAGGAAGGGAGAGAGATAGAGAGTTAGAAACATCGATGAGAGAGAAGCATCGATCAGCTGCCTCCTGCACATCCCCTACTGGGGATGTGCCCGCAACCAAGGTACATGCCCTTGACCGGAATTGAACCTGGGACCCTTCAGTCCGCAGGCCGACGCTCTATCCACTAAGCCAAACCAGTTTCGGCAACCCTAGCATTTCATACTACTTTTGGAAGCTTTCTCTTCTTTTGCTATTAAAAAACCCAATTCTTCCCATTACTTAGCTCTTAACCTTTCAATGCCGATATGATATTCTACATAATTGCATTTTTAGGAGTTATTAATTTTACTCTGATTTCCACTGTAAATTTTTTAAAAATTTATTTTGGGTTTGGAACAATTTATTTTCTGTATAGAATCAACAGACATGACTTTGGAGGGCTTATTCTGTCACTTCTGCCATGTGGTTAATCCAGCATGAAGTAGGCTCTTTCCAGAAGTCTTTGCTATGAAAAATGTAGAATTTGTCATACAATTAAATCTCATTAGATTGATAATACAGTCTATTTTAGAGTACTGAATTTTTTTAAGCTAATAGACCCTGAAATACTTTGAAATAAAACAGTGCAGGATTTAAGCAGTATGTTTATTTATTATTTCTAAGTAAATTCCAATTGAAGTCACCATCTTTTTCACATTCACTCAACAGAGAGTAGGCGAATTGGCCTCTATATCTTCACAAACAAGCATTCTATATTTCTGTACAGAAAAATATGAAGTAAATGCAATTAGAATGTTTAATTTAAAACGAATAAGAATAAAAGAGCAAAAAGACACAAGTGAAAAGTAAGTTACTAAACAAGACTTAAAAAACAGAAAGCATCTACACTAATAAAAGAGAAACATGGTAATTGGTGTATGCCCGCTGCCCTTCCCATTGGCTAATCAGTGAGATATGCAAATTAACTGACAGCCAAGACGGCGGCCGTCAGCCAGGCAGCTTGAAACTAACATGAGGCTTGCTTGCTTCAGTGACGGAGGAAACCAACGTTCCCCACCTGTGGCTGCAGGCCTCTGAGCCTGCAGTTTAAGAAACACAGTAACAAATACCGCCGGACTTCAGCCAGCAGGATTGCAACATTGTATGCAAAGGCCAGAAACCTACTTTCAGCAGCGGAGGCCTAAGAGCTGGAGCCAAGCCTCAAGCTAAAGCTGGCCCAGAATAAAGAAAAAAAAGGAAAAAGGGAGTGGTTGGGAGCTTCAGTCACCCCCAGCCTGAAAACAGCCCTCAGCCCCTCACCCAGACTGGCCAGGCACCCCAGTGAGGACCCCCACCCTGAAGGGTGTGTGACTAGCTGCAAACAGCCATCATCCCCTCACCCATGCTGGCCAGGCACCCCAGTGGGGACCCCCACCCTGATCCAGGACCCCCTTCAGGGCAAACCAGCCAGCCTCCACCCATGCACCAGGCCTCTTTCCTATATAGTAAAAGGGTAATATGCCTCCTGGCACCGGGATCAGCGTGACAGGGGACAGCACCCAAACCCCCTGATCGCCCTGCGGCTCTGTGTGTGACAGGGTGCGGCACCCCAACCCCCCCCTCCCTCCACGGGCCCTGCTCTGTGTGTGATGGGGTAGAGCCATAACCTCCCCATCAGCCCTGCCCTGAGTGTGACAGTGGTGGCGCCCCAACCCCCTGATTGGCCCTGCTCTGTGCGTGATGGGGGTGGCGCCGCAACCTCCGCATCGACCCTGCCTTGAGTGTGACAGGGGGCGATGCCCCCACCCCCCTATCGGCCCTACCCTGAGTGTGACTGAGGGTGGCATCGCAACCTCCCAATCCGCCCTGCTCTGTGCATGACAGGGGGCGGCACCCCAACTCCCCAATCGGCCCTGCTCTGAGCCCAACCGGGGGCTACACCTAAGGATTGGGCTTGCCCTCTGCCACCAGGGAGCAGGCCTAAGCCAGCAGGTCGTTATCTCCCGAGGGGTCCCAGACTGCGAGAGGGCACAGGCCGGGCTGAGGGATCCCCCTCCCCACGAGTGCACAAATTTTTGTGCACCGGGCCTCTAGTAGTGAAAAATACGAAATGAAATACAAACATTTCAGTAACCACAGTAAACGTGAATGCTAAATAAAGCTATTAAAATAAATTAGGGCTCAAATGAACTTAAAAAAACCTTAAATAAAGATAAATGTTGCTCGGCTGGTGTGGCTCACTGGTTGAGCATCCACCTATGAACCAGGAGGTAATGGTTAGATTCCCAGTCAGGGCACATGCCCAGGTTGTGGGCTCGATCCTCAGTAGGGGGTGAGCAGGAGGCAGTCAATGGATGTTTCACTCTCATCAGTGTATCTTTGTCCCTCTTTCCGCCTCTCTGAAATCCATGAAAAACTATTTTTAAAAAAGATAAATACTTATTATAAGAGACATTACATGTATATTCATTACAATACTGAATAAGCAGAGGAAAATGGAGGTATGTGTCCTAGTTGAAAGAACAATTCATCATGAACAACAAGAAGATGCAGCAGTTGAAACCTTTATGCACCCAACAAATTTGCCTGAAATTTATTATACAATCTTAAAAATAGGAAATCTATAATCATAGTGAGACATTTTAATACCCATCACTCAGAAATTACAGATTAATAGGTTAAAAATAAGTAAGATTACTGAAAATTACAACTGTAAAGTTTTCTTTCAAACAAGTATCTTTTCCAAAATTACTTATGTTTAGGCCTTGGAGTGAATCTTAATAAACAGGAAAATTTGTTTTTCTGCAGGTCACATTCCCTGATTGCAATACAATATAGATTTCAATAGTCAAAAAAGTACACAACTAAAAACAAAAACACACTCAAAATAACATTTGTGTCCAACAATAAATGGAAATGCTAATTATGAACTGTTCATAATTGAACAACAACATGTGCCTCCCATATCGAAATTAGTGCTTATGGCTAAAGCAATACACTCAAAATATATATGGCTTAAGTACATTATAAAACTAATTAAATATTGAAAACAAATAAAATGGACTTCAGGAGATTAAAAATAAAAACAAAATATTTCTTTATTTACTTTAATTAAAAATTTTAGAAGATTTTATCAGTGAATCTAATATTATTTATTTGAAAATAACAAGAGAATCTTTTTAAATATCATCAAAATGAAAGCAGAAAGCA
This sequence comes from Myotis davidii, assembly GCF_000327345.1. Taxonomy (NCBI): domain Eukaryota; kingdom Metazoa; phylum Chordata; class Mammalia; order Chiroptera; family Vespertilionidae; genus Myotis; species Myotis davidii. Next base: position 5,948,625 of record NW_006291231.1, read on the forward strand.
GAAATAACTTCAGGTAGTTATTATCTCTAGTGATAACAGGTAGCAGTGCGAAGGTGATGACCAATTTTATGGAAATAAATTAGAACAATTAGAGGAAACGCCAAATTTCTAAGGCCATATATAGGATCAAAATTACTCAAGAAAAAATTAAAATGAGTAGACAAATGAAATATTAGTGTGTATTGGAGAGTTCATCAAATTGGAAAAATATGAGGCCAACATTAAAAAATTAATCGCTTTTCTGTACCTCACCTATAATTATTGAGAAAATGTTGAGTGGAAACAGAAACTATTCTACAATGTAATGCTATTTATGTAAACACTCTCCCCAATTAAGCGATCGTAATTTTTTATACTGTTACATATATATGTAGGTAAATATAATAAAAAAAATTGTCTGGATGGTTTCATGCCAAACTAAATGTAGTGATTATTCTGGAATAGGAAAGGAAACTAGGATTATGGTTGGTGTTCAAATTTTAATCACTACAGATAAGACAATAAGTAGCCAAATCAATAAGATAAAAGCAGATATCTTATCTGTAATTTAAATAAAATTTATAGTAGATTGTCTTTTTTGCTTTCATAACTAAATATTAAGTTGTAAAGTAAACAAAAAGCCAGAGTAAAAATTAATAATAGTCTGCTGTGAGGATATTTTATTAAGATAATGTGATGAAATGCTTAGTCCTCCATTGCAGTTTGTCTGTAGTAAACTGTTGTAAATCAAGACTGTAAGCAAAGTGGGATGTATGGCCACCACAATTATATGAATAGAGTTTCAAATGCTAGTGGGTCATTCTAGTTGGAGGTCAGTAAGTATCAGTGATATTTCCCAGTCTCCATAAATAGCTTCCAGCTGCAGAACAACAAAAAGGTTTTGGAGAAAAAGCAGAGTCACAGTACAGTGCTCTTCATTTTTTTAAAAGTTTTTTGTTGTTAACCCTCACCCGAGGATATTTTTTCCATTGACTGTGTGTTTTAGAGAGAGTGGAAGGGAGGAGGAGAGAGAGAGAGAGAAACATTGATGTGAGAGAGACACATCAATTGGTTGCCGCCCACATGAGCCCCAATCAGGGCCCGGGATCAAGCCTGCACACTGAGGTAAATGCCCTTGACCACAGTTGAACCTGGGACCCTTTAGTCCTCAGGTCGATGCTCTATCTACTGAACCAAATTGGCTAGGGCTCTTCATTTTTAATACCAATTCCCTGTATTGGTTTTGCATTTAAAGTTTAAAGGTCCAAATTGAGAATTCCCAGCCAGAAGTCAGAAAGTTGTGTGTTTATTATATACTTGCCTTCTGATATTAGAATCTTGGTTTGCTTTTGTACAGTCTTTTTGAATCATACCCAGCATAAATTGGATCTTTATGAATAAATTGGGGATCTTCATTTTTAATACCAATTCCCTGTACTGGTTTTGCATTTAAAGTTTAAAGGTCCAAATTGAGAATTCCCAGCCAGAAGTCAGAAAGTTGTGTGTTTATTATATACTTGCCTTCTGATATTAGAATCTTGGTTTGCTTTTGTACAGTCTTTTTGAATCATACCCAGCATAAATTGGATCTTTATGAATAAATTGGGGATCTTTATCTCTGACCTCATGCTCAAACTTAACCAGTTTTAAATTGTTCATTCAAAAAAATATTTGAGTTTGCACTGTATTTCGTCATTCACTATTTTAGAAAATTCGACAGGAGTTATTGTCACTACTCTCAAAGAACCAAGAACTAAAATTCTTTAAGAATGGTCATTTGAGGAGGCTTCATTAAGAAAGTGATGTGTCAGTTGGCTAATATATTTTTTAATTTTTTATTGTTTAAAGTATTACATATAGGGTTACATATGTCTCCCTTTTCCCCCATTAACCTCTCCCTAGCCACACCCACTCCCCCGCACATGCCCTCCAGGGGTCCTCAAACTACGGCCATGGGCCACATGCAAATACAAATATTGTATTTGTTCCCGTTTTGTTTTGTTTTTTACTTCAAAATAAGATATGTGCAGTGTGCATAGGAATTTGTTCATAGTTTCTTTTTAAACTATAGTCCGGCCCTCCAACGGTCTGAGGGACAGTGAACTGGCCTCCTCTTTAAAAAGTTTGAGGACCCCTGCACCCCTTAATGTCTGTGTCCATTGGTTATGCTTATATGCATGCATACAAGTCCTTTGGTTGATCTCTTACCCCCTCCCCTGCCTTCCCTCTGAAGTTTGACAGTCTGTTCAATGCTTCTCTGTCTCAGGGACCCTTGAGTCCACATGCCAATGCTCTATCCACTGAGACAAACTGGTTAGGACAATTAATTCCCTTTTAATGTGCACAAATTTCATGAACCAGGCTACTAGTTGGTGTATAAAAAAGCCATAGATTTCTGGGTGTTAATTTTATATCCTGCTACATTGCTGAATTCATTTATTAAGTCTAGTACTTTTTTGATGGAGTCTTTCTATGTACAATATCATGTCATGTGCAAATAATGACAGTTTTACTTCTTCTTTTCCAATATACATGCCTTTTATTTCTTCTTGTCTGATCACAAC
>NW_006291231.1:5953529-5954928 GCF_000327345.1 Myotis davidii
ATGTTTTTGGTGCGATGGCGAATGGGATTGTTTTTATAATCTCTCTTTCTGATGTGTTCTGTTTTTGACACTTACAGTTTTTGAGGAGATCCAAAATGTAGAGTGCCAAAAAAAAGGCACAAAAGTGGGATTTCAAGCAAGATGAGACATGAAAAATTTAATATTGAGTACTTTTTACCAAGCACTATTCTAGGCATTATCCATTCATATTATTTAATCCTCACAACAGCTATACATGGTAAGTCAGCTCAATCCATATTTTTTTCTGAGCACAGACTCTACATTTTCTGGTAATTCTAAATTCAAGTTCCTGGTGGGGACTTTGTGGTAGTATGATTAAACTATAATAGAGAATCCTTATAGTAAAGAAATAGGAGAAAAGACTGAACATCTTTGTTAAAATCAATTTTTAATACTTTTATTATCAAACTACAGAACTTGAGTTTTAGTCTAGAGATGTTATAGTCAGATCTGTAACATCTTATATTGTTGACATAGAATAAGCCATTGAGGCTCATAGGGAATAGTACAAGAGCAGGAAAAAGGAGAGTAAAAGTATCTCCTTAAAGTACTAAAATTTCCAGTAGCAATATTTGCTTGACATTTCATATGTATCCTTAGGAACTCATTAAATATGACCTGTGCAGCTATCTGGACCAACGAATCTCCCTAATTTTTCAGAAGATAAAGGACAGTGAAAAAGTGCATGGGAAGAAGATAATTTGATAGTCTTTTTTTCCGGTTAAAGGTTAGTTGTGAAAGATTAACTAAATGCTTTATTCATTATGTACATTTTTCTCACTTTCAAAAATGAAAGTACTTTAATTTGATATGGGCTTAAGGGTTAGAAGAGCTACAAAGAATAAATTATTTCAGAATCAGCAGGTTGAATGGTTAAACCACAGCAACAGCCTCATATTGTTAATATTTTTATCTCCCAAGAAGACTGGTTACTGTTAGGGGTATTGGATACCATAAATGTGCCAATTGCATACTTTGGAATACTATACAGAGGACAGAAGAAGTAAACTTATGTTGTATAGCAACATACAAATCAAGAAAATAATTTGAATAGAAAGAGTAAGAAACAGATTTATTGAACCACCATTTTTTAAATTATAAGTTATGGTCACATAAAACACTATTAAATTTCATAGCAAAATCTGTATGCAACTTAACACCTGGATGTTTGGTTGAAGGTAATAAATGAATGGGGCTTGGAATAACCGACAAAGCAGATATAACAAGAAATACAATACTGAGGAGGCCTTATAAGGACTGGTGATCATGATAGTTATGAGCAGTAACCTGAATGTAGTCAGAAAGAAACAAAAAAGAAATAAAGAGAAGAAAGGAAGGAAGGAAGGAAGGAAGGAAGGAAGGAAGGAAGGAAGGAAGG
>NW_006291231.1:5955178-5960330 GCF_000327345.1 Myotis davidii
AAAGGGAGGAAGGAAGGAAGAACAGGAGGGAATAAGGAAAAGAGGAGGGAAGGAAAGAATGAACAAAAAAAGGAAAAAAGAATAGAAAAGGTAGATTCAAAGAACCATGTAAGAAGGAGGAATAAATATTTATAAATAAAATATCATAATGTTAAAAATGACTGTATCTAAACCGTACTTGCATAAATTGAAGGCAGGCAGAATTTTTGTATTCAGTCCCTCCCACTGGTGCAGAGTGGAGAGGGAGGGCAAGAAGTTGAGTTTCTGATAATAACTATTGTTGTGTGTACCTGTTCTGTACCTTTAATAATTAGTCTCAGTGACTTTGCCAATCCCTTTGCTGTATCAGAGCTGTATAATTTACTTTCACGGGACATATATCTGATTAATGTTGCAAGCTGACAAGTGCCTGAGGCTCAGCTCTCTAATTTCCACACACCCCCAGCTACTGTCTGTCACAATTTTTATGCCAAAGCCCTTTAAAGTATAATTTGTTATTTAAAGTATAATTTTCTGTCAGCACTCACCATTACCAAGAGTTAGCTACTTCTGTAATTCTCCTACCAGTTTTACTACATTTTCCTATTTTTTTAAGAGTTTTGTTTATTGAAGTACCATTTAATACAGTAAATTATGCAAATTTTATGTGTAGAATCATGTATGTCTTATTTGTTTCTGAATTATTATATTGTTGATGTTTGGTATTGAAATACATGTGTCTAAAATACTCTAATGTAGTTTATATTTAATTTATATTTATAGTATTTATAATTTGACATTTAAAAAAGAAATAATAGCTCAAACTGGAAGCTCATGTCCAAATAAATGACATTTTAATTAAAGAATTTTATTTTTAAGAATTAATTTTATTAAATTTTCCCCTCGTAAGTTTTAAAAAGCCACAAATTCTCACAATTTGAGGCAGCTAAGAATGGACAGAATTCAGAACTTTACCTAATCTGACTTACAGATATCCTACCATGTTTTGCTTTATGCCAGTTAAATGGGACCTACTTTGTCTCCAATTCTTATTATTATGTAGCATGAGAGTGGAATCTACTTTACTTTTAATTAGCTTTATTTTACATGGTTCATAATATTTCTGGCTCAAATAAATTCCCAGAAAACCTTTTAGGAAGCACTTATAAATCTTTTCAGGCCGTTGGTATTTATTGTCCTTACAGAGTAAAGCACATATATGAGTAGGTGAAAAATCTATAAATATTATACATTATTTAAAATGCAGCACACTTTATTTCTTGGCTTCATTTTTAAAAGTTAATGCTTCGAATGTCACATTGAATAAAACATTAGCATTTAGATGTGCCTGAAGATATTATCCTCTAATATGGAAACTAATTATTCTTTTTTAAAGTTTGATAACAGTTATGAATTAGTTAAAGTAATTTAGGTTGGCCTAAATTGATGCTTATTTTGAGACTACAGTCAAATTATTTTAAAATTATATTACTGTTTTCAAACTTAAGCAATTCTTATAGAATTTTAATAAGTTTTGCTTTGTCTATTTACCCACCCTCCTATTATTTACTTGATATTTTCTGTTGAAATGATTCTTAAAAAGAAAACAGCCCTGGATGGTGTGGATCAGTTGGTGGGAGCATCATCTTGTGCACTGAAAGATTTTGGGTTTGATTCCCAGTTGGGGGCATGTGGGAGGTGGCTGATCAATGTTTTACTCTTGCATCCATGTTTCTCTCTCTTTCTCTCCCATTCTACCTTCCTCTCTTTCTAAAATCAATAAGTTATATCCTTAGGTGAGGATTAAGAAAAAAGAAAAAGAAAAAAAAGCTTACATACTATTTTAGCTTCATCTTTAAAATAGTATCACAGTTTTTCATATTTTTTTTATTGATTTCAGAGAGAGAGAGAGAAGGAGAAATAGAAGCATCAATGATGAGAGAGAATCTTGATCGGCTGCTTCCTGCACTCCCTGCACTAGGGATCGAGCCAGAAACCTGGACATGTGCCCCAACTGGGAATCAAATTCTGACCTCCTGGTTCATGGGTTGATGCTCAACCACTGAGCCATACTGACTGGGTAGTATCACAGTTTTGATGTATTAGTAATATGTTTATATATATTTAATAAACACATTACTATTAAAATTTAAATGTTTATCTTCATACTAACTAATGGTATCAAGCACTCAGTGTTAAGTGCGCCACAGTTTGGAAATGACTATTAAATGATAAGTTATGTTATGAAGAAATGAGGTTGCTTGGGCATATCTCTAGCCACCAAGTAAAGTCCATACAGGTTTACAGTCTCAGCATCTGGCAATCATGGGGCAACTAAAACCCGGTAAAAGGATCAACCAGTTGGAATCAGAGGTTTCAGTGTACAGAAATTATAGACGAATATGGATAAACTATTTTAATTTCTGTTTAAAAGATGGCATGTTAGATTAAAATCTAAGTTAAGTTACTATAGTGTGGACAAATGGCCCCACAAAAATGGATATTATTTTCATGGAAATCCTGAATGCAACACCTTGCCTGCTAGCAGTATTGGCATATTTATGTATTTGTGGGCAGAACTAAGAATCAGAAAAAAGGGAGATAAAGCTTCTCTTAATTGGAAAAATGGCCATCTTGTATATTGATAAATACACAATAGACCATCATGAAATTTTCATGAAATCTAGATTTTCATGTGCTGCTTAATTTTCCATTTCTGTAGATGTGAGAATTAAGTATAGACACTACAAATAACAGAGGTTGTATTCTCTAAGTTCTAAATATGAAGTCAGAATTCCAAAGTGCTCAGGAAGGTAATTGACAATGCTTTTGATGTAAAGCAGTCTTTTAAAAAATTCAGTGAATTAGAGACTTGAGGAAAGCCCATTGGAAATGTTGTGCTTGATTTAAGAGATTTAGGATGTATTAGACATCATCAAACTTAGAGAGAACTATGCCGAACCATGGATTGTTTGAAACTTGTTAATGTTTTTGTTGAGATTTGATCTTATGAGTATGATATTTTCTCTTCTTCTCTAAATAACATATTGGTGTCTATAATTTAGAAATTATGTTCAGTAATTATTATATACTTATGTTTGAATAAAGCATCTATTTCTATCGAATAAGCTGAGTTGAATAGGAAAACTTGCTTTGATCTTTGGTATAATAGGATCTTATGATGTAATTTGATCTTTGGTATAAGACTTTATTATGTAAATTGCTAATAGTAACACACTGAAAAGATCAAAATTTCTACAGTAGTTTTGCTCAATAAAGCTAATTGCCTTTCTGCATTTCAGGAATTGCATTTTCTGGTTTATAGTCTAACTTACAATAATATAGAATGAATGTTTTTATGAATGACAGTAATCATTAAAATGAGATTTTTGAGTGGTATGGTCACATTCTTTATTGTAGCAATGCAATATGTGGCCAAGAGTGTGAGTTCAGAAAGCAGCTCAGAAACTCTTTTTTTAAGCCTCAGTTTTCTCTTCTATAAAATGAAGATAATAAGAGCACCTATTTAAGTCTGGTTGTTGCAGGGATTAAATGAGATAATTTCCATAAAGTTCTTAGTATTGTGCTAGGGACATAATAAGTACTCTACAAAAAGCTATTATTTTAAATAATATGATAATAGTGACAATAAAATAAACTAAAACTGATGACATGATTTTAAAATATATGAAATTTGTGTATAAGTAACTGAAGATATATTTCTGGTTAAGATTATTATTATTACCATGTTGAAAAAATTCATTAGCAGTGGGTCTAAAACATTCATTTATTATATATACAAACTCCCCTGTGGGGAGCCAGGAGGATAGCTCTCAGAATTTTTGTAATTTATCAACATCCTTTGATGACTGTTGAGAAGAGGTCAAAATGAGCTTTTTATTTTCCACTTGATGGCCATGAGTCTCTTTAGGTTGTAACCCAGTGACATTTTGAGCAATGGTCAATTAAATTCTGCTACGAAGTGATGACTCACTGTCCCCTTACTTATACATCATGACCCTTTCTATTTACATAATATGTACAATCAGATTTGCCACTTTCCCACCTCTCATCAAATTTACAGTTGCCCCAAGCAGTTCAAAATGTTAGAGACAATTATATTTAATTCCTAAACAACTAATTTTTCTGATACATTTTACATTTTTAGAAATAAATATGAAAATAAATAACCACCAATAAGGACAATGTACAAGACATATCTTAATGCGATTTCTGTATCATGTGCTTCAGCAAAAAGGACTTAGGGATATCTTAAAAAAGGTGTTAATAATGGCAGTACTCCTGCCATTAAACTAATATGCAATACTAGAGGCCTGATGCATGAAAATTCATGCGCTGGAAGGGGTATCCCGCAGCCCGGCCTGCTCACAGTCTGGGAGCCCTTATGAGCAGGAGGCAAACCGGCCATCAGGGGAAGGTGACACCCACATCACAACCTCTGCTGCTGCCACTTCCGGCAGTGCAAGTCTTGGCCGGCCCTGGTTACCTGAGCCTTGAGCTGGCCCTGGGCAGCTGGGCAGCCGCCATCTGAGGCTTGCCTGTGCCTCGGGCTGGCCTGGGCAGCTGAGGGGCTGAGGGTGGGTCTGGCCGTACCATGTGCCTGCTCCCCCCGCCCCCCCGCACCTCCCCCCCACCCAGCAGGGCTGAAAAGACTGGGGGACTCCAGCAAGGCTGAAGGGACTGGGCGCTGCCATCTTGTGGCTATGGGTGCCACCATCTCTGTGACAGTGTGATGGTCAATTTGCATAGTCCATCTTTATTAGATAGGATTCCATGGTTCTCTACTTAATCCTCAACAGACCTAGTACATTGTTAGAGAACTGAAGAACTAGTGCTACTGTATAGCAAGCATACTTAACCTTTTGCAGTTGATTGTCTGCTCTCAGCCACCACAACAAGGAACCATATGAATCTTAACTCTTTTCATTCATGTATTAGTTCATAATTTCTCTGAAAGCTCTTAAGTGTCTAAGCAACCTTGTCACGAACCAAAACATTGCCCCGACAAATTGGAGATATCGATACTCAATATAAACAAACGCGGTCGTTCCACACTCGCCATGCAAAACACCGTGGTGAGTCAGTTGCCTTTTGAGAGTGAAGAAACCGACAAGCTTCAGAGATATTTCGCAGAATTTCAAATAAAGCTTTA
>NW_006291231.1:5960506-5972242 GCF_000327345.1 Myotis davidii
TTAGGAATTCTCGCTTGTTAAGATATTTCAAAATAATACTCCAAAATGGCAAAAAGAAAGTTACCGAAAGAAGTGTACTGCGAATCTGAAAGTAACGATGAAGAGTTTTATTTTGGCACCTTGAATACTGACTCTGACGTAGAAAGTGATAACGTTTGTAGTGATTCTACTAGTAGTGACGTAGTTCCAAAAAAGAATTAATAAATCTTGTTTATCCTTCATAATCTTGCATGTTATGTATCACTGCTCTTTCAATGGAAATTAATTCTGACCAGTATGACACCCATCTCCAAATTTAATATGACCGCAAAGGGTTAATAGCCCTAGGGAGGAAATTTGTTAAGTGGTACAGATTTGTTAAGTTTGGGGAGAACATTAGATGTGAACTACCGTATTTGCCGGTGTATAAGACGACTGGGCGTATAAGACGATCCCCTAACATTTCCACTCAAAATACAGAGTTTGTTATATACTCGCCGTATAAGACTACCCCCTCTCCCGCACACCTTCCACACACCAAATAAAAGGTAAAACAATATCAGATTTGATTTTAACATTTTAATTTATATTCAAATGCTTATGACATGCAGGAAAACTGTCACAAGGCTGTATGTAATCAAACATATACATAAAACAGTGCAAGTTTATTACCAGTAAACATACCGGTAATTCACTAAAGAAAACACACTCTATAGACTGGTACCGTAGATGCTTCTCAGGAACACAGGCAAGCAGCCCACAACCTAGAGGGACTGTCAATGATAGAAGACACTGTCTCCCTGAACTCCACTTAATTAAGCAAGCATCTCTCGGATATATACTATTTTCCAATTACTATGCTGAAAACCAAGAAAAATGTAAATTAAGAAAACATGGTCATTGTCACTGTCCTGGAAAAAATTGCAATCTGGTTGGGAGCACAGGCACATAAACACCTTAGAGAGCAGAGAAGAAACTAACTCAACTCATTTGCGCTTCGCGAAGAAGAGAATAGCTGAATAAATCCTAAGATGGCCCAGGTGTTGAAATGATCTAACCAAGACTTCAAATGAGCTATTACAATTATGTTCAATGAAGTAAAGGAAAATATGCTTGTAATGAGTAAAAAGATAAAAAAATAAATTCAAATAAATTGAAAATATTTTTTAAAAACCAGGTGGAAAATTTAGAGCCAAAAAAAACACAATACAATATCAAAATGAAAAAAAAATTCAATAAATTGGCTTACTAACAGTTTGGGGAAAACAGAGGCCTCGATAAACTTGAATACAGATGAATAGATATCAGATCTGAAAAGGAGACAAAAAATATATTTTTTAAATTAACTGAGCCTCAGCCCGGCCAGTATTGCTCAGTGGTTGAGCATTGACCCATGAACCTGGAGGTTATGGTTCGATTCCTAGTAAGGGCACATGCCTAGGTTTTGGCTCCATCCCCAGTAGGGGGCATGCCAGAGGTAGCTGATCAATGAGTCTCATCATTGATGCTTTTATCTCTCTCTCCTTCTTCCTTCCTCTCTGAAATCAATAAAAATATACTTTTTAAAAAGTGTCATCTAATTCAAGTTACCTGGTACATTTAATATATATCATGCAAGTTCTAGAATTATTTTAGTTTCAATATATATTAATTTACTCAACAAGCAGTTATTGAGTACCAGCTATATATGAGGTACTTAAGCCTCTGGAGATACAAAGGTAAAAACTATTTTCTGACTTAAAGGAGCTTACTGTACTGTGAAGGATGTTAATAATGACCTTTCTAAAGATCATTCTCCAAAAACTGAAAGGATAAAAAAGCTGTGGTTCTTTTACGCAATGGAATACTACAGGGCAGGAATAAAGAAAGAACTCTTACCTTTTGCCACATCATGGATGGACCTAGAGATTATTATGCTAAGTGAAATAAACAAGTCAGAGAAAGACAAATACCATATGATCTCATTCATATGTGTAATCTAATGAACAAAATAAATTGACACACAAAATAGAAACAGAGGCATGGATACATAGAACATACTGACAGCTGTCAGAGGGGAGGGGAGGGGGATTGGATGAAAGAAGGTGAAAGGATTAGCAAAGAACATATATGCATAACACATAGACACAGTCGACAGTGTGGGCTTGGCCAGAGGGAAGAGAGGCTGAGGGCTGGGTGGAGGTAGGCAAAGAGTGGGGGATAGGACATTTGTAATAGTTTAAACAGTAAAAAGAGAAAAGAAACTCCATGAATTTTTAAAACCTTGTTTATTGACATAGTGTTTGTTATATATGTGAACCTTTCATTATTTCAAAACATATTTGACTACCTACTATATGGGCCAAACATTTTGTGAGATGCTAGAGCTACCGTGTGAATAGGATTTAATTCTTGCTTTCAAGGAACTAGTCATATAGTACATTATAGAGCTAAATAAATAAAAATTTAAAAATGTATTAATAAGTGAATTCAATGTCAGTTAGAGAAAGGAAAAAAAAAACCCACATTATTTATAGCCTTCCTTTCTTCCTCTCTAACCTCTTCTAAACTCTTGAGTGCTTTTTGGTCTTTGATGTTTGTGTGAGTTTGGGTTAGTTTTGTTTATATTAGTACATCAATCAGGATTCTTGGTAATGACCAATAGAAACTGACTTTGATTAACTTAAGCAAAAAACATAATCTATAGAAAGATTAATATGTTACTCTTAATATTAAATGATTCAACAAGGATTCAGGAAATAACAGAAATCCACTGTAGCTCCAGGGACCATTTTCCTTGGAAATACCTCAATTCTGTATCTTCTATTTTTAAAAAATATATATTTTATTGATTTTTTACAGAGAGAAAGGGAGAGGAATAGAGAGTTAGAAACATCGATGAGAGAGAAACATCGATCAGCTGCCTCCTGCACACCCCAACTGGGGATGTGCCCGCAACCAAGTACATCTCCTTAACCGGAATGGAACCTGGGAGCCTTCAGTCTGCAGGCCGACACTCTACCCACTGAACCAAACCGGTTAGGGCTATTTCTTCTATTTTTATGTGTCTCCACCCAATATTCAAATTCCTGGAGAGACATCTGATTTTTCTAATGAGTCATGTGCTCATAACACGGATAAAGAAAGAAGAAACAGTATGATTAAAGTTCTACTAGAACCATGTAGAATAGAGGAGTGGTTTTCTAAGGAAAGTGTGAGATGCTACTGCTAAAGGCAGGTTAAAAAATGCTGGGCAGCTAAGAGCAGTGTTTCTCTAAGTTGGGAAATGCATAGCCTCTTTTAAATGAAAAAGAATGATCACACCCCTTCTCAATGTAGCTTAAATTTATTTTTATTCATTATTTTCAATATTTTTATTTTTCCGTTTTTAAATCTTTATTGTTGAAAGCATCATTTTCAATATTTTAAAAGTTCAAGCATTTTGTGCTTATTAATAAATATACAACTTCTTTTTATAAGGTTGTTGAATGGAGAAGAATAGAAAATGATGACTAATTTTTGTTTCCTGGTTTAAAACACCATGAAAACTTGCATGTACTAATGCAGTAATGGTGTGTTTCTCTTGTCCTGCCCAGTGGTACTGTCAACTGGTAGCAGGGGAAGGAGAAGTAATTCCCCATACAACCCTCTATTGCCATAATCTCTAAAATAATTTTTGCTAATTCAATGCAAACAAAACTAAAAGAAAACATATTATTTTATTTTAAAACACTGCTTTACTGTGACAGATGATGTTGTTTCCTGAAATTGAATCATTGCTCAAAATATAAATGTGAAACCAGCTGCTGCAATGCAGGTTCTTTTCAGTTTGGCATGCCTATACTAGGGATAACTCAAACTTTCCTTCACTTTTCTTTGTTTAAACAGATTCATAACCATTGCTTTGAGAGTGTTCAGTGACATCCATCTCACCTTCATCTGACATGAAAATATTATTTGTATATTAAGTCCACATCTGTGCTCTTGTTCTTAGCCTTGATAAATAAAGTGAACCATTTGGATTCAATGTGATGATAAAGACAAATGCAACATGTGCTGAAATGATGAAGCTGCACTCCAAGTATAAGGCAAATATACAAAAGATGCTTATTTATAAAACTTTAGATTAATATCAAACAAAACATCACTTAAAATTATCTTGACTAGAACTCATATACCCTACTTGAGAAACACTGTTCAGGCAATCTGGTTGTAGGGACAGGTGAAGGATGGAAGGACAGAAAGGTAGTCACTGTGGGCAGGACATGGATTACATCTCTACTCAGCTCTCCCCTCTCTCCCTGACTTAATTCGGTCCAGCATTGGCTATATTTTCTTTTTCTCTTACAAAGGTTTTAATTAGGTGGCCAGGGATGTGAAAAAAATGATTTATTATATAATACTTATTGATGCAGATCGGGAAAGCACTGCTTCCCCAAATTAAAGAAGTAGACTTTCATTCATTTGTCACAGAAGATAGTAATCATGATATTTAATCTTCAGTAGATTGTTTCACACTTGGATGGTACTCCAACAATTATTCATGAAAACTGTTTTAAATTTGAACTTTGTATAAATTAGTATTTTCACACATGGTAATAGAGTACCCAGTTCCTTAGTAGTAAATATACTACCCCTTTTACAGGGATGTTGATTAGGGAAGAATGAAAAATGGTTACATTTCAAGGAAATGAATTTAGTATGCTGAATTCCCATGTTTATTTAAGCATCCACTATAACTCATTGTGTATAGTGTGTTTTAATGTATTTTAATATGGTTCTTTGACTATATTCGTAATAGTCAAAATATGGATACAACCTAAATGTTCTTCATTGAATGAATGGATAAAGAAACTCTCTTATCTGTGGTTTCATTTTCTGTGGTTTCAGGTACCTATGGTCACAGTCTGCAAATATTAAATGGAAAATTCCAGAAATAAAATTCATAAGTTTTTAAAGTATACATATATATTATAAATATATTTTGTATTGATTTCAGAGAGAAAGGGAGAGGGAGAGATAGATAGAAACATCAATGATGAGAGAGAATCATTGATTGACTGCCTCCTGTAGGTCCCCGCTGGGGATTGAAACCACAACTCAGGCATGTGCCCTGACTAGGAATCAAACAGTGACATCCTGGTTCATAGGTTGATGCTCAACCACTGAGCCACACTGGCCGGGAACAATTCATAAGTTTTAAATTGTGTGTGGTTCTGAGTAGCGTCATGAAATCTTGAGTCATCCCACTTCCTTTATCCAGTGTACCCACCATCACATCAGTTATCAGGAAGAGAAAGAGAGAGAGAAAGAGAGAGAGAGAGAGAGGAAGACAACATTCACATAACTTTTATTACAGTATAATGTTATAATTGTTCTATTTTTTATTGGTGTTATTAATCTCTTTCAGTGCCTAATTTATAGATTAGACTTTACCATAGGTATGTATGTATAGGAAAAAAACATAATATATATAATATATATTGGGTTTGCTACTATCCTTGATTTCAGGCATCCACGGGGGGTCTGTGAACATATCCCTTATGGATAAAGGAGGAGAAAGATCGTGGCCCTGGCTGATATAGCTTAGTGGATAGAGGGTTGGCCAGGAGACTGAAGGGTCCCAGGCTCAATTCTGATCAAGGGCACATACCTGGTCAGGGAGTGTGCTGCAGGCAACCAATCGATGTGTCTCTCTCATATCTGTGTTTCTTTCTCTGTCTCTCCCTGTCCCTTCCACTCTCTCTAACAAAATCAATGGAAAAAATATCACTGGGTGAGGAATAACCACAAAAATAAAAAAATAGCCCTAACTGGTTTGGCTCAGTGCTATAAAAAGAAGAAAATCCTTCCATCATTTGTGACAAATGGAAGGAATTATACTAAATGAAGTAAGCCAGACAAAGAGAAATACTGTATTTTTTTCATTTATATATATGATCTAAATAAAAAATGGTTTCATAGAAATAGAGAATAGAATGGTGATTTCCGGAGGCTGGGAAAAAAGGGAAAAGATGTAGGTGAAAGGGTACAAACTTTTATTTATAAGAAGAAATTCTGAGGATCTAATGTACAATATGGTGACTATAATTCATAGTATGATATTGTATATTTGAAAGTTGCTGAGAGTAGATCTTAGGCATTCTTAACCTCACAAAAAAGTTTACTATGTGAGGCGATGGATGTGTTAATTATCTTGATACTCATAATCATTCTAATGTATGTTTATATATAAAATGATCACTGTCCACTTTAAATATATGCAATTTTATTTGTCAATTATTCCTCAAAATTGGGGGGAAAGAAAAAGGGTTGCCTAAATATTCTTTTAAAGCAATATGAAAAATTGTCTCTAATTACATTAATGTTAGGTTTTTCTTGACGTGGCCTGTGTTGCCACTCCAAATGCACATAGAATTTGGATAAACACCTATTATGAAATTGCATCTTCAAGACAAGTCCCCTAGCTATACTCAATGGTATTGCTCTATTTTCATTTAGAAATTCCAGAGTTGTTGTGGACATTCTAAAGCTTCTGACACAATTGTTGACCCTCAAGAAAAGCTTGTATGGACTTGATATGGGGTGATCCACAGATCTAGCAAATATTTCATGTTGCTGAAAACATTTTGTCTTTTAGCACACACATATATTTCTATGTGAATAAGTCTAGTACATATAACAGACTTTGGAAGGAATTTGAACTATACAAATGTAAAATAAACTCAATTTGCAGGGTACACACAGTAAACATAAAAATGAATTTATTTTGAAGTGATTAGAGAATTCAAGGTCAAAGACCTTCTCTTTATTGAAATGGCAGAAAATGTAAACTTCACTTATTCTCACTTAGACAAGAATTTATACTGATTATATGGAGTCAGAGCTAATAAAGCCAATCTGCCAAAGGTCAGTTTTTATGTTTGGGCTTTACAGTGTGAAAAAGCATCCATTCAATGATTTTCCCACTAAATTAAACATTCACTGGATATGAGCTGCACAGATTTGTGCAAGGTGCTGCCAGGGAGACAGCGGTGAATAAAGCAAGAAGGCTACAGGTAATATGCGCACACACATCATCACGGCACAGTTCTGCAGTGCACGTTTTGAGTGAGCTACTCTGGGAACAGAAGAAATGCACATAGGAGATAAGAAGGGGGGATGATTGCTGTAGCCCCAGGTGCTGGGAATACAGAGAATAAATAGATACCAGTCTTTGCCTTTAGCATAAACAGAATTACACAAGTAATTATGCAAATATTTAATTAATCATACATGCTATGAGCTCTACAAAGGAGAAATATAGATGTTAGGAGAATATGAAACAGTGGAGCTAATCTATTCTGATTTTCAACAAAGACTGTCCTGAGGAGACAGAATCTGAACAGAGACCTGAAGGAAGCCAGGTGGCAAAGAATTGCAAGGAATTCGTTGATGGCATTGTTGAGGAGGCTGACCATATGAAGGGAAACATCACAGGCAGTGGGTACAGTGGACTTGGCAGGACAGATCCAGGAGAGCCAGGCAATCTGTTGGATCACAGCATGATTTGAAAGGGAGCAACGGGAAAAAGCATGGGAGCTGTTGGGTTCAGATCAGAGCATGAATTTGAAAGCCTTCCTTGGATTCTTACTGAGGTACTTGGACTTTATTTTCTAGGCTTTTAGGAACTGCTGAAGCCATTTGAGCAGAGGAAATAACCAGAAGCCGGGCATGGAAAGATTACCCGCAGGAATGTGCATTTCCATAGGAAGGTGTCAGAGTCAGAGAAGCTGCCGTGAAGGCTGGTACCAGGCCTGAGAGCATCGGAATGGGAATAACTCCAGCGGTAATGGAGGGAGGGCTGGGACCAGATGCAAGGGTGAATGAAGTGGCAAAAGTATCATAGAACTGTACACTTGAAACCTATATAATCTTATTAACCAACTAGGAGCCCAGTGCACAATTCGAAATCACGCGGAGTGGCCTACCCACCTGCAGCCCTGCCTTGACACTTGAACCTGTCCACTCAGAGCTCCAGCGTGCCTGGCCTGGCCCCCAAACCCTCTGTCCTTCTCTGGCCATTTCAAGCCCCGCCCTCAGTTCCTCGTGTTGCCTTGGGCTGGTCCTGCCTTCTCTGGGTGCCTCCCCGCTCCCCCCTTCCCCCGGCTCCAGAGCAATGCAGCGCCTCCACCCTGTCATGGCGCCAGAGGAGAGCGTGGAAGTCTCCTGCCTGCTGCACTGTGCTCCTTCCCCTGGCAGGTGGGCCATGGGGCACTCAGAGTGTGAGAGGAAGGTGGCGAAGGACTGGTGAGGGGGGCGCTATGGGCTCTCACCCATGCTCTCCCCGGCACAGGATGGTCCCGCCTCCTCCAGGCACCTCCCTGATTCCACCCCATCTCTGGAGCAATGCCCCAGCGAATATGCTAATGACCTGGTTGTTACCGTTATGGCATATTGACCATTAGCATATTAGCTCTTTATTAGTATAGATGTCACCCAAATAAATTTAATTTAAAAGAAAAGAAAATATTGTGGTATGTAAATATCTAATCACTATATTGTATACCTGAAACTAATATAATATTGTAAATCAACTATAATTAAATATCCTATATAATAAAGAGGTAATATGCAAATTAACCCTCACACCCTCACAAAATGGCTGCCTACGATCAGGCTGGCAGGCCAGCGGTCCAGGATTGTGAGAGAGATGTCCAGGACCCCTCAGTCCTTACTGCCCACCTGCTCGCTGCTCGTTACTGCTTGTCTCACTGCTCCTTAGTGCTGCCGCAAAGGCGGGAGAGACTCCCGCCACTGCCACTGCACTTGCCAGTGTGAGCCCAGCTTCTGGCTGAACAGTGCTCCCCCTATGGGAGTGCGCTGACCACCCGGGGGCAGTTCCTGCATTGAGCATCTGCCCCCTGGTGGTCAGTGCACATCATAGCAACCAGAAGTTCTGGTCATTCCACCATAGCTGTCACTTAGGCTTTTATTATATAGACTAGTGAGCCGGTGCACGAAATTCATGCATGGGGGAGGGAGTGTTCCTCAGCCCAGCCTGCACCCTCTCCAATCTGGGACCCCTTGAAGGATGTCCTACTGCCGGATTGTGAGAGAGTTGTCTGACTGCTGGTTTAGGCCCTATCCTGGGGATTGGGCCTAAACCTGTAGTCGGACATCCCCCAAGGGGTCCTGGATTGGAGAGGGTGTAGGCCGGGCTGAGGGGACCCCCACCCCGTGCACAAATTTCATGCACGAGGCCTCTAGTAAATAATAATAAAAAGAATACCCCACAAGGAAAAAGAAAAGTGACTCAAAGTTTTGAATTTGGATGGTTGTTTGGTGCTGGTCAGAATTAGAGGAACACGCCCCAAAGAGAAAATTTTTGCCCAGACATGAATGTGGTTTATGAACTTCAGCTAGTAAATACTTATTTTTAAAGGAAACAGTAACACCTAATCATAGATGGGTAGATTTGTGTGACAAATTTTATGTAATGCAAATGTAGAAAAAAATCTAGGGTTTTTTTCCTGCAAATATGCTTATTTGAATGAAATGTAAATTATCTTTGTCTAAAAATCACATTAATTTTTTAACCTTTCCTTTTTATTATTATTATTATTTTTTGTTTCTCAATGATGTTAAACACTAAGGCTGTTAACGAGGTAGAGAAGAAATATGAAGAAAAGGCTGTTTATACTGTAATTCCTGCCATTCAGTCAGCAGCCTGAATGGCTATCCTCCAGGGAGCGTCTTGGCAGCTGGTCAATAGTGTGAGTCAAAGGGCCAGACTGGAGCCAGGTAACTTGGCTGTCTCTTTAATGAGGCATCTTCATAGTGGCTTGTTTATTTTTTTTCCAGATGCTTGATTTGTAACTCCAGTCAATTTCTGAGTGTTTATGTAATTCATTTAAAAAGAAGAAAGGATCAACTAATCCCACTTCTGCCTAGAATAACCAGGTTGAACCAATTCCAGTTCTCTTTAAAACATTAAATTGCACTTGTACCGTTTAAGAAGAATATCTTGCTATTCCAAAATTGCCTTTTATTTGTTCTTAAAAGTCTCATTCTGCTTACCCTGCAGTATGGACAGAGTGAACATGCTCACTCAATCTTCATTCACATTTTATCTTCAATTGTGGAAACTGCTTAATGAATTGACTCTCAGTTATTGGATTGGAGTGTGCTAAGTTCCAAGCCTCATCCTAAAGCTGTCCAGAAAATACACTGGATTCTGATCTTTTGAGGTTGGGGAGAATGAGTGGTTTGAAGTAGAGGAAAGGTGGATATTTTCTCATTTCCAGTACACCTATGTGCTCATCTCCTAAAAGAATAAATAACCCTAAGTTTAACAGTTCACTTGGGTTGGACAAGAGGGGCCAAATAATCAGAGATGCCCTCTCATTACTTAGGAGTGCATCTTTTGAATCCTTGAAAGAAAAGATACAATCACTACAATTAATTGAAATTTCCAGGTCAGCTTTACACCAGTAATAAACTTTATTTCGAACTGAGATTTCCATACTGTCGTGTGTTAACAATAGTAGAAACTCTTAACCAGCTAAACAAGACAAATCATATGTTTTTGTCTTTGCTATTTTTCCATTTTGAAGATGACACAGATGAAATTATGTATGACTTGAAGAGAACAGGACCAGGTTAAAAAAATTTGTCTAATCCTTACTGAACATGAACTTGAACTGTCTCTCCTCTCACCTCTGTGGCACTTACCTTCTTTGTGAGCTGAGGGTAATAATCACGCTTCACATGGCTGAGGACACAACTTTATGAAAATTTACTTTAAAGGCACATTTGGCAGACATAGAATTTTCCTTCTTTAAAAGTGCTTCCAGTGCTCCTGATGATAAAATTTTGAAAGGAGAGGCTCAAAACGTGAAACCTTAAGAATTTCCATAGACTGGAATCTGCTGAAAGATCACTGGCAAAAAGCACTGCAGCTTTAAGCAGTTTTCAGAGATTAAGAGTTGAATTGGGACATTGATAAAAATAAAATGATAGTCAATGAACTAGTGATAAAGAAGGTAAGTATAAGCTCTATATATCTCTAAGCATCAGGTTTTGACTTATTTTGCTGTCTGCATTGTGGTGTGGGAAGGAATTTTACTTTACTACTAGCTATTCCACAACAAAATGATTTTCTCTGAAATGTAGGCAGCTGTTGGTGAAAGAATGTGCTCTCTGGCTTACCGTAGGGACAATGTGAAGCTCTGCAGCTTTGACAATATGTGCTAATACCTTATCAAAACACTAGAGGCCTGGTGCACAAAAATTTGTGCACTTGGGGGGAAGGAGGGGTCCCTCAGCCTGCCCTGTGCCCTCTCGCAGTCTGGGACCCCTCGGGAGATAACGACCTGCTGGCTTAGGCCTGCTCCCGGGTGGCAGAGGGCAGGCCCAATCCCTAGGTACAGCCCCTGGACAGGCTCAGAGCAGGGCCAATTGGGGAGTTGGGGCGCCGCCCCCTGTCATGCACAGAGCAGGGCGGATCGGGAGGTTGTGATGCCACCCCCAGTCAAGCTCAGGGTAGGGCCGATTGGGGGGTTGAGCACCACCCCCTGTCACACTCAAGGCAGGGTCGATGGGGAAGTTGCAGAGCCACCCCCTGTCATGGGGGTGGGCCAATCCAGGGGTTGGAGCTCCTTACCCTGTCACGCACAGAGCAGAGTGGATAGGGGAGTTGTGATGCCGCCCTCTATCACCCACAGAGCAGGGCCAATCAGGGGGTTGGGGCACCGCCACTCTCACACTCAGGGCAGGCGCGATGGGGAGGTTATAGCG
>NW_006291231.1:5972719-5973485 GCF_000327345.1 Myotis davidii
AAGTCCAGTGGTATTTGTTACAATGTTTCTTAAACTGCTGGCTCAGAGGCCTGCAAGGCAGGCGGGGAATGTTGGTTTCCTCCATCACTAAAGCAAGCTAGCCTCATGTTAGTTTCAAGCTGCCTGGCTGCCAGCCGCCATCTTGGCTGACAGTTAATTTGCATATCTTGCTAATTAGGCAATGGGAAGGGTAGCGGTCGTACGCCAATTACCATGTTTCTCTTTTATTAGTGTAGATACTTTCTCTCTGATGCTCTATAGCTGTAAATACTGTAAAAAACATGTAATCTAGGGTGCAAGAGTGGAAAACATGTTATATTTTAACTTCTGTTTGCATCATAAATATCCTGAGGGAAACCACATGGAAAACTGTTTGTAGTATGTCCTATAGGATTATGTGTGGTGTTGTTAGGGTCCAAACATTTCACGGATACTTCCTTGTCTATTCAGAAGGATCAAACTAGAACATCGCCTATAAAACTGGGTTAAAATTTTCTTATCTCTTTTTAAAATTGACATGGTCTACGTTAGTGGAATTCAAATAAAGTTTTTTTTTTTAATTTTTAGGTGTTTCATTTCTTTCAGTTAGCCTTGAGACAATTTTTCTACTCTGCAATTCAGAAAATGACATGGCAAGGGTTCTTTATGAAGACAAATTGCCACTAGGTGTTGCCAGGCATTAGATTTAAAATGACGATATTTTTAAAAAGCTCAGATAGGGTATGTGGCCACAACTGAATGACAGTTGAAATTATAAAAAAAAATC
>NW_006291231.1:5974011-5977373 GCF_000327345.1 Myotis davidii
CTCTTTTACCTTCTGCTTCTCCTGGCCTAGAGGGATGCAGTTAAAGTCTACTAACTCTGTCCCATGATTCTCTTCTCCTGTTACAAAATATTAACCTATGAAAAAGCACATCCTTGATTATACAGTTATTGACTCCCAGTTTTTCCCCAAATTCAGAAAGGATTTTGGCTGGAGTGTAGCATCCATTCTTTGCAAATCCTATTATTAACCTGAATGATTTTAGTGTCCATCCAGCTTCCTCACCTCAAGCATTCCAAGCTCTTCAATATCCTTATCCTTTATGCTCTCTACATTTTAGCAAACTAGTACTCCTGGAAATCATTATCACCTAGAACTGCTCTATCCATAAAATGTTAAGTACTAACACAATCATGGCAGAGGATTCTAGTTACCTATTTCCAACATTTTTTATCCTTCATCTTAGAACTCATGATTTGCGGTAAATGTGACTATCTAGAAAAAATATATATTTTCCAGCTTTTCTTATAATTGGCCTTATCCAAATGACCAAGTTCTTGTCTAGGAGATGTATGCAAAAGTTTGTGAAAAATGTCCTTAAAAGAAGTTGGGGAAAGAAATTGCTCTGGTTTTGTTGTTTTGACAGCAAATGTGATGCTTGGAGCTTTGGCAGCTGTTTTGGACCAGGAGGAGGGAAGCATGAGCTGAAGATGATTGAAAGACAAGGTAAAAGACATGTTCACTGATTCTGTGGAGTGATCTACCAGCCCTGGACTATCTATTTCTAGATTTGTTTTACATGAGAGAAAGAAAAACAACAACTCTATTTTATTTAAACCAGTATTATTTTATTTCCTCAAATTCAGCAAAACTTAACACCTGATATATTCTCAGAATCAAGTTGTCCATTTTCTCACACTTTGCTCTATTCTGATGTCTATTCCTTTTCTACTCAGCTTGGCACCCACATTAATCACATGAACAACTGTTTCACCAGCACTGTGCCTACTACTTTTTAGAAAATTTAAAGAGTTCCATCCCAGACTTAACCCAGCAATCTGGGACTGTATAGGTTTTCTAGAGTATACCACATATTTGCACATATTTTTCCTTGGTCTAGAATGCCAGCCTCCCTCACTCTTTGGAAAAATCCTGTTCTCTTAAAAATGACATGCTTGATTATATCTTTACTAGAGGCCTGGTGCCTGAAATTCTTGCAAGGGTAGGATCCCTAGTTCTGGCCAGCTATTAGGGCCGATCAGGGCCTTCCTTCGTTCTGCACCACCCCCTGGTGGTCAGCGCACATCATCGTGAGTGATGGAATTCTCGGTCTCCCAGTAGAATTCCCGAGGGGACACTTTGCATATTAGCCTTTTATATATATGGGTTGAACAATGACATGTTAACCCAGACAAAGATTCAGGAAAATTCCATAATTTATACCACTTTCTCCTGGCTTAGGACACCTAAATATTTACATTGTCAGGCTTACTGGTCTTCACAATTCATTTTTCCTGGGTTTCATGTTTTAAACCAATCTGACATTTTTAAGTTGTCAGCTAAATAGCCTGGAAATTTAACTGATACTGATAGAAGAGATATATAAATATAAATATTTCTATATATTTTTTATCTGTCTGTCTGTCATCTATCCCTTACAGAATTTTTGGAAGGGGGTTTGCTATGGTAGGAGAATGTTGAGGGATCTTTCAAATACAATATTTAATATTTTCAAATCTGACAGACTTCTTCCTGCTTCATCTCTAATGAATTGAAACTTTTCAAATGGCATATTGAAATAAGAATGCCAACTTCAAAAAATTGCCCTAACTGTTTTGGCTCAGTGGATAGAGCTTTGGCCTGTGGACTGAAAGGTCCCAGGCTCAATTCCAGTCAGGGGCCCGTGCCCGTGTCAGGGGCATGCAGAAGGCAACCGATCGATGGTTCTTTCTCATCATTGATGTTTCTATCTCTGTTTCCCTCTCCCTTCCTCTCTGAAATCAATAAAAATATATTTATAAAAATTATATGTCCATGCTTTATTTCAATCTTGTTGTTAATGTAAAGTTATTCAAATATAGTTGGAAGGGGGAAAGTGTCCTTCTTAAAAATATGTTTTTATTGATTTCAGAGCGAGGGAGAGAGAGGGATAGAAACATCAATGATGAGAGAGAATCATTGATTGCCTATCTCCTGCACACCTCCTCCTAGGGATCGAGCCCACAACCGGGCATGTGCCCTGATCGGGAATCAGACTGTGACCTCCTGGTTCATGGGTCGACACTAAAACACTGAGACACACCGGCTGAAGCAAAAGTCTTTTAATTTAATCTTGTATAACATTAAAAAATACAGCATATTATTAATGAAGACAAGATTCTCATAAAAATATTTATTATACAATATTTATAAAATTCTGGTTTAAAAAGCTATGAACCAAGATTGGATCCAACCTCACGTCTATGGAATCAAAGTCTTTCAGGTTAAAACCCAGAATACCAACCTTATAAGCAGCTGTCTAGCCACTGACATTGGAGAACCGCTTCTTTAGGTAAACTCCTTGTCGATACTCAGCATACTGGCTTTACCTAATGTTCAAAACTGTGATGTTCACTTGACATGCTTTCTGTACACAGAAGGGAGAGTATCTTACCTGAGATGTAGGCTAGCTATCTCTAGAGAGAGATGAGTACATCAGCACTAGTACAGAAATCTCTATAATTGAGGTTATAAGAGTGAGACCTTTGCAGGCATTTCATCGATCTAATTAAAATGAAAATTGTTTATCTAAGCCCCAAACTGTTATTTGGTTGACTAAATCTTTATTTTGTACCTTTTATTTTCAGATAAAGGAGAAAATGAATTAGCTAGTTGTATTACATTCAGCTATCGAGAATCAGAGCTGGATGTTATATATGTTCAGATGCTCAAAAGGAAACAATTATCATTTGTCATTTCCCAGTCTCTACTAAAAACGATGCCAATTTAGAATGGGGGAATATGATTACACATAAACATTTGGCATATTTCTTTCTAATAACTAACCAAAGATTGCTTTCACATCATTGGTGCTTGGTGAGTATCTACTGATATTTTATATTTTTACACTCAAATAATAATACGGGAGCACAACCATTCTTTCAGTTTTCCTTTTGAAAAAAAAACACAAAAACAGTTTCCTAAGTAAATATTAAAATTTCTGATGATAGTTTTTGATGATGAGAAACTAACAGCTATTAAACTGGGTGCTATGTGATATTAATAAATTTCTCTATATGAGCACATGTCTGGGTTCACGCTAGGTTGTCTCATGTACTGTGCTATGATACCATTCTTCAGGAAAAAATAATGTATCAAAATCTTTGTCATGCCAAAACCGGTTTGGCTCAGTGGATAGAGCGTTG
>NW_006291231.1:5977458-5983079 GCF_000327345.1 Myotis davidii
CTAGTTTTTTAGATTTTTTCCCTTTATTAATAAGATATTACAAATGTGTCCTTATCCCGTCAATGTCCCCTAATCTCCCCAATCCTGCCCTCACCCTCACCCCCTGTTGTCCACATCCATCACTTATGCTTATGTGCATGCATACAAGTCCCTCACTCCCACCCTCCCCTGCTTTCCCTCTGAGTTTTGAGCATCTGATTTATTTTTATTAGTTTTTCATGGGCATTACTTTTTATATTAAAATATCCAAAAGCAGAAATAATATTTTTTTCTGTTAAAATATATATGAATTTGTGATAAATGCCTGCTTTGGACACATGTTACTTTAACTACTGAATAATTGTTTAAAATTCCAGCCAAAAAATAGAATTATGTTGTAAACTGTTCAGATATACTAAAACACCAAGTGAGCATTATAAAATACTTTCACTGCAGAAGTCTTTGAAACATTATTTAAATATGCTTGTATTGAATGTAGTGTTCACAGAAAATAGATATTTTAGTCAGTAATTAAAATTAGTATCCAGTTTGATTTTATTTAGTAGTTGCCCATTAAAAGAATGTATCAGATATTATTCAAATAAATTTGTAAGATATTTAATGATTAAATAAATATACATTCAATAAATCAATGCAATAATTTAATAGAAAAGAAAAAAATCATTTCCCCTTTATTTTCTTTAAAAAATACATGTTTATTGATTTCAGAGAAGAAGGAAGAGGGAGAGTGAGATAAAAACATCAATGAGAGAGAATCATCAATTGGCTGTCTCAGGCATGCCCCACATTGGGTATCGATCAGGGCATGTGCCCTGACCAGGAATCAAACTTCAAACTGTGACCTCCTATTTCATAGGTCAACGCTCAACCACTGAGACACAATTCTCCGGCTTCCCCTCAATTTTCACCTTCTTGTAACTCATTAAATACTCAGCATCTTTTCAAAATACACAAAAAGACTCTCTCAGAATATCATAAAAATTTAATCAGATCCCCTGCAGGAACATTTAGAGATAATTGCTATATGCCGTAATCACTTCCTTTAGTCCTGGTCCTTTCGGTGTGTATGAGGTAACATTGTTAATGTGTTTTGTCTTTTGGGATGTATGTGTAATTATTCTGTGCCTCACTGGTCTGACTATATGTTCAACACTTTAATGAGAATTGCCCTTGCCTCGTCTACACAATGCACTAAAAGAGAGCCAAATCCCCTTTCTGAACTTCAGGGACCCATTCCTTGCCATGTATTATTCATTTTAGGTAAGTTCATGTCATTGGGAGATGGAGATCTACCTTGCATGATAAAAGATTTTAAGTGAGGTGCAGTTAATTATTATTGCCTATGCCCTGGTGTGCTTTCCCATATGGTCTTTTTTCTTTTAGCATATGAGTGACAAGAAGTCATCAGGGCAAAGTCATAAGCAGAACTTTTTATATAAAACTTTAATGTTTCAGTGCCTGGGGCACTAGCTAATGTCAGTTTTCTAGTTACAGAACCTGAGCGAATAATTTAGCATCTAGTGCTTCTCAACATGCACTTATTTTAGTTTGTCTGTCTCTTAAATCAAATCAGAATTATCTCTCAAGTGCTTCAATTGCATGTGTCACTGACCTTGAAATGAAAGTTTTATTAGCAAGGATGCCTGTGTCCTCACAGGAAACATACCAAAACTTTTAAACCGCAACTGTGGGTCTGGTTTGGAGTGATGGAAACCCAAAATGCGCATGATGGAAAGAACTTCACATTTCTTTTAGTTGTCTTGGGTTATACAAAAGAAGACAAAATGCTTTCTTCACATTTTCTAATGATGAAGGTGTGCTTTACAATGACCCTTGATTGGTAAATACTTGTTCTGATTACAAGCCTTGTAAATCAATACATGTAATGATTATTGGAAATGAAGAATAAGAATGTGAGCAGTTCAGCTCTAGAATGTGTACATCAGGAAGACTGAGGCCAGCAACTTTGCTGGGTGGGTTGCCTGTGATTTGGCAAGCCGCACTTGCGTAGTAGCCCACAGTTTTGTTTTGTTTTTTTTGGTGTGTGTTTTAAAGAATAATCTTTATTTAAAGCTGGTTTTCCCTATATGAATTTAATATAAACATTGAATTTTAGAGGTAGAAGGAATTTTGAGTAATTACAGTCAGAGAAAATCAAGTCACTTGCTAAGGATCACTCAACAAGTTAGTGGTAGCCCACAATTTTTACGTCATTGGTCTGCGGTCTGAGTGCTTTTGGAAATTTGATATAAAGCTTCTCTGTGCTAGGCCTCAGTATGGCCACTTCATATGAAAATATTAGAAAAAGAAAGGACTTTAAAAAATTGTTTTAGAGTAACTCTTTATAGTTGAGAAAACAGTGCTAGAAATTAGAGTGATTCAGTTAAGGTTACAGTTTAATTCTTATTTTATTTTATTTTTTAAATTCTATTTTATTGTTTAAAGTATTACAGATAGTAGTACATATGTCTCCTTCTCCCTACCCCTCATTGACCTTACCCCGGCCTCCCCTATACAGCTTAATTCTTTTTGCTTTTATGCCTTCAATATCTCTTAATATTAAAATAAATTGTAAACAAGCATGAATCATTTGCTATTCACAAATAGGTATAAAAAACATAATCATAGCACAATTTTTAATTTTTCCTTGTTAAACTATTAGAAATGCTTCCTGTGTACTAGTAAGCATATGATTATCAAAAAAGCTGGTAGCAATATACCAAAGCAGAAATTTGATATAATTTAAACACAAATGTTAGATGCATTATGGTTTCATAATTTACATATTATGTATTAGTGAAATTAATATGCTGTACAAAAGGGAATATATACTTGGAAAAAGATTTTCACCAGTATTACACTTGTCTTATATTTTTATGATACTTAATGTTACTATTCTTTTTTTTTTAAATAAAAGGATACTTAACTATAATCTTATTTGCCTTATACTACAGTCATAATTTTATTTAAAAATGATTTCCGCATATTGCCATTTTAGAAGGAGATTTTTGGCAGAAGGTAGAAAAAAAAGAAGAAGTTTAGTATATTACTAATGAAATAAAATTGGCCAAGACTTCAAGCCCAAGCCCAATTTAGTAGTAATTAAATAGCAATTATAATTTTAGAGCTATTAAGACAGCAGTGTGAATGGATTTGATTTCAATTCAGTCCCATGGAGGGACAGATGCACACTGTGCTGACAGATGCAGTCACTCCGCTGTATTAGGCTCTTGAGTGGGAATCAGGAGAGCTGAGTCCATGTTCGGTTTTACACGTAATTTTGCAGAACTCCTTTTTTGTATCACAAATTTATAATCTATGGCTATTGCAATTCTTGCCTTTTCCTTGTAGAGAGATTTTGATAGTCAATGAATTCTATAAGAGAGTGCTCAATACAATGCTTTGTATGTTTTTTAAATTTAAGTATAGTTGGCATACAATATTATATTAGCTATATTAGTTTCAGGTCTACAATATAGTGATTCAAATTTTTATACCTTACAATGTGACCACCCCACTAATTCTAGTAATCATCTGTCACTATGCAAACTTACCACCATCTTATTCAGTATATTTCCCTTCACCTTTTTCATTCATTCCTCCCATCCCTCTATGACCCCTTTGGTCTCTGTTTCTGCGTCTTTTTGTTTGTTTGTTCATTTGTTTTGTTTTGTTTTTAGATTCTACATATAAGTGAGACCATTATTTGTCTTTCTCTGACTTACTTTATTTAGCAAAATACCCTCTATGTCCATTCATGTTGTCACAGTCATAAATGGCAAGATTTCATTCTTTTTTATTGCTTCATAATATTCCTATATATACATATTATGAATAAATGCATATATGAATATACACACATATATGTACATATATACACATCATCTTTATCCATTCATTTATTGATGAACACCTAGGTTGCTTCCATTTTCAATATTGTAAATAATGCCGCAATGATTTTTGTACTGCCAATTGGTACAGTCACTATGGAAAACAGTATGGAGATTCTTCAAAAACTAAAAACAGATCTACCATATAACGAACAATTCCATTTCTGGGTATTTAGCCAAAGAAAATGAAAGCACTAATTCAAAAAGATATATGCACCTCTATGTTCCTTACTCCCATTTTCAATATTGTAAATAATGCCTCAATGATTTTTGTACTGCAAATTGGTACAGTCACTATGGAAAACAGTATGGAGATTCTTCAAAAACTAAAAACAGATCTACCATATAACGAACAATTCCATTTCCTGGTATTTAGCCAAAGAAAATGAGAGCACTAATTCAAAAAGATATATGCACCTCTATGTTCCTTACTTTGCATTTGTTTATGTTGTTATTTATTTATTTTTCAATTACTTTTGGCATTCAATATCATTTTATTTTAGTTTCAGGTATACAGCATAGTGGTTAGATAATTATGTAATTGCAAAGTGATCCCTGATAATTCTAGTACCCTCCTGGCACCATACATAGCTACTACAATATTATTGACTATATTCCCTATGCTGTACTTGACATCCCCAGGACAGTTTTGTAACTAACAATTTGTACTTCTTAATCCCTTCACCTCTTTTACCCAGCCCTCCAACCTCGCTCTGATCTGGCAACACTCCGTTTATTTCTCAATCCATGTGTCTGTTTCTGTTTTATTTGTTCACTTGTTATGTTCTTTTGATTCCACATATAAGTAAAATCATGTGGTATTTGTCTTTCTCTGTCTGACTTATATCACTTAGCAAAATACCTTGGTCCATCGTATTGTTGCAAATGGTCAGGTTTTATTCTTTTTTATGGCTGAGTAACATTCCATTTTATATATAGACACACCACCTCTCCTTTATCCAGTTGTCTGAAGATGGGCACTTGGGTTGCTTCCATATCTTGGCTACTGTTAATAATGCGGCAATGAACATAGGGGTGCATATCTCCTTTTGAATTTGTTTTTTATGAAAAATTTTTTTTATTAATTTCAGTGAGGAAGGGAGAGGGAGAGAAATAGAAATATCAATGATGAGAGAGAATCATTGATTAGCTGCTTCCTGCATGCCCCGGGGCTTCTGGGGATGGAGCCTGCAGCCCAAGCATGTGCCCTGACTAGGAATCGAACCGTGACCGCCTGACCTTGGTCCATCGTATTGTTGCAAATGGTCAGGTTTTATTCTTTTTTATGGCTGAGTAACATTCCATTTTATATATAGACACACCACCTCTCCTTTATCCAGTTGTCTGAAGATGGGCACTTGGGTTGCTTCCATATCTTGGCTACTGTTAATAATGCTACAATGAACATACGGATGCATATCTCCTTTTGAATTTGTTTTTTATGAAAATCACTTAGCAAAATACCTTCTAGGTCCATCGTGTTGTTGCAAATGGTCATATTTTATTCTTTTTTATGCCTGAGTAACAGTCCATTTTATATTTATACACACCACCTCTCCTTTATCCAGTTGTCTGAAGATGGGCACTTGGGTTGCTTCCATATCTTGGCTACTGTTAATAATGCTACAATGAACATACGGATGCATATCTCCTTTTGAATTTGTTTTTTATGAAAAAAATATTTTTATTAATTTCAGTGAAAAAGGGAGAGGGAGAGAAATAGAAACATCA
>NW_006291231.1:5983218-5983642 GCF_000327345.1 Myotis davidii
TAAGCAGAAGTGGAATTGCTGAGTAATAAGATAGTTCTACTTTTTATTTTTTGAGGAACTTTCATACTGTTTCCAATAGTGGCTGCACCAATTTGCATTCCCACCAACAGTGCAGGAGGGTTCCGTTTTCTCCACGTCCTTCCCATCACTTGTTTGTTGATTTATTGATGGTAACCAATTGGATCTTTCCAGAAGGATGTCTTAGAGCACATGCCACCAATTCTTCAAACTAAATGTTATCTTTCTCATCAAACACCCTTCTTTCACCCAGAAGCTCATTATTCATGCCAAGAAATTTAGAATTGCTTTTACCATCTTTCTTTTTTCACATAGCTCTTGTTCAAGACATGGTTAAATCCCAAATATCAAATGTTTTTAGACTCAATCATCTACTCTTAAACATTGCCAACACCATTATTTAGGT
>NW_006291231.1:5983682-5991148 GCF_000327345.1 Myotis davidii
ATTTATACTGTTTCCAATAGTGGCTGCACCAATTTGCATTCCCACCAGCAGTGCAGGAGGGTTCCCTTTTCTCCACGTCCTTACCATCACTTGTTTGTCGATTTATTGATGATAACCAATTGGATCTTTCTAGAAGGATGTCCTAGAGCACATACCACCAACTCTTCAAACTAAATGTTGTTATCTTTCTCATCAAACACCCTTCTTTCACCCAGAAGCTCATTATTCATGCCAAGAAATTTAGAATTGCTTTTACCATCTTTCTTTTTTCACATAGCTCTTGTTCAAGACATGGTTAAATCCCAAATATCAAATGTTTTTAGACTCAATCATCTACTCTTAATTTACATTGCCAACACCATTATTTAGGTTCTTATTGTTAAGTGTATTAAATTAATGCCATATAACTGTTTGGGAAGTTGTGGAAAGAATGAGGGCTTTAGTGCACATTGCCAACACCATTATTTAGGTTCTTACTGTTAAGTGTATTAAATTAATGCCATATAACTGGGAAGTTGTGGAAAGAATGAGGGCTTTAGTGCCCAATAGATTGGGATGTTTGAAGACTCAGCTCTGCCTCTTACCAGCTGTGTTTGTTTGGGAGATTACTTAAACTTCTTGACCTTGGTTCAATGTATAATTATCAATGGCAAATTATTATTTTTCAAGGTGGCTTTAAAGATACAGTTTTTAGCACAGTTCCTAATACATCATTGGCTTTAAATAACTTGCCATGGTATCTTTATGTGTATAGTCAAAGACTTTAAATAAATCTGGCTGCAACAGTTATCTCATCTTTAGCTCAAGTAGCCTTTATAATGCTGCCCAAGTCTTCTAAAAAGTATGTCTAGTTGAGCCCCTCTTAAACGTAAAACCTTCAATTTTTTGGAATTTTAACCTCCAAGGTTATATATTTACTTCCCACCACTTTTGGAAAACAAGTTACTTCCCATTAGAACACATCAAGAACCTCAATGTCCCTCGAGCTTTTTTGTTTGTTTTTCCCTGATTGAACTGCCCTTTCTTCATTTTCCTTCATAACAAAACTTTGGGCCTAACCATTATCCCTGCTTTGAAGCCTTCCCTGACTCCCTCCTTTGTCATATATAGAAGTAATTACTCTCTGCTTTGGGAAGCCTTGGTCTTTTCTTTGGTTCACACAGCTAATTATCAGAGTTAACTTTTGTTGAATTTTATTATATTCTCAACACCCTTAAAAATAATTTAAATGTATAAATTTATACTTTTGGGGAAGGCACCATTATTATCCACATTTTACAGATCAGAAATTCAGGTACAAGGTAGTTAAAGAACTTTGCCCAAGATCAGTGGGCAGTGGAATCAGGCTTTTACTTAGGCAGCCTGGCCCCTGTGTCTATGAAATTTCCACTTACTCCGTATTGCCTCCTGATAGTATTTAACACTGATGTACTGTCATATGCCCCAGTCATCTCCTTCAACTAGGAAAGACCCAGCCCCATGTTGTACATAGATTGGTTTGGCAGTAACAAGTGCAATTATAGGCAATTAGGAAGTAAGCCCTCCAGGACTATGTAAGGGATAGCAGTTTGCAAATGATTTTTATTGTTAAAGTGCTTTAGAAGTGGCAACTATCCGTAATGCTGCACAATCAACTTATATTACTTAGGGAGTGATTATTCATTTTTGTGACTTGCTTTTTTGTCATTTACTGACTTCACCTCTGGCCCATCATTACTGCTTTTTGCTATTTTTCTGCTCATTACCATGTCCAATAGGAGAAGAAAGAGGAGTTGAATTCTAATCATTCCAGATTAAGGAAAAGTTAAACTGTTGGAAAACATAATGTTTAGGGTTATACTGTGAAATTTTACGCACACATTTATTTTTAATTATCATGAAAAACTCATTTACATTTTAAGAACCATATTTTGTATACTTATTATGTGCTAAGCTCTGTGAGCTGCATTAATTGCTCCTTTAGGCAGTATAAGCTTTATCTTATATTTTCAACCTTTTAATACAAGTCAAATCTGAGAAATTCTCATGAAATAAGTTTTGACATGTGCATTAATTAATTTAGCAGTATACATAAATGCA
Organism: Myotis davidii; assembly: GCF_000327345.1. Taxonomy (NCBI): domain Eukaryota; kingdom Metazoa; phylum Chordata; class Mammalia; order Chiroptera; family Vespertilionidae; genus Myotis; species Myotis davidii. The sequence goes on from NW_006291231.1 coordinate 5,985,762, forward strand.
CCTGTGTAAAAAATTCTGGCTTTGGGAAACTTGTTCATTTCTCCTGGGCTGAATATAAACCTTCTCCTATCTTATTTCAACATTATACTTCAACTGCAAGTCCCAGAATCATCCCCAAGAGTATCCTTCTGGCCACAGTGAGGTGGTTCCCAAACATATCGTATGCATGTGCCTTATGACCTTTGTCACACCTGGTGTACTCTCCCTCCCTCACTTCTATTGGGAGCTTTCCTCTGCCTTTGAAGCCCAAGCAGCAAGATCTCAAGGAAGGTGTCTCTGGGGAACTGCCTCGTTCCTGTCTTTTCCTCCTGCTATAAACTCCTACAACGCTTCTTACCTCTATTGCTGGCTGGCACTTAGTCTCAAAGTTTATCTCCACTTCTGTCGTCTCACTTACTGGTTTCATAGAATAACGATAATAAAAACTACCATTTAGCGAGCATTTTCTGAAGATCAGGCACTGTACTAAGGTTTAACAAACTATCTCATTGGCTGTTCACAGCAAACCTAGGGGGTGGGCATTACTAAGGAAGTAACAGAGGCTCAGAGAGGATAAGCTACTTGCCCTGAATCATGCAGCTTGTGAATGGTAGCCACTGCTTTTTATCATGTTTCTCTTTGAGACCAGAGATCATGTCTTTCTCTGAGGAGTATGTGAAGCATCAGTGAGATAAAACTTGTAATACCTAAATGGACAGAAGGGACCTCAATCATCTGTGGATAATGATACTGTATCTTAAGGTACAAATAAAAAGTGTACAAATAAATAAGAATAAAAACACCAAGTGGATACTTCTTTATTTGTATAAATTAAAATATCTTTCTAATCATAGAGCACCCTAAATAGCAGGTTACTGGGAGAAATGATATGAGAATACCATAATTTTATAACTTATTGATAACCATATCATTGGAAGCATTAACAGTACATTTTATAACATTAGGTGGTCACTTAAATCATCAGCATGTTACAGGAAGAATAGTTGTTGAAAATTTTAAATTCTCAAATTAATTTTATTGTTTATATCACCCAATTTCTTATATCATCAATTAACCATTTTGTAATGCACTATTATTGCTGTTGCCTTCCAGGTTTTGAGATTATTCAACTTAAAAGATGTTATTTTCCAGTTTTTACTAACATCTTTAACAATCTACAATGTCTAAACTAATGGGGAGTAACTTGTAAAATGTTGGCTATTACTAGAACTGACCCTGAATTAGAATATACATTTCAGTATATATATTCTTTATCTAATTGTTATGCCCATGATTTTTCAATTGATTCCTCACTTTGTAAAGTATAGACAAGCAACTGTAGTAGTAAAGCCAGATTATCATGTGTAGGCTTTAGTGCTGATTTTAAAGTGATAGCCATTTGTAAGGTGTCTACTAAAGTAACATATTTCTCTCTTGTAACATAATGATCTATGACACCTTTCTTTTCTTTGACAGATAACCTAGAATGTTTTCAGCTCATCTAATATATGTCTAATAAAAAACTATTCATGTCTCCGTGGGTGGGCACAGCCAAGGCATGAAGTAGTGCTGAGTGTCAGCAGTGCTGCTTCCGTTAATAAAGATCCTGGAGAGAAAAAAAATCGACTCGAGCAGCAGGGACTGGGGCTCTCCTTCTAGCCTCTTTTGAAATCTACGAAGACATTTTTATTGCTACATTTTAGTCTTGCTAAGAAGTTAAATAGGTATCTTACCATGGATTACAGCAATCTTTTCACTGTGGGGGAGTTTTATATGGTTATTATTGAGTTTAAAGTCTCTCAACTTGGTGTTTTTGGTCCAGTAGATGTATTTTTCCTGTGTTTGCTAAAAAAGTGTATCTTTCATTATTTAATCAACTATAAAAATACAAATAGTTGATTAAATTCTCTATTGCTATTGTTTTCAGAAATTGTTTTTAAATAGTAATTATCTTAAACTACATTTTATTTAAAGGGATTACATTTGATGTTTTTCCAGTTTGGTTTTAGGTTGTTCAATGAGCTGAGGGGCATGTCATCCAGTTATATGATGCTTGCGCCTTTTCAGGCCATCCTCTGCCGCTCTTCTAGAAGACTCCTCCAGATTCAGGAAAGATTTGGGCAGTGGAGACAAGATTGTCCTCTTCACTCCATCCACTGCCTTCAGCTGGCTTTGCTCTGTGTGACCTTTTCAAAATGCTGGTGTCATGGCCTTTCGACATTCTCCAATTCAAAAATCTTAGATATCTGTTCAAGTTCAGCAATTCTCACTCAACATTTAACTGCTCAGTTTTATAGACTTCATGTCTTTATTTCAAATTTTTATTCTTTTTATTCCTGTCATGGAGTCTATCTTTTTCCTCCATTTAACCAGCAGTCACTTCACTGCATTACTATTCTGCCAGCTGTCTGGCCATTTCTAGATTTTACTTGTCTCTCTCTTCAACCTAGACTCTTCTAGTCACTCTATCATGTTCTCTCACCCTCAAACTTTTGGTATTCCTTCTTCATTATTACTCAACCCTTGAGCATCCACATGTCTGATTTACTTATACTTGCCTTCTAGTCTTATTTTGTGACACAAACTCACATAACTTGATAAATGATCTCTAGTACAAATACCATGATTTCCAAATAGAAAAAAGTGCAGGAAATCAAACAGCATTAAAATAATTTTTTTTTCTGGGAAGGGTGAGTATTTCAGTTTGTTGGGCTTAGTGAGGAATGAAGGAGAATATAGCTGGAAAGGTGAATTAGATCGAGGTCATATAAGGGTCCAAAGTATGGTGCTAAGGAGTTTAAACTCATCCTACAGGTAGTACAGATGAGTTGAGAAAAATTGAAGTAGCTACATATTCTTTTAAAAATATATATATTTTTTTATTGATCTCAGAGAGGAAGGAAGAGGGAGAGAGAGAGGTAGAAACATCCATGATGAGAGAGAATCATGGATTGGCTGCCTCTTGCTAGTCCCCTACTGGGGATCGAGCCCACAACCCAGCCATGTGCCCTTGACCAGAATCAAATCTGGGACCTTTCAGTTTGCAGGCCAACGCTTTATCTACTGAACCAAACAGGCCAGGGCATAGATACATATTCTTAAAGCTACATTTTTAGAAATAAAATGTTGGCAACAGTGGGGAAGATTACTGGCATATGAGAATAATTGGAGGCCATCAGACTAAGTTGGAAGCTATTGAGATTGTGAGTTATGAGACCCAATGGCCTAAGCTGGGCGGCTGGAGTAGGAATGAAGAACTGATTGTCCTTCACTGTGTTCTTCAGTGAACTAGTATCTCCCATAGCATTCATTATGGTCTCTGGTGCTATAGCACACTTTCAGCAAAATCTCTGCATCTTTAACAGGATGGCATGTCAATTCATCTTTTTCATAGGAAACAAATTAGTTTACCAAGCCAACTATATTTCCTAGACAAAGTTTATTGTGTGTCTTTACACTGATGGAATTATTATACATACTGCAACAACGGATGTAATATGTCATGTTTGCAAAATTTATTTGAGAAATATTCCTTTGTGTAGAAGTTATACCAGCATGTTGTTTAATTTCTATCAAAGAACAGAGATGGTTTTTCCCTTCTGTGCTCTAAATGCCCCAAATTATTTAAGAATGTTATAATTGAATTGTCACCAAGATCATACAGTGTCTGCCAGGGAGGTAATAACAATGTTTGGAAATGCTTTCTACTATTAAAGCAGCCACTGAGCTTGGCCACACGGCCTGGCTAAGAGTTGCAGATCTCTCTGAGTTGCTCTTATAAACCCCAGTGAATTAGGCAAGTTGAAGGTCACAGATAACTCCGCTTGAGCACTTAGAACTTTGGAAGAAGGATGGAAGCACAAGAATCAAGTCTAAATAGCCTTTGACATTGCCTTGGATAAGAAATAAAGGTATAGTGCCTTCTTTGTCTCTTTTTTATTTTTTGGTACCTTACATTTTCAACTTATTGTAAAAAAAGATTTTAAGGTCTAGGCTGCAAAGAAGTTTTATCAAATACTGTAGCATTTCTTATAGTCAAGTGTTTTTTTTCCCTAATTTAAGATGATTTGTGGTCTGTGCTGGTAGAAGTAGCTAGAACCTTTCAAATGGCAGCTTCTCTTAAAGAGATTAGCAATAAATCAAAATTATATTCTGACTACTCTGACTCAAGTCCCTTGCTACATAACCTGAGTTTCATATTTTTTCTGTCATTTTGAAGGCTTTAGGAGGGTGCATAAGTCAGGCTTTCTTTTGTTCGGTTAGCCACTGTGGAGCGGAAATTCAATTATTAACTTTAACAAAGTCTATGAAGCAGACATTTACTAATTTAGCCTGCTTTAATTAGAATGAAATTGATGTTTTACATAAAACTTTGTTCACTAATTTAGCCTGCTTTCATTAGAATGAAATTGATGTTTTACATAAAATTTTACCACTTACCACTATAGTAGTTCTCTTTTTCTGCTTTGTATTAAGGTTGGTGCATACTTGGTTTATTCTTCTCAGCCTCCTGCTATATTAACTTTTGGAAGGCAAGGAATGAGTTTCTCATTTTTGTATCAGTACAGCCTCAAAAGACTATTGCCATATTTGCCTCATTTAATAGGCTCAGATATATTTGTGTGCAATCTAGCAACTGTTAGCCCAGGTAATATCATAAGTCACTTGAACTTATGTCAACATGGTCATGTAAATATCAACAGGGCATCTTTTCAATTTTGTTTTATTCAAAAACACTTCATTAAGTACTTATATTTCAAAGAATTTTAGGTACTTTAAATACAAAGAGAGAGAAAATGAAGTCCTGGTTGTCTAATATTTAATTAGAAAATGGAAATGCATTCAATTTTTCTAAAATTATAATCTTCGATTATTCACTTTAGTAGCTCCATATTGTGATAACACTAGGCATTTACTCTATAGTGGACTTGAGCATGATAGAAATACAATATTTAATTCTTGCCTTGTGAGTTGTATAGAAAATAAAGTAGTTAAACTGAGCAGGGAAGAGAAATGAATTCTGATAATTTTCAATATTCCAGATCTTTCACTTATCTCTCTCTCACACACTCACAAAACTGTACAAAAATTTCTCTCTCTCTCCCTACACACACACACACACACACACACACACACACAGAGGGTGGGACAAAAGTGGGTTTACAGCTGTGAGAACATGAAACACAGAGTTTATTCTTGTATTATCATTTATTAATTATTGTATTATTTTCCATGCAAACAACTATAAATCTGTAAATATACTTTTGCCCCACTATATACATATACATATATAGATATATCTACACCTATCTATCTCTCTCTCTATATATCTATATCTATATCTATATATCTCTATCTCTATATCTATATCTATATCTATATCTATATCTATATCTATATCTATATCT